>NW_027397082.1:8115446-8352705 GCF_003265705.2 Callorhinus ursinus
TAGCCTGGTGATGGGTATTGAGGAGGGCACATTCTGCGTGGAGCACTGGGTGTTATGCACAAACAATGACTCATGGAACACTACATCAGAAACTAATGATGTAATGTATGGTGATTAACATGACAATTAAAAAAGAGTATATCTTGAAAAAAGTCATTAGAATAAGCATACTGCCCACCCTCATATGGGTGGGCCTCGTTCAATCAGTTGAAGGCCTAAATAGAACAAAAAGACTGACTCTCTTCCAAATTAGAAAGTGTTTAAAATGTACCTATGCACAGCGAAGTTTCACTGAATTTGAAAGTAAAAGAGGACCCACTTACCCCTCCTCAGGTCATTTATTCACGTATAGGCTCTCTTAGATTCTCTAAGAGATCTATAGACTCTTGTGATCCCACAGAACTGAAGAAGTGACAAGACTTGATATGAATGTAATTACCACATGTCAAGCACCTTCTGTGAGTCAGTCACCTTGCCAACACATAAAGGGACTGACAGAACAAAGATGGAGCCTCGGCCCTCATGTGGCTCACAGTCTTGTGTGAGAAGGAAAAAAATGCATATGAAAATAGCTATCATGCAGGTCAGCCTTAGAGCCTGCTTTGAGAGAAGTGCAGCGGTACAGGGTTACCAGGTTGGGTACCAGGAAGAGGAATCCAATGTCGGTCATGCTCCCACTAGTCACCAAGAACCAATCTCACTTACTCCTCTTGACAATTCCTTGAAGATACTCCATCCCCCCATGCTTTGAGATGAGAAAACAGAGGCCCAGAGCACATGCAGCGGTAGGGAGGGGAGGAAGAAGTCCTCACCCCGTCTAATCTGCTCTAGGGTTTTCATTCTTTCCCCACTCCAGTGTCACAGTGTGAGGAATGGACCACTCCTCTCTGGAAACAGATGTTTTACTCTAAAAAAGGATTTTGTGATGTCATCCCCCTCTAGGAGAGTTATTCAACACATTAGCACATGGAAGGGTCTGAGAAGTCGCACAGCAAGACACTTGCAAGAGTATTCGCCACATTTACTTGACCGTTTACTTGACCATTAAGCCATTTTTTCACATGTCACCTGTGAATCGTCTCGGAACCAGGGACCCTTATGCTCTGTTACAGCATGTACTTCCGAGCAGGGGCGGCGGAACACGGTAGAGAGCAGCTCAGTGGAGGGGAGCTCATGGAGTTTTGGCAGGTGCGGGAGAGGGGACCGATTACCATTATCCTTTGTGGGAATAGCTGGAACATTCCAGCCAGCCTGCAAAACACCCTACATGACCCCCCTCACGCCCGTGCAAGTGCTGAGGTGTGAGGACTCACGCTCCGCATCTCCCCTTGGCTGCAATGATGCTGAAACACGGAGGCCGTGGAAAGAGCCCAAGTGACAGCCAGGTCCGTGACAAGTTAATTTCCCCGGTGAGGATTTGAGCCTGTGTGGCCCAAACAGGCACACAATTTGCCTAATTTTCCCTCAAGGGACATGTCTTCCCTCCTCAAGAAAGCCACTAAGGAGTTTCTCACTCTCACTTGTAAACAACCGTGGATAATGTCTTCCCATGAACTCCCTGCAGCGCTGGCCTTTGGACGCTCATTTAGCCTAAACTGCTGACAGCTTTCCCGGCTCCCTGGAGGCCTACACCCCCCGCGACCCCGCCGTATCTTAGCTCGCCAGGGACCTGGGCAGAGAGGGGGCAGAGAGAGCCACAGACTCCAGGACTCGCCCCCTAGGAATCCTCCATGCATTCGGATATGGGGCTTCTAGGAAAAGGGTCACCGGTTAAGCAAAATTAGGGCAAGTACATCAGCAGGTGCCCGTCACCCATTTATCCTTATCATTCACGCCCTTGGGAGTCCGCCCCGGGTTTGAATCCCGCCTCTGACCCGTACCAGCTGCAGGACTTTCGACAAGGGACACAACTTCCCCCAGTCCGAGATCCTTAGCCACGAATGGGAATGGGGTGAAGTAAGACGCCTGGCGTGAAGTACCAGGAACCCCAGCCTGGGAAATAGGAGTTCTCCCTGACAGCGCTGATGATGTGGATGGCTGAAGCATGGTCCCAGACCTCAAAGACTCTCTGTGGCTGGAGAGAAAATGAAACTAACTGCTGATGAGTCCTAGGAAGAAAGACCCAGGGCACCAGCACGGACAAGAGGAAGCTTCCAGAGGATGTACTGTCTTGAAATAAGAACATGACCAAGAGGGAAGGAAGGAGGAAGGAACAGAAGGGGCAAAGGGTCAGAGATCACCCAGCGAAGTGATGTCAGCTGCCCCAGAGGGGAGGACCCCCAGCCAGACACAGGAGGACTGGAGACCAGGGAGACAAGGAGGGAGCCAGGAGAGACGTTGTGGGAAGTGTTGAAAGCCAGGCTGGTTCTGCTGGGGCCTTAGGACACAGAGCCCTCAAAGGCTCCTGGGCTCTGGCACTGAGGATTGAAATGGTCACCGGATGAGATGTAACGGGCCTGTGGGTAAATGGCGTGAGTGGAGGAGGGAGGCCATCTAGGGACAAGACAGAGCAGTCACAAGGCCAAATGACCGCAGATTTCACCTGCAATTAATGGGAGCTTTTTTGAGAAGAAGCAACAAAAATGAACAAGCAGACATACAAACCTCAGCGCTCCTCCCCTCGACCCTTTGCTGCGTGCGATCCTTCCAATGCTACGGCAGCAGTTGGGGGAGGGCACTGGGACCAAGCAAGGCAAGTGGGAACGTTGTTCTCGCCTTATGTGTAACGATTTAATGGGATTGATGCATTACTTGTGTAATGAAAAATTTATTGAAAAAAAGAATCCTAAGGAATCCGCCATCCCAGCATTCTAAAAGGATTCCTCTGAAGGATTTGTTTTATTTCTGCACAGAGGTTTCCACAAATTCGCCGCGTGAAACACCCATATCCCTGGGAGAATTTCTTTCCAAGGCCTAGAAGCTGCCTACACACCCCTCCTCAGTGGCCTGGCCTAACCGGTGAGGGTGCCTTTATGAATGTTTGCTGAAAAGGAACCCCCAAGGGGCAAAGCCAGTGGTCTCCACAGTCTGTGAGCTCAGGACTTATCAGCTGCTTCTCTGAGGTTCATTTCTCCAGCCTGCCTCGTCAGAAACCACCTTTCCTTCGAGAAACTGCTTTCTCTGTACTGTGAATGCTTCCAAGCTAAACTAGCAGAGTGGCAAGCTTCCCACTGGAGAAGAAGTTTCCTGGTGCATCTTTGGCATCTGGTGGAGACAGGGACGTTCCAAAGCCGGAACCTAGAAAACCAGTTGGAGCCCGTTTTACACTCTCGTCCCTCCCTGCCTTGTCAAAGGGCCCCTCTGTCCCCTACCATCATCAGGAGAAAAAAGACAAAGGCTGTGCTGGCTGGGCAGTGATCAGTGGCATAGAAGGTGCCAAGGGAGAGGAAAATATGCAGCATTAATATTTAATGCCCCTTTTCCATTTTGCCCTAATAAGCTGAGCGCTACGGCAGGGAAAGCTGATTTATTTTGTCAGCGGTGGAACTATTTCAAGTATGATGCATGTCACTGGGTCACACAGAACCCATCACACAAAAACACACACTGCAGAAGCATCCAAGGGAAGGATCTTCTGGACTTGATCTCAAAGCCTTTAGCCTTCAGGAAGTCTTGCAAACAGCAGGGGATTTCAGTAAGAACTGGTTGCAGAGCAGGCACGGGGCCACACGTCTGTCCCCGAGTTGGTGCGAGGAACACGGTGGAAGGGGCAAAGGCTTTGGAGGCCAACAGCACCTGCGCTCCAGCCTGGTCCCCCAGCCCTTGTCCAGTCCCTGGGCACCCATGGCATCCTATTAAAAGCACCTGGAACCTTTGGTCTGAGGCTTTTCTCCAGCCGCCCGAGCTTATTCTGCAGGCTGGAAGAGCCAGGGAACGATCATTTTGGAAATAGCCCTAGACCGGTATCAGATGGGAGTCAGCAGAGAAAGAGTAGAGCTTCTTCACCGCCCGGACTCGGGCTCCGCGCCGTGGCCCAGAGGTCCCCAGTGGGACGGAAGCCCAGCTGCCTGCAGCACTAACCTGCCCGTTAGCGCGCCTTGTGTCGGCACCTTCCCCTCCCCATCTCACGGCTCCTCTCTCTTCCCAGTTCCTTCTAGAAGCACTCTCCAAATAAACTTGCACTCAAACTGTTGTCTTCGGGTCTGCTGGGCAAACGATTTCATTCTTGATTTTCCTGTGTGTAAACAAGGTGGTGGCAGCCCTCCTGCTGGTGATTTTGAGAGCCAAGTGAAATAACACAGATGATAGCACCAGCTGGTGGGCAGTCAATACAAGACTCACTCACGTCCACTGAGAATATGGGTTTCTGGTAAGCCAGGCACCAAACCCCAATTTTAGATATAAAATAAGTTCTTACTTCCTCCTAATGGAACTATTAATTTAGCGCACCTCGGGTAGTGTCCTTCATATTTCCCACACCATAGGCTGTTAGTACACTGATGAGAAACACGAAAATTGGAGAAAGGGCTAAGAAGATGATGGTTGAAAGGACATCTGCCTCTAGGCTGAGTAATGGGCTGGGTTCTAGCCCCCAAAAAGATATGTCCAAGTCTTCACTCCCCATATCAGCGAATGTGATCTTATTTGAGAAAAAGGGTCTTTGCAGATATAATGACATTGAGGAGGTCAGGATGAGATCATCCTGGATTCACTGGGTGGACCCTAAATCCAATGACAAGTATCCTTATAAAAAGGGGAGAAAATACAAAGAGGAGAAACAGAGGAAAAGGCCAGGCCATGTGGGGACAGAGGCAGATTGGACCGATGTGGCCATGAACCAAGGGACACCTGGAGCCACCAACAGATGGAAGAGGCCAGGAAGCCTTCTCCCTTAGAGCCCTCAGAGGGAACATGGCCCTGCTCACACTTGGGCTCCAGAGCTGTGAACACATTTCTACTGCTTTAAGCCACAGAGTTTATACAGCGGCCCCCAGAAACTAACACAGGGGGGTGAAGTTGAGTCCTGCCTTCACGACTGAGCCTTGGCTCTGGGTCTCAATTTTCTTATCACTGAAGTGAGCTTTGGAATAGATGGTCTCCAAGGTGCTTTCCCACGCTCACAGCATCGTTCGGCTGGAGGATTCAGGAGAGGCAGGAGGGAGGATGTAGCAGTAGAGATTCTTGGTTTCAACGATGGAAGCTCAGTGTCTACAGATGGGCTTAGTTTCACAGGCTGGCTTGAGCAGAAAATAAATTTATTGGAAGCTATTAGAATTTGCTTGTTAGTCAGGAGGGGCTAACTGCAGTAACAACTCAAAATCGACATAAAACTTCCTCCCATGCATCACAGTTCACAGTCATGCAGGGATCCAGTCTCCTTGCATCTTGTGGCCCCGCCCTCCTCTAAGACCTCATGGTGCTCTCCATTCAGCAGGCGACTGGTGGGAAGAGAGAGCTGGAGGATGACCCATGAGGGCTTCTTTGTTTTGTGTTGTTTTTTGGGGTATAGTAGGTTGAGTAGTGTCCTCGTCCACCCCTCAAAAGATATATCCAAGTCCTAACCCCTGGTGCCTGTGAATGGGTCTGTATTTGGAAATAAGATCTTGCAGGCATAATGAAGATTCTTGGAATGAGATTATCCTGCACTTAGGGTAGGCTCTAAATATGATGACTGGTGTCCTTATCCTAGAAAAGAGGGAGGTTAAAGACAGAGACACAAGGGGACTCATAGAAAGATGGAAGCAGAAATCAGAGCGATGCATCTAGAAGCCAAAGGATGCCATGGATTTCCGGAGCCACCAGACACCAGAAATGGAGCGTGGACCAGATTCTCCCTCAGAGCTTCCAGAAGGAACCAACTCTGCTGACACCTTGGTTTCAGATTTCTGGCCTCCAGAACTGTGGGAAAATCCATTTCTGTTGTTCCAGCCACTCATTTGTGATCGTTTGTTATGGCAGCCCTAGGAAACCAATACGTTGGGGAAGGGCCAGGAAGCGGTGCCTATCCCCCCTTGCCCACATCCACTAGCTCCATGCAACTGCAGGCCTGGGAAGCAAAGCCTGGCCGAGTGCCAGGAAAGCACGCGAATCCGTGAGCGCTACGATCTCTGCCAAATTCACAGAACCAACTGCCAAGAAATTGGGCAGCCAGAGCACGCCAAACTCCTGCCAAAGGATGAGCCTGGTTAGGGCACAGTGGCTGCAGCCCTGGGCACAGGTGTCCTCGCTGGGCACCTCTGTCTTCAACATCAGCTGCACATTACAGTCACCAGAAGGGGTTGTCTTTAAAAAAAAAAAAAAATATATATATATATATATATATATATGATTGCTCTCCATCCCCAGTGATTCCAATTTAATTCATCTCAGGTGGGACCCAGAGTTCAGTACTTTTTAAAAGCCTCCGTAGTGATGCTCACGTGAAGCCAGGATTAAGAATGGCTGTCCTAAGCTGTCTTAATAGCTGGTATTTTTCAATAAAAAATTTTCTTGTAGATTATCTCATTTGAAACTCCAAACAGCCCAAGGACTGATTTCTAGCATTGGCCCCATTTCACAGATGAGGAAACTAAGTCCCCCCTGGGGTTCAAAGGATTCTTTCATGGGACTCAGTTACCTGGAGCACAGCCAGGATGTGAACTCTGGTCTGTAATGTTAAGGCTGGTGTCCTCACACTAGAACTCTTTTGGAACAAGACAGTTGGCTATAAAACTGACCACCCCTTCATTTTAATGAAGCCCTGAACTGATGGGGAGGCTTTCGTGAGCCCTGAATTCAAAGCAAAATGACTGTGTCCTTCTCTTAACATCAAATCTCTGCATCTAAAGAGAAGTTTGTCCAGCCTGATGTGACATATGCCAGCCCGTCATATATGAGGCCATTTTACCCACAACCTACTCCAGGCACAGTGCCTGGAGCCCACATTCTTTACAAGGGCTCACAAAGATGCTTGAGATCTGAACTGTCGTTGGCTCCAAAACACTAAAAGCAAAGTGCAAACTAAAGATGGGTAAATGCTTAATTGATATACACAAACGTCATTACTTGTTAAATGTAGAATGCATTCAAATTTTACAGCATTTGAATGCAATTTGTAGGTTAGATTTTCTTGCTTTGCCATGCACAATTAGCTGTGAAACCTGAGAAACCATGACTAATCACAAAATAAATGAGTTTACTTGGAGCCATAACATTTCAAAAGCAAAATCATAAAAATCCTTTGAAGTTCCTTTATAGCAAAAAATAAATTTTGCTATAATGTGAGTGCTTTTAATATTTTTGACATGACATAAGGTGGGACCATCAAAATCAGAGTGTGCCTAGGGCAACAGAGGACTGGAAATGGCCCTGTTCATATGTGATGCCATGGTGCTCATCTCCCCCATCCTAAAACACATGGTCCAAGCCTGCTGGGCACAAAGACTGGGATCACCACGCCCATGGGCCCAGGCCTTGCCTGTCCGTGAGTAGCAAACCCCAGGGACCATCACAGCCCTTGGTGAGACAGCAGGAAGATGTGGGTAAAGATAGGACTTCCTTATCTCTTTATCATATTTGATTGATGGAAATCCCCATTGGGCATTGATTTTTTTTTTGAACATGTCAAATTCTTAAAGTTTTGTTAAAACAAAACAATCTTTAATTTAGTCTTCTCGTTAGCTCTTTACGCTTTCCTGAATAGCCTTCCCACAAGTCTCCTTGTGTTACTCACTGCCTATGCTCCATTAGACTAAACTGGCTTCTTTCAGCCTGACCTGGGGACCTCTTTGATGAGTTTCTCCTCCTTCCCCTCCTTGGAGAGACACCCTCTTTCACTCTCTTCCTTTTTCCCTCTCACTTTCTTCTCCCTCCATCTATCCTTCCTTCTCTTCCTTCCTTCCTTGCTTCCTTCCCTCCTTCCTTCCTTTCCTCTCTTCTTTCCTTCCTTTCCTCTCTTCCTTCCTTCCCTCTCTTCCTTCCTTCCTTCCTTGCTTCCTTCCCTCCTTCCTTCCTTCCCTCTCTTCTTTCCTTCCTTCCCTTTTTTCCTTCCTTCCTCTCTTCCTTCCTTCCTTCCCTCTCTTCCTTCCTTCCTTTCCTCTCTTCCTTCCTTCCTTCCTTCCCTCTCTTCCTTCCTTCCTTCCCTCTCTTCCTTCCTTCCTTCCTTTTCTCTCTTCCTTCCTTCCTTCCCTCTCTTCCTTCCTTTCCTCTCTTCCTTCCTTCCTTTTCTCTCTTCCTTCCTTCCTTTCCTTCCTTCCTTCTTTCCTTCCTTCCTTCCCTCTCTTCCTTCCTTTCTTCCCTCTCTTCCTTCCTTCCTTTTCTCTCTTCCTTCCTTCTTTCCTTCCTTCCTTCCCTCTCTTCCTTCCTTCCTTTTCTCTCTTCCTTCCTTCCTTCCTTCCTTCCTTCCTTCCTTCCTTCCTTCCTTTCTTCCTTCCTTCCTTCCTTCCTTCCCTCCTTCCTTCCTTCCTTCCCTCCTTTCTTCCATCCATTCCCACTACACTCACCCTCTAAGGCTGGACATAGTGATAGATATTGGGAATACAGACTTTTAAAAGGCATGGGACCTGCCCTTAAATGGAAATCTAGTAGAGAAGGAAGATGAGGGGAACAGATATGTCAGTAAATAGTCAGAATTCAGGGACATCCTGATACAGCCGTGGAACCATAGGCATATGGAAGAGGATATAGAAGCAAGGGAAAGAAGTTTTTCAAAGGTTTCCCTAAGAGCATTTTATGTCCAGAGATGTGATGTCATTCTGATTCCATGTTGTTTGAAGCTGATTTGGGGAGAAACCGAGGGGGACTAGGCACAAAATACTGCTGTGTGAAATACCTGTGTGAAGCTCCTGGTCATTCTGTCAGGTTAGGGGACAAGAACTTATGATGTTACTCAATATATTTTTTATATAGGCTCATTTAATAAATTCCTCCAAGTATTGAAAGGCTTTACCTTTCCATGATGAGTCAGCATCAGACAATGAGAGTGAGGTAATTCAACAGATTTCCCTCTTTGTCTTAGTTGCCAGGAAGCTCAGAGATAAATTCCATACCTATTAGCAGGGATTATCTCATCCTTAGTCTCTGGTGGAAGATATCACGGACAAAAACTGCTGCCCTTGGAATTCTTAGCATGGCCCAGCCTACTGGTTTTGCTCATGCCCTGCATAGTGATAAGGCTACATTACCTTTTTTAGAAAAGAATACTTTTGAGATGTTTAATAACTGAACATTTAGTTCCATGATGTCAGGGATTATATCTGTTTCATGTATCACAGTAATACCATTATGAGGGAAGGTTTGGCAAAAAGATTAGTGCTCAACAGGTATTATTGGGTAACTAAGTGGATGAATAAATGAATGAGAGAGTCATGAAGAGAGAAGCATATTTCAAAATGTACATTCACCTACTGTTTGCTACCAGTCACTTCCGGCTCCTACCACCCAGTGATGTCAGATACATCTTTCACATTACACCTCCCTCCTCTGCTGCCAACATATGCACACATATCACTAAGCCTCATTCCTGAGTTTTCCATGGTTCCCCTTCGCCTCTATAGGTGAAGTAGTGAACATCTATTTCTTTGTGGATCTACTCTGTACCCCTTCCTTCCCTTTGGGTACTGACTCCTTAAATCCAAACATTTTCTGGTAGGATCTCAGGCTCACAGTTCTGTTCCCCCCCCCATTATGGGGGAACTTAGACTGGTCCCTTGGTGGGTTTATAATCCAAACATGGCCCACCAAAGTCCTTTGGGAAAATTTATAGACTCCGGGAGACACAAGGTATCCCTCAAACTATTGGCCTTTTGTGTATCCTATTTTTTAAAAGGGGCTGTTCAAGTGTTTTGTCCATATTTGTATTGGGTTTCTATTAGGTTTTCAATCTTTTTCTTACTGAAGAGTAGGAGTCATTTCACTTTTCTGGATATTATTCTTTTCATGACAAAATATTTAGTCTTGTTAGAATACATGAATGGGAAAGAGCAGTTGAGTTTAATCACAGACCAACATGTGGCCCTACCCCACTGCATTTATCCCCAGCTCCCACCACATGCAACTTGCCACCCAGGTCAATAATTCCTGAATTGGTCAGTTCCCTGTTCACCAAGACAAGTCTTCTGATCACACACTGAGATACTACCTCACTGTCAGATTGCCATACACGTGTCTAAATATTGAGTCTCAAATTCTATATCTATCTCGTGGCAGAACAGTACCCAGTCATGGTTGACACTGGTCCGCAGACCCAACTTTGAGTAGCACTGACCTCTAACTACTGCAGCCAGGATTCGCTCGTCCGGAGTAAGAAGAACTTGGTAAGCAGATTCCTCTGTGGAATGAAGCCTTAGCCAGGTTGAATTTAGTGAGATGTGCGGCACGTTAACCCAGAGTTTCCCTACTTTTACCGATAAATAAAGAAAAGACCCTTATTCCAAAATTGCCAAGAAAACTGTACGGCAATGGCTGTGCATCTGAGCAAGTGTAAGAGAGAGCCACAGTGCAAACCTGCAGATGACTGTGTACACTCGTGGAAGTATGAGGTGATGTCTCGAAACAAGGGCTCTGGGGGCAGTTGCCTGGGAAGAGGTCAGCTCCTGTATTGATAGCTCTTCCCATCCCTCCAGACCTCTGAAAACTGTACTGGTCCCTAGAGAATGGGTTTTACACTCGGAAGGTGCGTCTCCCCTCCTCCCGGGTTGGGCAAATAATAATTTCCTCGCTGAGGTCACAGAGGTGTTTCTACAAAAATCAAGGGGCGCTGTCCCTGGTGGTGTTTGTCTTTCTAATTTCCAACTGCCTCTTCTTCTTTTTTTTTTTTTTAAGACTTATTTATTTATTTTAGAGAGAGAAAGAGAGAGTGCATGAGCAGGGATAGGCGCAGAGGGAGGGAAACTCAAGCAGACTCTGTGCTGAGCACAGAGCCTGATGCAGGGCTCCATCTCATGACCTGAGCCGAAACCAAGAGTCAGATGCTTAACCAACTGAGCCACCCAGGTGCCCCTCCAACTGCCTCTTCTGATCATCCTCCCTCAACCTCTTTCCTTAGCCTGGTGATTCGCAACCCTGGCTTCACAACAGAATCACCTGGGAAGTGTCAATAAATATTAATGCCCAGCCTCCACTCCCTGAGAGTCTAGCTTATTTGTCTACAATGAGGCCCAGATATTCATAATTTTTTTTAAGTCTCCCAGGAGACTACAATGAGCAGAATTGAGATCCCATGCCTTAACCAAAAGAGCTCACTTGTCCTTCCACGGACAGTTGAGTGTAATCAACCCGTCTATCACCAGCATTTTCTGAACTCCGAATGTGTTCAGGGGCCGCAAGAGATGGGACAAAAACCTAGTATGAGGTGTTTACCCTGGGATTCTCCAGAGCCATGTTCACGAAGGGTTGTCTCTGGCTCTACAGCATCCACATCAGGTGGGAGCTTGTTCGCAATGCAGAGTCTCAGGCTGCACCCCAGATGGACTGAATCTGAGAGCTGGGGAAGCAGGGCCAGGAATTTGTGTTTTAATTTCCTAAAGGAAATTGTGTTTCTTCCAGGAGCAGAAAAGTTCATACAGATAGAAAGTAGAATGATGGTTGCTGGGAGCAAGGGAAGGATGAAATGGGGAGTTATTGTTTAAGGGGTACAGAGTTTCAGCTTTGCAAGATGGAAAATGTCCTGTGGATGGATGGTGGTGATGGTTGCACAATGAGAATGTAATTAAGTCACTGAACTGTATGCTTGAATATGGCTAAAATGGCAAATTGTATGTTATGTGTATTTTACCACAAATTAAAATATATATTTATATATGAATAAATATATACAAGCTATATAAAATAAATACATATTATTTATTTACTTACTTATTTATCTATCTATTTATTTGCTTAAAGCCCATTATGTGCTTCTCTTGCACACTAAAGTTTGGGGGAAACTGCTCCAGATCCTGAGAGCTGACCATTCATTCATCATCATCATCATTATCCGTCATGGCTTCTGGTGCCAGAAACTGTGGTAAGCGCCAGATGAACATCATCCCTGCTCCCTCAGAGTTCCGAATTGAACAGGGAGACAGACATTAAGCAAATAACTGCACAGCTCATTATTTAATTACAATTGAGATTATGACATGAGAGTGGCAAGAAGAAGAGAATGTTGTGGGACGATATAACCTAGCCTGGGGGAGGGCATTAAAAAGATTCTGCAAGAGCCAGAGGGGAGGAGAGTGGAGGGAAGGTTGAAAAAGATAAAGGGAATTAAGAGTACCCTTACCTTGATGAGCACTGAGAAATGTGTAGAATTATTGAATTATTATATTGTGCCCATGAAACTAATATAACACTGTATGTTAATTATATTTGAGTATAAAAAAGTATATTCCCTAAGAAAGCTAAAACCTGAAGGATGGCTGGGAGTTACCCAGGTGAAAAGTTGTGGGTGTAGAATTACAGGCACAGAGAACAGCTTGTGCAAATGTCCTGGGGCAGAACAAGCCTGGCCTGTGTCTGAGAGAGCACAAATGTAGTAGAGCTTGGGGGAGAGCAGTGAGAAATGACCTGGGGCAGGAGACAGGGCCAGAGCATGCAGGCCCAGTGACCATGTCAGAGATCGTGAACTTTATCCCGTGTGCAATGAAAGGCAAATAAAGATTTTGCAAACAGGAGACACAGAAGGAGAAGTGCCTCTGGCTAATTATCTAAATATTTCTCAGGTAGAGAAATATTGTTTGTAAATGGGTTCTGGCAACTTAAAGCTACCAGTGCCAGGGTAAAAGGAATGAGTTAAAAATAAGTTGGCCACTCTCTGTCCTTGAACCTTCTATATCCAAGTTGAGAAGACAGAACTTACACATGCTTAATAATGGCCTCAATATATTTGTAACATGTATTAGTTAGAAAGGGTTACAGTACCTGTGGTTTATAAAAAGGCTCTGTGCTGGGCATGGAGTCTGCTTAAGATTTTCTCTCTCTCTCTCATCCCCCCTTCCCTCCCCCCTCTAAAAAATAAATAAAAATTTAAAAATAAAAACCAAAAACCTCAGTGAATTAACATAAGTTTATTTCTTGCTAATGCCACATGTCCAAAGGAGGTCAGCAGAGAACTCTGGTCCATATGGTCACTCTGGGACACAGGCTGAGGAGCTCCACCATCCCTATGTCTCTTTGGTCACTGCATGAAAAGAGAGTAGTAGGGGATCAGATACTAGCTCTTAAATGCTTTGACCCAAAAGTAAAACACTTTTCTTAATGAGAAAACACTTTGGCCCATGGTCCACTGGCCAGGCTGTCACCTGACCTGCCTAACTGCAAGGAAATATAGGGAGTACATTGTGGTTGGTGAGCAATAAACACTTCTATCATACAATAAAACATGCTAAAGAGTGAGAATTTTTACAAAGGCACTGCTGAGTTCTAAGCATCCCACTCGTGATCAACCCAGATGAGTGATGAGCTAAGCCAGACTTTCCCCTGGAAAGATGAGGTGTGCCAACAAGGTTCAAGTCTGAGTTCACCTGATAGCCAGATGCCTCATTGAAGGGTAAGGGTGGAGATGATCCCTCCTGTGTTGAACGTGCCCATTCCCTGGACAAACCACAGCTTCCTCTAGGTCTCCACCGACCACCAAATCATACTATGTGAACACTTGGATGGATGGATAAGGCCTTCAAAATCATTTCATCCCACTATCTCATTGTGGTAGAGGCACCTGAAGCCCAAACAGGGGAAGTAACTTATCCAAAGTTACACAAATCGTTCATGACCTCACAAAGAATCAAGCCCTGTCTCATGGCTCCCAGTCCAGTCTTTCCTACCCCCAGAAGACAAGACATTTCTAAACTTTAGGGGGAAAAATAAGTTGAACCAAAACTCAAAAATTCTATCCTAATACACAAAAAAGAAAATGACAAACATCAATTTATGGATAGTAGAAAACATGAAATTAAGTGTCAGAAAGAAGTCTAAACATATCCTTGATCTCAATAAATGTGAATGGATAAAATTATTTTATGGGGAGGCCAAGACTTTCAAATGTTTGAAATCCAGCTTGATGCTGTCTGTGATTCAAACTGGAAACAAAATGACACAAAGGTTAAAAATGAAAGGAATGATAAAAATAGAGTAGGTGTGGTCATAATTGATATGAGACAAAATAAGAATTCAAAGTTGAAAGCATTAAATTAGACCATCTGACTGGAGGGAGGCTGGCTTCCTTCCTGAAATGGTCACATGGTCCTAAAAAGCCAAAACACAGGTTAGCTAAGGAACATCAGTTAATAGAAGTATCTATGAGGTATGTGTGTATGTGTGTGTGTGGGGGGGTGTGTGTGTGTGTAAATGTACATATACGACTGTGGAATCAAAATGTTTCTGGGCTCTGCGAATCCATCCCATCTCTTATAAACACCTAGCCATAGTACTATGCTGGGCCTTAGCTATCTGTCCCCCTAGAGCTGACCCTCTAAGCTAGGCAACTTGGCTACAGGTCCCTATACAGAAGAGCACCCATCCCAACAAGCTAGGAATTCTGCTAGCAAGGAAACCGGTACATGAGAATTTGGCATATAAACCAGTCTTTGGAATGGGGAGGTCCCCATAAACGGGAAGTAATGATTCCACTCCATCAAGGGGAATGGGGGCCCACAAGATCAGTATTTGCTCCCAATATCACAGTCACGGCTTTCAAGTGCTCCCAGAAACCCCCAGAGCTGGTGGCTGCCCTCCGGAGAACGGGTGGCTGCCCTCCAGAGAACGGGTAGCTCCCTGGACACCTGACTGGGCACCGGGCGACCCCAGCTGCTGAGAGGTTTTTCACAGGCCCTGTCGTGCGTTTCCAAAGCAAATATCCCTGAGACCCACACAGGCACATCTGTTTCCCATTTTGAGCAAGTCCTACACCAGTTTGTTAAGAACTTCACTGAAGGGAAGAAAAGCAACAGCCTCCTAAAAACACCCAACCAGTCCTGCCCCTGCCTGCCGTTTTATCACAGAGCACGGCAGCAGAGGGGCGGCTTTGGGCTGCTAACAAGATAGCCAGCTCTCTCTGCTGCCGCCCATCACAGCCCCAGGCCAGAGCCTGAATGGGGGCCGTGCTGGACGCTGAGTGTTTACGGCTTGGGCCCCTAGCTGTTGCTGGTTCTTGATTTCTAGAAGCATCAAGGAGCCTCCGAGCTGGCTGCTCAGGCATGGGAGGCTTTGGGGAGTGTGGGAAGAGGAGCTGGAGGTGGGAGATCATTCCCACAGTGGAACTCCGGGTCAGATTGGAGCTGCTGCCACTGCCTAGAACTCAACTGTGTCTTTGGTAGCCTGGGATTGTCCCTCCGGCAGCCCACTGTGGGGACAGTTGAATGCACTGCACATGGTTTGGCAGGCTGACCTCTGTGCTGGGCTCGCGTTCATTAATCTGCCTGCCATAGAGCCCCCGGGAAAAGAAGAAATGGTTTCACACTCGCCCAGGGACGAGGGGAAAGTGTTCTGAACAGGAAGAAGGCCCCGGGGTTGGGATGCTTCAGCGTCACTCCCAGGGCGGGTCAGAGAGAGTGGCCTCTGGGGGAGCAGGCAGGCCCTTCCCCAGGAGGACCCCGGGGTTCCCACAGCCGGGCCGGTAATGAGCCCGGTGATGGGCTGGCTGGGGTTGCTCCGGCTGAGGCTTGGGGCCTGAAACAATCAGGGCCTGTTTTCTGACACAGATGACAAATGGAGGAAGTGAAGGGGGCGGGGGGATGTCGGGAGCCCTAAAGAAAAGCCCGAACAAGAGGAAATACCAAGTGCAAATTGCTGCAGTGAATTGTAGAGGCAGGTTCTTGAACGTAGGAGAAAGCCCGGGAGTGTCGCAGGGCCCATGTTGGGACCTTTCAGTGCAGTGTTTGAAAGGGACCGTCGCTGTGGCTGCAGAGGTGGACAGATGGCTCCGCGTCTGGGGAAGCTGCCCCCCATCGCTGATGGAGGCCAGAGCCAGGGCTGGGTCCTCTCTGCATGCTCAGAAAGGCACGGAGGGGGTGGGGGTGGGGTGCTCATCCTGGCTGATGTCCCGGTCCCAAACATCAAGGATAATGGGGGGGGGGGACGTTTGCTATTTATACCAAAGAGATTCCTAACGAAAAGAGGCCCCCTTGTTCTGCTGAGCGGATCCACTGGAGCACTTCTCTGGAGAGACGAGTGGGGAGCTTGGCTGCTCTGCATAACAAAAGGCGAGAATTTGGAGCTCCCCAGGAACAAACCAGGAGGAGGGGATGGGAGCAGACACGGAAGGGGCAGTGTGGCAGGCGGATGGCAGACCCAAGCTCAGGTCGTCCCTGAGACACCACTCCCCACGGCTTTGAAGTCAGCTGGGTCCCGGAGGCCTGGTGGAGAGGGGCTTCTGGGGAAACCAAGGAATATCCGTAGGCAGATGTGAGGCAAACAGGCCACGTGTGTGCACATGCTGGAGGCAAAGGGGCCCTGAGAGCCGGCCTCGTCTAACAGTTCTGGGGATCTGCAAGTCTGCATCTCCAAAGGACAGGGAAACCTCACTGACCTATGGGTCACATGAGGGTCACTGGACAGGGACAGCCCCCATTCCTTGGCCAGATACCTCTTCTCAGTTGCCTGTCCACTTTCAGTTATTATTTACCCACGGTAAAATTCACCATTTTGCACATGTTTTGATAAACGCTCACTGTTGTGTAGTCATGATCGTAATCAAAATATGGAACATCTCTATCATTCCAGAAAGTTCCCTCGTGTGCCTCTGAAAATCAAACTTCCCTCACCCCCAACCCCTGCGCTGTTTTATGTCCCTACGGTTCTGCCTTTTCCAGAATGTCGTATAAATGAAATCATACGGCATCTAGCCTTGGAGTCTGGCTTCTTTCACTCAGCATAATGCACTTGAGGTTCATCCAGGTTGTTGTGGATATCAGTTGTTTCCTCTGATTGGTGAGTACGAGTCCCCCTGATGGGTGTATCATGGTTTGTCGGTTTATTCCCTAGATGAGGAACATTTGGGTTCCTTCCTCACATGTCCTTTTGATCTCATCTTTTGTGGGACATTTTACTGGTGGGGATTATAAAAAGAAAGAAAGGAAAACAGAGCTCCTGCCAGACTTGAGTAATTCTTCTCCTTCTCAAGGGATCTCAGTTAACGTTTTAGGTCTATTTCCTCATTTTAATATTTGCCTCCCAAGCTTGATGTAAATGACGAATTTTATAACTTACCAAAAAAACTTTGTTTTTGTTTGTTTTGTTTGTTTTACAGCAGCTTTACTGAGATATAATTCCCATACCATCTAATCCAGCCATGTAAAGTGAACAACTCCGTGGCTTTTAGAATATTGACCGAGCTGTGCATCCATCACCTGAGTCGATTTTAGAACGCTTTCATCGCTGTGATTTTTTAAAGTACACACCCTTTAGCTGTCACCTCTAGGCTGATCTACATTCGGCCTCTATGGACTTGCCCACTCTGCACCTTTCATAAAAACACAATCCTACAATAGGTGGTCTTTTTGCATCTGGCTTCTTTCACTCGGCATAAGGTTTGCAAGGTTCATCCATGCTGTAGCTTGTAGCATTACTTCGTTTTTTTTTTTTTTACTGAATAATAGTCCATTGTGTGGATATACCGCCAGTTTATTCATTCATCAGTTGATGGACATTTGGGTTGTTTCCATTTGGGGGGCTATTATGAATAATGCTGCCATGAACACGAATGTACGAGGTTTTGTGCGGGCATATGTTTTCAGGATATATCTAAGAGTGAAACTGCTGGATTATAAGGTAACTTCATGTGTAGCCATTTGAGGAACTGCCAAACTTTTTTCCAAAGCAGCTGTAGCATTTCATAGTCTAAAAGGCACTTTGAAAGTGTCAAACACAAATAGTTACAATTTAATATTATTCATTGAAATGGCAAGAACAATATTTGATCATTGTAACAATTTAGACAATACTAAAGTGTCTATAGTAATGTTGTCCCCCCAGTCCCACTCACCCCCACAGAGAAGCCCTGTAACCACTTGGTATGAGTCACCCAGGCTTTACCCTCTGCTCAACACATACACAAAACTTACATACTTTTGTTACAATGAAAATGCATTCTTACTATACACATGACTCTAACTTCCTTTTAAAAAATGATGGTAAAAAAAATAACATAAAATACCCCATTTTAACCATTTTTCAGTGTACAGCTCAATGGCAGGAAGTACATTCACAGTTGTGAACCAGCATCATCATCCATCCACAGAACTTCTTCATCTTGCAACACAAACTCTGTACCCACTAAACAACATCTCCCCCTTCCCGCTCTCCCCGAACCCCTGGCAACCATCGCTCTACTGTCTGTCCCCATGAAATTGATTGCTCCCAGTAACACATCTGAGTGGAATCATAGAGTACTTGTCCTTTTGTGACTGGCTTATATCACTTAGCATAATATCTTCAAGATTCATCCACATTGTAGCATGTGCCCAAATTTCCTTCCTTTTTAAAGCTGAGCGATTATCCATATATATGTGCCGTGTTGTGATTTTCCATTCACCAGTGGGTAGACACCTGGGTCACAGCCACCTTTGAGCTATTGTGAACAGTGCCACTAGGAACGTGGTTGTACAAATGTCTCCTCACATCCCTGCTTTCAATTATTTTGAGTATAAAACCTCGAATTCCCTTTTTTTTAAAATAAGACTTTTCATTGAATTATATCACTTAAAAAAATCTTCACAGTGTACAAATGGGGGTCTCCCAGGTCACTAAATCATCTTCATGGTTTAAATTGCTCAGTTTGCATCCTGACTATGGGTATCTCATAATCTATTTTACCATTCCCCCTCATGATATATTGAACAGATACCACCACTGGCTGTTTCCCACAACTGGGCACCTGTCACAGTGCACAGCCCTCCATGCACACTGGGTGATGGGGTCCTCAACACAATGCTGTCGGGTGGGTATAATTATATATGTATTTATATATATATGATATACATATAAAATTATATATATATATATATATATATATATATATATATATATAAAATTAGCCCCATCTTAGAGATGAAGAAACTGAGGATAGAGAGCATAAGTAATCTGCCCAAGGCTGTTTTGCTGATAAGGGCAAAATCTGTCCAATTTCCAAGCTTAACCTCAGCATCATAGCTAATGATATTAGCTGTCGGTCTTTATTAGCTATAGGGTCTAATTGGTCAGCCAAGGAGTGGCCCAGAGGGAGCGGGGGAGGAGACTTGAATGTATGTGGACATCTGCATTCCAGGAGCCACGAGACTGATTCCCCAATGAAAGCAGGTCTGCCTCTTGACAATGAGCGTCCTTTCTCAGAGGTCAGGTTTCGTGGAGCCTCGGAAAACGAGGGTAGGTTCCCTCCTTCCTAATGAGGGCCATCGGGTCATGTCGTCTTCTGCTTCCTTTCCTTTTCCTCTTTGATCTCGCTTGCTCAATCCCACCTTCACCCGCACTGTCGTCTTCCAGACCATCCAGGTTCAGGTGACAGAAACTCAGCTCAAATTAGCTCATCCAAACAAAAAGAATTTTTTGGCTCATTTAACTGGGAACAAGAGGGTGCATCTGGCCTCAATCATGATTGGATCCAGGGGCTCAAGTGAAATCATCAGGCTCTTTCTCCATCTCCCAGCCCCTCTTCTCGCTGGATGGTGACCTAGTTCTTTCCTGTGGCAGACAGGCTTTCCCTATGAGGTAGAAAAGCTAGCCACCAGAAACTCCAAAACTACAGCTGCAAAGCCTAGCCATCCAACCAGAGGGAGGGCCAGTTTCCTTCTCCCAGCATCCATATAGTAGTCCCAGGGAAGGATCCAATTGGCCCCGACTGAACCATATTGTAATTCTGTACCCAATCACATGGCTGGGAAGAGGCAGTATTAGGACTGATGCAGACTCCATGGCATGGAAGGCAGTGTGTGGTACCAAAAAGAGGGGAGAACACATGTGTACTAAAGCAGAAACAAAACTACTATCACCCTTTGTCTGCCGAGCCAAACAGCTTCTCAAACCAGAAATAAAGTCCCCACATGTGGTTACTGCTGTTACCACCACCACTGCCAATCACCCCGCACCCCCAACCCCCACAGCCAGAGCAGAGCCTGAGCAGTCTGTTTCAGAAAGAATGCAAACCTCATATCAATGAAGGTGTCCAACTCAGCCAGCCGCGTTTCCCCCATTCTGAAGGAGATACCACACTATCCAAACATTTTCATCATCCACTGCTCCTTCCAACTCACTCCCCAGGCTTAGCTCATCTTTCAACAAGCTTTGTTTCTTCCCCACTCGAAGGTACAGGAACATGAGGTGTCCAGATGTACTGGCTGTTTACATTGCACGGAGCTTGAGGTCGTGCGTGTGGCTCCCGGCTCATCCCTGGACCCTTTCTCACTGCAGTCCTAGGCTCTGATGATTACTACAAGCCAAATGGTCATGGACAAGCCCGGTCATTACGCTGCCTCTTCCCCTTGACTCGCTGCAGACCTGACTAGATGAAATATTTGGTTTCTTCATCATAAGGAGGACTAATGTTTTTTCACCATTTGATTGACTGTCAAATGAAAGCCAGGCCCTCTTGTTTGGTGTTTGGTGGGGGGCGGCGGGGGAGGGTTTGTTTGGTTGGTTTCTTCCAGCGTGTCATGATAAATTCATCCGTGGCCTGACTCCATGGACAAACTACAATCCTTGGCACTTCCCTCCTCCTCTCTTCTGTCTCCCCTTCCTCCCTACATCCCACCTTGGTGGAAAGGTTGTCTTCCCCCCTGATGTCACCAAATACTCTTGCCTATTGGTGAACTTGGGCCAATATTTCAAACTGCCAGAGACTAGCGCTTTGAGAAATAGTAACAATGGATGTTTAAAACAGTGGGATACTCCTGATCCATCTGTTCATGTTAAAATTGAGAAATAAATCACAAAATATAAGCCAAATAAACAGAACCACAATACTTTCAGTGTCAAGTGAGTTACTCACAAGCAAAGGACACTTAAGCAGAATAAGCAACTGTCATCGCTGTTACTCTCCATTGGCATGAGCAGCACTCTGTTGTTCTGAAAGCACTTCCCTTCTACCAACTCATTTCATTTTCCATCACCATATAAAAAGGAAGTAGGAGAGGGATTGCTCTTATTTCCATTTTGCAAGTGGAAAAATGGCAGATCTCTTTCTTGGAGTGGGCCTTGCAGGGAACCTTCTGGAATGAAATCCCTAGTGTGCTTCCTAAGAACTCTAGAGTCAAGAAATGGAAGATCGGATGGGAGGTTGGTATCTGAGAAGCCTAGAACCACAGGCTTGCCATCTCCTCTTCCTCCTATACACGTATTCCTAGTGCACCACACAAGAGCAGTGGACGCGAGGCAAAGTTCTTTCAAAATCCTAACCTTGAAGCCAACTTAGCAGATAGTATGGCCCCATTTTATAGCTGAATACGCTGAAACAGGAAGGGTCACTCAGCAGCTGGGATAAATCTTTCAAAGAGCTGGCCAAGATAGAAATAGAAACAAAGTTTTGCCCAAGCCACATGTCATTCTTATTCATAGCTAGACTATAGGATTATTTCCCGTTTGCATGCTTGGCAAGAACTTAACTCCCATGGGAAGGAACAAGAGTTGTGCATTCCCTCGGCCTGTCCCACTGGCTCTGGAAAGCTAAGAATATAAATATACAGATGATTGTTCCTATGCTAGGACTATGGGCTTGAGTTGAAAAATCCACAAAATCTATTCTTTGTGCTCTGAGCTTTGTATTCCTAACTTCCTTCAAGTCAACAGGGAAATGAATGTGGTTCTCTCACCAGATCCTCACAATTATGGCTCATTCTGAATGGGCACCATGGGGCTAACACAACAGGAAGAGACATGGCGGAAGGACAAGGATCCTTCAGAGCAACGCACAAGATGGGGGCCATGTCTAGATACTGAAAAAATAACTGTAAAAAAGGAAGTGTAACAGGCAGTTCCCATCCATCCGTCTAGTCACAAGTGCAGTAACCATCCGCTACCATTCTCAGCCGGCCTGAGGTTCTCTGAGGATTACAATGAGAACAGTCATGTGTAGGAGGGACCCAGCGGGAAGCCCATCACGTGATGGGCCTGCAGTCAATGTCGGTTCCGTTTGTTCCCGGGGTTCCTGCTCTGCGCCATCTAGAAGCAAAACCGTAAGTGATGTCTGTACAGCGGTCTGCAGCAGGCAGGGTGGAAGACAAATGTGGTGGCGAGGGTGAAGCTGGAGTGGGCAGGGCCTTCCTGCACGCCTTCAGAGAACACTTCTGTGCCCTACACATTCCCAGGTTCTGTGGACATACCACTGGACACGGTCTCGCCACGTCCCCATTGTACCGCTGAGGTGACTTTGCTTTGGTGAGATTCAACGTCCTCCCAGGGGCTCGCAGTGGGCAAGGGGCAGAGCCAGGACTCCAACCCAGGTCTGTGGGAACCAAAAGACTACAGATGAACTCGCTAGCTAAAGTGACATCAAAGAGAGCCCCAGTGGGGACCAGAGTTGCTAAGGGAACAACCAGAGGATGGTTGGGGCAGGGAGAAGGACCCGGAAAAAGAGGCCAGACAAGCCTGTTGGGGAAGACAGCCCCCACATGCAGACCTGAAGGTCGGGGGTCACTGCCCCCGGGGTAAGATGCTGTCTTCTGGCCACTTCCTGCCCCATGGAGAGACCAGCATCCATCAGCCCACCAAGGCCCAGTGTGTCCCAACGGCTCAGGGCTGGGACATCGGCCCCAATTTCTAAAATCACAAGGATGGCCACTGAGAGGGGCTGCTTCACCCATCAACCCATGTGTCCATCGGCTTACATCTGCCTTCAGGGGGTGACTTTCGTCATTCATGCAAAGGGGCTGTAAGAGCGAAATGTGGCCCTACTTTAAGAAACCCCTTTTCTGGATCTCTGCACTTATTTATTCCACGAGTATCTGTTCCATGCCAGTCTGTTCACAGATGAGGGAGACACAGCTTCCGCTCGCTGTGAAGGAGCTGAGGGTCTGGTGTGGAGGGTGGGGGCGGGTGGCCACAAACACAGACCCTGGGAAAGCACAATTCAGGGGCACAGGGAGGCCAGGCAAGGGGTCCCAAGTCTGCACTCGAGTCTCTCCTGGCTAATCAGCTCTCTCTGCTCTCCTTCTGCTCACCCCCTCACTTGGCAAATCAGAACCCAGCCAGGACAACCCCTGCTTCCATCCCACCAGCTGCTCCCGCACATCTGATCCCGGCCGAGTCTGACCTGGGCTGGTCACCCTTCACCCCCAGGTGTAGTCAAAAGGTTCTTTGTCTCCAGGGACTCTGGGAAATTCCTTCCTTCCTCCCAGCTTGAGGACCTGCCACTCTTAATAGGTTCAATATTTGATTGTCAACAGATGGAAGGTCAATTCTCAAAAAACAAGGGCTTTGGGTCTGAATTGTTTCTTTAAGTCTCTCCGACTCTCCCCAGGATCTCAGGCCAAGATGTTAGGCTGAGCCTAAAATCAATCAGGCCCCAGGCTACAGAAAAAGTGGCTCAAAATACAAAACGTGCTCTCTAACACACAGTGCGAGGCTTTTTTCTCCAGAGCACGGCTGCTCTTAGTCTCTGAACAGTTTAGGGAACAGTACAGACATCAATCTGAAATGGCCAGATCCTTTGAAGGATACTTAAAAATGACAACGGTTATAATAAAAGAGCATCTCACTTAGCATTTTCAGGCAGCCACTAACTGAAATCCTGTTTTCCAGAAATTTCCCCCATTGATGAAGTTTTGTGGCCACATTGGCCTCACCCTCCCTTGGTTTGCAGTCTTTTATAGAAGCCAGGGACTTGAGAGAGAGGGGTGGGGGGGACCCAGGGGCCTGTGTGAAGTGTGGAAGCAGAATTCTTTTTGGTGTGGTCTTTCCAGAAAGCCACCAAGCAAAGACACTGGACACTGGGCCCACCTCCTTCCTGTCAAACAAAAGCTGACCTAGGTTTGCCAAGACTCTGCTGGGGAGATGTTCAGATCCCCACGATCAGAGGTCCCGAGTGGACCAGCGACTAGTGCAGTCGGTAAGAAGGACTATTTCTCACAACCAGGGGTACCTGGTACTACCTAAGCTAGCCCCAGAAACTTCAGTTGTGAAAACCACCCATGGGAGCCATTCTTCCTGTGCTGCCGGAAATGAGCGATCCCTTTGACTAAAAAGGAAATAGTCATTGAACATCTTAACAGCTGAGATCCTAAAAGCCACACACCTTTCTCCCTGGGAAGACCCTGGGACTCCAAGCAAAGGTGCCTGTCCTCCCACCTCTGGTTCCCAGCCTCCCTCGGTGTCGGCTTCTGACGCAAGAGCAGAGTGGCCAACGGCAGATGGCAGACAGAAATGTCCACCTTAGGGAGGCATTCATTATATAGAAAGTGGATAGCATTCCAGGATATATGCAAGTCACAGGCAAATCCACGTGAGAGTTCGTAATCCATTAAGTATTTTATGAGCACTGAACAACTGGCTTGCTTCATGAAGTAGAAATATGAATAATGCCTCACATTTATTGAGCACCTACTGTATGTCTAACCTGGAAAAGCAGAGTGCTCAGGGCAAGATTCGGGAAGGAGGCTTTGCAAGAGAGTAGGAAATGGCATGGGAATGGCGGTCCTGGCAAAGAAGGTCAAGAGCAAAGCCCTCGGGGTAGGAATGGAGCCCTGAGCTGGACTCCTGCAAGACCTTTCTGGGGAAGGTGGATCGGTTGCAGGTCAAGCTTTCACCTGGAAGAGCGGCACTCCTCTCCGAGGAACAGCAAGTTTTAGCAGTGGCCTCCTTGCAACAGGTCTCTTTATGGGGATATTGAGCCCAGCGCTGAGCGAGGCAGAAAGGTTTTGACAGTTTCATTTTATTTTGTTCTAAACAAGAGATAATATGAAATAGGCACCTGGGAGTGGTTTGAATTAACAGCCCAAACCAAATGAACAGCTGCATCCCAGAGAGGCGGGGGAAGGTGGGGGGGGGGGAGGGATGTTTCCTGCTTTTGGTCATATTTCCTTTCAGCAACATTACATTAACACTTATGAAATACAGCCGAAAAGTCAGGCAGTATTTAAGGCAAAGAGAAACGTACTTCCATACTCTATGCAAAATGTATGGCCAATTAATTGGCCGTGTAAGCCTGGGTTTTCAACTCATCTGCAGAAGTCTTGAGGTTAATGACACCATTACATATGCATGGATGCCGTGGAAGGGGGAAACAGGGAAGGAGTAATCGGCAGTGCCCTCCATCTAGCTTTGTGGGGTGGGCTGTTCTTCTCTGACAGTGCTTATCAAAGTCAGGTATGTGGGTGGAATAGGTCTCTCTGAGGGTGCGTGCATGGGATGCGTGCGTGTATGTGTGCATGCGGAACCACGTTAATGAGAACAATTCTATTTCCCCATCTGGAATCCATTAGCCGTGATTATGATGACGGACTCTCCTACCCTTATTACTATCAGGATTAGCTAACCCCATTATTACCCAGGCCACCTTTCTCAATCGGCCGCACGGAGCAGAGGAGATGGTTTCCTGTCATCTAAGCCGGCTCCCTCTCTCCCACTCCAGAGCCGTTGTCAACTCCCTCACCCCATCTCAATTACAAGAGCCCTAATAGGCCCTCCTGTCCCGAGTGATGGGCCTCTGCAGGTGTGCAGGAGGCGGGGGTGGCCCGGCCAGCTGAGCCGGGCGGCCAGGAGGCTGGCTCGCTTCGCCGTGCTCGTGGCCCCAGGCCTGCGCCTTGCAGGTGTGTGGCAATTATCTTGGCCCGGTTACCTCATCGTTACTTAGGGTGGATGGGAAAAATAAATAAGGCACACTGAAAAGGCTGTTATTGCAAAATAGGAAAAGCCTGAGAGATAGGCAGGACACCCCCCACCCCAAACCGCCAAATGGAATGCTTAATTCCTTCAGTCAAGCCCCCGGGCTCCAAGATCTGGTCCCCCAAGACCAGAGGCAAGAGGAGGAGAGAGGGGTGCTTTGGGGATGAAAGCACTGATCAAGCTGCTAAGGTCTGCGGACATTGGCCTTCCCTCCTCGCTGGCAGCCCCGTTTGTCCCTTTCCCAAAGGACCTTAATTCCTGGCCACCCCGCTGCACCCCCACCGACAGGCAGCAACAGCAAGCAGGGACTTTATTAAAAAATCTCTGCAAGAATTTGAGATTTCCCAAGAGGTCATCAAAGAAGCCACCACGAGTGAAGGCCAAACATGGCTGAATTATCTCACCCTCATCCAAGGTTCAGTATAGTCTCTGTTTATTTGGACTGTAGTATGAGGTGTGCACCATCTCTTCAGGACTCAGGTTCTCTGTGGCAGAGCATCCCCTTGGGTGTGCTGAGCTAGCAATGTCCTCAGCCTCCAAGCCGCTAGAGCCCTCGGGGCGGTGCCTTCAGCTCGGAGAAGCCTCCTCCATTGACCCCAGAGAGGCAGCTGGGAGCAGGATTTTCACGTAAGCATCAACACATGAAAAGAGCTGGGAAGTCTTGCTCTAAAGATCTCAATTCCTCCTGCTCTGCACAGTCCCCCAAGCCCCCTCTCCTCCTTGAACAGCCAAAGTTATAAGGACATGTACATTGGCCAAAAATGTCATCTGTTGGCCATCTGGGACGATGAGGCCCCAAGGGTTCCATGACTTACCTGAGGTCATGCAGCTCCATGGTGCCAGAGCTAGGACTAGAATCCAGGTCTCCTGGCTCCCAACTGAGGTCTGCTCTAACTGTTCTCTGGCTTGAAGCAGACATTTTCCTTGCTTCCTGTACCCTGGACCCCTCTCCCAGCCCCTCCTTGTCTGACTTGCTGCTCTCTGCCCTGCTGACCAGCAGGTGCTGACTTGAACTTCCAGGCTATCGATCTGAACAACCAGAGCATCAGGAATATATGCAGTAAGAACTCACAGGTTTCATGCATCCCGACTCAGAGGGGAAGGTGGAGGAACCTCTGCTCTAATCTGCTGTTCCTGGCTTCAGTCAGAGGACAGCAAGGTATTCTCAGGAAGGCCGCCAGAGGACAGCCCTCTGTGTCCCACATGGATGCAGACACTAGCTGCCTCAGCGGGCTTTGGTTCACGTCCACTCGGGGAAAGCTTGGCCTGAGTGTTCATTCCTTTCACAGCACATTGGCGCTGGGGTTTACCAGGACAACCAAGAGTCATCAATTCAGAGTGGGCTTCAATGCAGGAGTCTGGGGGGACCATGGGGTGCCACAAATATCCTTTTTCCAAGCAATTCCAAAGTTTGGAAAACAGGGGAACTTCTGTGAAGATGAGCAAACTCTACAACTCTGGTCAGACCCTACTTGACCCCACTTAAAACCCCATCTGAGCATCTGTCCCCATCTGTTTAGAGATGTGAGGGTTATTTATGGCACTGTCTGAATGAATGTTCCTCCCTCTGCAAGTAAAGGGCTTCCCACCCTGGTTAGGGATCTCCAGGGGGGACCAGGAGATGATGGATTTGTTCTAATTCTTCATCGAGGAAGGGGCAGGATGATTCTTACTCTAAATGCTTATCCTCGAGGTGAGGAAAATTAACAGTTCCCACATAAGATGTCCTGTTCACACTTCTAAAAACTGGCACAAGACATCATTTCATCGAAATGACAGCTCATAACCATTTGGAGATCAGGTAGAGGGTGATAAGGTAGCACTATGTGTTGTCTAAAGAAGTTCAAGATATATTAAAAGAAAATCAATAGCAATATGTAGTGTGACCAGGAAGCTGGGAAATGGGTGCTCTCCTAGACTTCTGGTCGAAACGAGAAGTGAGACAACTTTTCTGAATGGCAGTTTGACAAACATATACCAAAGACCTTAAAAAGGCAGACCTTTGACTCAACAATTCTAAGGATTTTACCCCCAAGGAAATAATCAGAAATGTGTACCAAGACCTACATATATACATTTTCATCACAGCAATTCTGTGTAGTAGGGAAAAATAAAAATAGCTTAAGTGCCTAATAGGGATTCATTTGGGGGGAAATAAATAAATAATGACACATTGCAACAAAGCCATTGAAAATAGGGAATTAAACATTTGCATTAAAATAGGGAACTGTTTCATAATATAATTGCAAGTAAAACAAAGTCAGGTGACAAAACAGTTCCTCCAGTATTATTTTAGTTTATAAATATCTATGTACGTGACTATACATGAGTGCGCGCGCGCGTGTGTGTGTGTATGTTGATTGGAACAAATACTTGAAGGCTGCACCCAAAGTTTTCTACAAGGAGCGTATATTGCTTCTATAATCAGAAATGCAAATGTTAAGGAAATGAAATTGATTCCTGCAGCTATGAAATAGGACAGTGGAGTAAACTGTACCTTTTCTTATTACTGATCAAACCACCTCAGCCCTACTCTCAGCTCTCAAACAGAATTTTTCTCAGATAACAGAGCTTGTCCAAACAATACCCTGAATCAGCTAAACTCATCCAAGGCATAAACTAGGTTTTATTACATATACAGTGCACCATGTAATTTTATAGGTAAAACTAAATATTCTCCCCGCCCCTTCACTTGTGAGAAAATACATGCGTTTGCACGTCTGATGTTTGGGACAAATATTTTCCTAAACGTAAAGGTCTGGGACTCTCCCTGCCCACATCACTGCCCTCAATTCCCTTCTGTAAGAGCATCATGCCGAGAGGTCCACCAAGACAGAGCTTCCCCATGAATGGCCTCATATTATGCTTGTCAATTACTTGACTTTCCAAAGCCAGAGGGATCCTGGGGATTGTAGCCCCAATACTAAAAAAGTGATACCTACAGGAAGACAGACCACAAAAGCTAAGCCAGAATGGTAGCTTTGCTTAAGAAATATAAGTCTAGAAAACCATAAAACAAACTTGGAGAGTACTTACTCTCACTGATAGGAAACTGCCATCCATAACCAAAAAGACTCACAAAGATTTTTAGTGGCATCAAGGCTGGTCTTTGCCACAAAGCAAATCCTGGGAATCACTACAAGTTAGCTTTGCTTTGTCTTTCACAATGCCCACCTCATCCAGTGCATGCCTCTCTCCAGGGGTGCAGCAGCTAAAACTTCTGTTCTCCAAGTACGTCTAGCAACCGAGACGCTCCTTTCTCCCAGCAAGCTACCAAAACTGCTCTTCCTTCAAGAATGGCTGGTTAAAGGCATTGATAGGAAAGCAATCTGATTGAATGAGTCACATTAAGATATAAATGGACTGTAGCCCTTGTTCTCCCTGTGGGTGTCTAATTCCGTTCTTTTGGAACTGTAGCCTTTGGACCATCTGCATTAGCATCACCCAGATGCTTGTTAAAATGATGGGTTTCCGGGTGCCACTCCTTTTGGAATGAGCATCACTCCTGGTAGAGTCCAGGGATCTGCATTTTCAACAAGCCCCCTTGATTCTCATGCACCCTCCAGCACGGTAACTGGTGAAACATGGAGGAGGAGTTGATGTCTTTGACTAGAGAAGCCTTCACAGTGAAATGACCCGCTTTCCACTCCAGGAGCACCCACATCACAAAACAGGGGTTAGTAATTCCATTAACACTTACTAAATGCTTCTTATGTAGCAGGCATTGGTATCATCTGCACTTTAATGTGCAAACCGAGGATCAGAGTGATTAGGTAACTTTGCTGAAGTCACACAGCTCTTAAATGTCGGATCTAGCCATCGAACCCCAGCAACCTTAAGAAAGCCTCCTGAGGACCTACTTCAAATATCAAGTTATAACCTCTCTCAGTCAGAGCTTTTCCAACTTCGCCAAGACAGACAGCGATGCCCAAACTTGAAAGGCTGAGAAGACATCCCTAAAAGGAGAGAGAGAGAAAACAAAAACAAGAACAAAACAAACTCCTGACTTAGGTGAACGACTTAGAACACTACACTACGTGTCAATCCTCATTGAACACTTTGGACACCAATTTAGGCCGGTTGATGTATTATAGTTTTGCCTAAGAAGGCTCAGAACTTTGAAACTGTTCCCTTTTGTGCTTTGATTACACATTCATTCTGACGTGAAAAAGGATTATGTTGTGAGGAGCCCCATGCTCCCTCTCGCAGAGGCTGGTTGTAGCTGTTTCCATCTGTAATGCTTGTTTAAGGACGCTTTAAGAAAGTGCTGCCTGAGGCTCTCTAATCACCCCATTTTTATTAAGCGCTCAAGGAAATCACACAGGCACGGGATTTCCTAATGGACAGGCAAGCGGTGACCTGTGTGGAGGGGGAAAAGCAGTTGTCGAGGGCGATGTGACCCCCGCCCCAACGTCAATGGGGGAAACCTGGACAACAGAGATGGAATAGCATCTTGGTGCCCCCAAAGGGGGGCAAAGAAGGGATTTAAGAGACAGGAGCAAGAGTTGGGGACCAGGAGCAATAAGTATTATAAAGAAGGCAGGAGGAGCGAGGTCTAGAAAGATCACGGAAAGAAGAGTGGTCAAACATCCTCCTCCCCCCTTACCTTGCACGCCTCCTGGAGATCCAAGACCCTTCAGGCCAAAGGCTGTGGGACGCTTCAACCCTAGTTAGAACAAGCTTTGGAGCTGAGGACTTGAACAGTTACAGCCTGTACCAGCTGCTATGGAATGAGGTACACGTGAATGAAACACCGCTTTCACCTGTGGGAATTGTAGAGTCGGGAAGGGGGAGGGGCAAATGGGGAGACATGGTGTGATACTGCAATAGTACCTACCATTTATTTAGCCCTCCGATGCACCACACACCACTGAGTGGTTTGCAAACATAATTGAAGGACATCGTTCCCATCTCCAGATGAGAAAAACAGACAGAAAGTAGTAAGGCTCCTTATCCCAAATCACATATCTAACAAGTGATGGAACCAGCATCTGCCCTGAAGTCTGGCTCCAACGCCCATGCTCTTAACCACGCTCCTCGACAAAGAATTGAACTTGAGATTGCTGTGGGTGTGGAGAGCAAGATGCGTCCAGGACATGATAGGAGCACCGAGAAAGGGTGCCTAGCCCGACTTGGATTCAAATTCTGCATCCAGCCCTTACTAAATGTGAGACCTTGGGCAAAGAAGTTACTCCCTTTCAGCTTTAGATCTGCCATCTCTAAAATGGGTTCGAGTATATCAAGCACATGGGATCATCTTAGAATGAAAGGGGATAATTACATAAAGCATCCAATGCAGCACCAACTAGAAGGTTACATAGTCTGTACTGAGTTAATGTTGCTTTCTTCCCCTTTCTGTCTGCTTTGCAGCTGGGAAATGGTAGGGGCTAGCAGCCAAAAGCTGAAACAGGCGCAGAGTGCACTGCTGGGGGTGGTATGGACAGGGACAGCCTCTGTGGGGTGCTCCAACAGGACCTAGTGAAAATTAAGAAAATGCAACGAGGTCCTTAAGGGGACAGACATGGGCTACTCATCACAACATTGTCTTTAACAGTGGGAAGTGGGAAGCAAGCTAGATATCCATCACTTGGAAATGAATCAGAAGATTAGGGGGACTGTCTATTATGGAATACCTCGTAGGAGTTAGTGGTAATGTACTATCCATACACAAAACATGGTTAGAACCTAAAAACACAGTTTGTGAGTAAGAAGTAAGAGTCAGAAAGAGCTCTATAGCCCAATTCCATTCATATAAAGAATACTTGCACACTCAAAATAACACTGTGTATTTTGAAATGATGCCCATGTACCTAACTTCTATATCTGTGTGAATAATGACCCCCAAAGATGTCCACATCCAAATCTCTAGAACCTGTGAATCTGTCACGTTCGAATCGAAAGGGAGTGAAGGTTGCCAATCAGCTGGCCTGAAGGTGAGCAGCCTGTCATGGATTATCCGGGGGGTCCCAATGTCATCACCAAGGTCCTTGCAAGCAAAAGGCGCAGCAAGAGAGTGAGTGTATGAGGTTACAGGTGAGAAAGCCTAGACCAGCCATTCTTGGCTCTAAGGATGGAAGAGGGCTGGGAGCCAAAGAACGCAGGCAGCTTCTAGAAGCTGGAAAAGGCAAGAAAACAGATTCTTCCCTCAAGTCTGCAGAAGGAACACAGCCCTGCCAACAAACGAGTTTAGTCCAGTGAGACCCATTTTGGGCTTCTGACTTCCAGGATGGTAAGATAATAAATTTGTGCTGTTTTAAGCCACCCTCTTGGTGCTAATTTGTTACAGCAGCAATAGGAAAGTAATAGGATGTCCGACACGTTAGCATGAGCGCTGGTGGTGGAGGAGGAAGGGTACGAAGACCGGAAAGGAAGGGGGTGCCTGTGATGTTATGCCCCATGCTGAGGAATACTCCAAACTCTGCCTGAGGGAGAGAAAGGAGGGAAGGGGAACTGGGGGGGGGAGTGGAAACCGAGTGGAGCTTGTTGGGTCGGTGGCACAGGGCACACGTGGTCCTGTGCCACATGGGGCCCCAGGTGCGCTGACTGAACCACAGCATGGGTGAGGACCGACAGCCCCCCAGGGGATGCGCAGTAAAGGAGCAATCATATTCAGGTGGGTCAGATGAAAACAGCTTCTAGAGTGACCTGGAACCTAGCCGTGGTTTTCCCTGAGTTCGGGGTGTGATACTAAGCCATCTTCCCAATCACACTTCACCAAAAACTACTTCTGGGGGGGGGGCGCCTGGGTGGCTCAGTCGGTTGAGCATCCAACTTTTGATTTTGGCTCCGGTTGTGATCTCAGGGTTGTGAGATCGAGCCCTGCGAGGGGCTCTACGCTCAGCAGGGAGTCTGCTTCTCTCCTGCTCCCTCTCCCTCTGCCCCTCCCCCTACTCTCTCTCTCTCTCACTCTTTCTCTAAAATAAATAATTTTTTTTAAAAAGCCTACCTTTGAGTTGGGTACAGAAGACTAATTTTAAAAAAGTCAGAATTGCCTTTATGGTGTATTAAACTGCTGTATCAATACCAAGTTTACAGAATCTCTTCCAGAAAACAGAAGAAGATGGAATATATCCTAATTCATTTTATGAGGCTAATATTATCCTAATGCTGAAACCAGATAAAGACAGGACAAATAAGCTACAAATATCCCTCATGTGCTTAGACACAACCATCCCCAACCAAATATTAACAAACTGAATCCAGCAGTATATAAAAAGATTTAGATACTATGACCAAGTGGGATTTATTCCAGGTATGCAAGGCTGGTTCAGCATTCAAAAATCAATCCATGTGGGACGCCTGGGTGGCTCAGTCGGTTAAGCGTCTGCCTTCGGCTCAGGTCATGATCCCGGGATCCTGGGATCGAGCCCCGCGTCGGGCTCCCTGCTCAGTGGGGAGACTGCTTCTCCCTCTCCCTCTGCAGCTCCCCCTGCTTGTGTGCTCTCTCTCTCTCTGTCAAATAAATAAATAAAATCTTCAAAAACATCAATCCGTGTAATCCACTATATCTAGAGGCTAAAAAAGAAAAAAACTGTGTGATCATATCAATTGCTACAGAGAAAGCATTTGCCAAAATCCAACACCCAATCATGATAAACATTTCTCCACAAACTAGGAATAGAGGGAAGCTCCTCAGCTTGGGAAAGGGCATCTACAAAACACCTACACCTAGCATCATTTTTAGTGGTAGAAGACTGCATGCTTTCCACCTGAGATCAGGACTCAGGCCAGGATGCCTATTCTCACTATCCTTCTTCCACATAATCCGGGGGGAAATGGTGTACCTACTGAGCCTTCCTGGGTTTCCCAACAATAGGAGCCAAGATCTGGACCTCCAGCTCACCCCAAGGCAGGTGAGACCTCCAGGAGGCAGCACGCACCCCTCCTCGTGCCTAAATGGCACCATGTCAGTCTGAGGTCCCTCCCACTGACCTCTCTCACAGGCTTTCATACTTTTTTTAATGAAAACATTTCCTCTCCACATTGGTTATTCGATTCCAACCCTCATGGCATCCTTTTGCTCCTTTGAGCTTCCCAAGTTACCCTCAACCCAGTCCAACCTAAGAGAGAAGAATCCAGATGGCCTGCTGTTTTGTAATACCTGAAATCAGAATAAGAGCTTACCTTTTATAACCCTCCACATGTTGCAAAATGCTTTCTTGTTCATTAGCTCAGCAGCTCTGAGCCTCTTTCCGCGCCTCTGTGCTTTCCTTGGCTCCCCGCTGGTGGAATGAATTGCTCCCTGCTCTGAGCTCCCATAGCACTTTGTACACGCACCTATCCCACACCTGACACTTTCTATTACAGCCCTCGTTCAGGTCTCTCTGTCCCCTGCCAGACCAGAAGGGACCACAAGGTGATTAATTGAGCATCTTCTCCCCAGCCCCGACCATGAGCTCAAAGACACGCCTTGGGTGTAGCTCAATGAAAGAGGTAGGTATTATTGGCACGTGGAAAGGACTCAGGAAGTGGTGGCTGGAGTCGGGGTGGTGGAAAGATGAAGGAGCTGAGGCTTTGGACGCACTGAAGGACCCCATCAAGGTGACACAGCCAGATGGTGACAGAGCTGGGCTTTGACACAGATCTCTCAGCTTTCATTCGGATAAACAGACACTTCTCACCCACTGATGTCCTGCCCTGTAGCTCTGGAGGGACTGTCCCCCAGGAAAGCAGCTGAGGGTTTAATTCATACCTCGGCTGTGGAAGCTAAAGGGAAAGAAAGAGCCTCGCTCCTGCCGAGCCGAGGCGGCACAGAAACCGAAAAGCTGCCGGGACTCTCCGAGCCTCTGAAAACAGAATGCAAACCACAGAGCCCAGCCTATCACAAGTTCAACAAAGTTTTTCCAGGCTGAACTCTGAACTTTGAGAAGTCTGGAATCTTTAGCAATTGCTTATTGCCTGTAGGATAGATGCAGTTAGTCCCGTGCCTTCTGGGCATGCCCTTAGCTGCAATCCTCATTGAAGTTCCTATGCCGCTGCTTTCAAAACTGCTCAAATTCCTTCACTCAAGTGTTCTTAGCACTTATGTTGATAGGGAATACTTCAAAGGGTACATCTTTACTTTATCAAATCTGATCTAATTTTGCAGATGGAATCAAAGAGGTTCATTTTGAGTCTAGTCAAGTTTGCCAACCATCCCGGAGAGGAGGCGTCAGTGCCTTGTCCTCTGGGCAATTAACCTAAACTGAGAGGCCCCAAAGATGCCGGGGCGGGGGGGTGGGGGGGTGGCTCCGGCCATGCGGACACCAGAGCTCCCTGGGAGAAGGCAGGGGCCTCCCGCGGAGCGAGGGGGCACAGGGCAAGGAAGGACAGCTCCCCGACATCCGGGGACCCAGAGCTGGTCCTTCAGAGCAGTCAAACACAGCATGGGTGTTGTGGGGGAGTTCAATGAAGAGAGCAAATATAATGAGCTTCGGTGTGCCTGGCGGTCTTTAGAGTTTCTGTGTGGGGTAGGGGAGCCCCGGATGCGCGCAGCCAAGGCCCGGAGTATGAACCTTCACCCTCAGCTGCAGGAACAATTATGTTTCTCTTCTCCCAACCTGGCACTTTTTGTAAAATCCAAAACTTGATGTCGCTGCTAATTTGCCCCTGATACCTGCGTTTGAAGCTGGGTCCAGGCATAGATTCAGCTGCCTAGCCAGACGGTAATTTCCAACTGAGCTATTATAATTGTTACAGTAAAATGTCTGTCTGCATACAACACACGGGGGGGGGGGGGGGGGGGGGGGGGGAGAGTCATTGATTTTGGTGTTCAGAAAAGTTCTCTGTGGCTCAGAAGAGACAGTTCTGGCTGGTTTTACTTTATTTGGATAAATACTTTATATTATGGCCATTTCGCATTGAAATTGAACACGAAAGCAAAAGGGGATTCAGTTTTCAATGTCCTAAGCTCTGGGGTCCCCCTTTTTAAAAAGCTCTTCAGAAACTCACACACACAACCTGCCCCCACCTCCTTGGCTTTGGACATGGGAGGGAGTCATGCTGATCTACCAGCTTCCCTCACGGAGCCTTTGTGTGAGGCCCATGCAAATTGGCCCTGAAAAGGCTCCAAGGCCGCGGGCTCTGCCCACAAATTCTGATCATGGTGCAGTTGGGCGTCACTGTCCCTTTCCCACACGGGAGAAAACCAGGCCCGGCCTGAGGAGGTGGAGGACCCCAGGTTCCCCAGATTGCCAGGCCTCTTACCCCCTCATAGGAGCTCACCCAGCTGTCTCTCCCCCAAATGGTTCTGCACTCAGCAGTGACCCTCTGGAAACAGATCGATAAAGACAGAATCCTAAACTTGGCTTTGAGGGCTCTCTGACCCATCCCAACCCCTCCCCAGCCTTCTCTCTGGCCGGGGCTGGCTTCATGGGCATGTGATATCTGCAGTCATCTAGGGCCCCGCATCTGATAGCAGGTACCTATTCTCACTACTTTGCAATTCTTAATCATTTTTTAACAAGGGACATATATTTTCATTTTGCACGGGGCCCTGCAGATTATGTAGCCAGTTCTGCCTTCCACCATGCTCTGCACACCTTCCCGTGCTTCCTCCTGCCAGGAGGCTCCACACTTGCGATTCCCTCTGCGCAGAATGCTCCTACACACCCCGTCCCCACCGTTGACACCACCATCTCCTTACCTCCCTCCTACCCAACCCTCGTGATCTCAGTTGAATTGTCACTTCCTTCAGGAAGTTCACCCTGCCATCCAACTAGGTCAAGTCCCCTATTACAGGCCTGTAGAGCACCATACTCCTTCCCTCCATAAACTCTTTCGACACTGGCAGTTCTACATTTACACACATTGGATTACAGTCTCTCTCCCCTTCTGGAATATAAATTCTAGGACAGCAGAAACCACATCTGATTTTTTTGCTCACCATGGTAGTCTCAGTGCCCCAGCACAACACTAGATACATAATATTCCATAAATATGTGTTGAACTAATGACACTGTAAAAAGAGAAAGTAGTTGAGCACAGTGGTGGGGAAGTGGGCTCTGCAGTCGGACTGCCTGACTTTCTACTTCTATGCACTGTGCGATCTCAGACGAACTCCCTGATCTCTCTGCACTTGATTTCTCTCTCCAGGGAAAAGGGGATAAAATGAGTAATCTACAGAATGACTGTGACCTTTAGATGCAATGATGTGCATGGGGGACTTGAGATGCACCTGCCACAAAGTCAGAGCCCCAAGTGTCCGGCACCGTTATTATGGGATGGCAGGCATGCACTGCACACGGACACTGAGTGTTTCACATACCCTCGGAACAACCCCACGCGGCAGGAATTGTTGCGTCTGGGTGGCACATCGAGCAAGTGTCTGAGCAGGACAGGAATCCAGTGTAGTCCATCCCCTTGGCCTTGGCCTGTGGCTGTGCCAAAGACGTCACAGTTCAGAAGGGATAACAGATTGTTTCCCAGGGAGTTGCAAAACCTCAGATTTTGCATTCTTCACTATTTATGTGATCCTGAACCCTTTTCTTAGCCTTCCTCTCAATTTTCTCATCTGTAACACAGGGATAACAAGAGACGCATCTCAGAGGGTTGCTATATTAAGTGACATAAACCGCGTGAAGTGCTTGGCACAGGGCATGGTTTGTCGCAAGCCTGCTGGATGGCTTAGCGCTCAGCTCTCACTAAAATCACCTGCTGGAGTAGCTCTCATTCACTGGAAGGAGCAGAGTCTGCCTCACATTTCCGTGCTGCTTTGCTCCCATATTTGCAGGAGCCACGTTTCTAAAGAGGGTTCAGATTGCTTGTATAAAGGAGGGCAACTTTGTCTAGAGCTCCCTCAACCTCCAGCATTCCCTAGGTGCACCGTGTTAGCAGCAACACGACACTTCTGCTTTCCAAAGCAAGGGACACTATTCCCCAGTGTGAAGGGTTTTCCCCAGACCAGGGGTCTGAGCACAGACCTCCTCTTGCTCCTGCTCTCCACCCACCGCCCCCGGGGGAAGACAAAGCCCTGGACAGCAAAAAGCTAATCCTGGCAGGTGCTGTCTTATCTCCACGAATCAGTAGAGGGGACAACCTCATGCAGCCAGAATGGCTAGAATGTGCTTATCTAAGATGAAAGGAGGAATCCAGTGCCTTCCTGGTGGCCAATAACCTGAAGCTTCAACGAAAGGAGAGATCCCACCACACTCCATCCAGCCCACAGCAGACCCCTCAGCCCACAGGAAAAGTGCTGTCCACCTGCTGAGGGTGTGAACTCAGAGATTGCGCCTTCTCTCCTGCGCTCTGAATGAGTTCAGGCAGATGGTGGGGGGAAGTCAAGTGTGGCTGGAGGGGTGGGCCCCTGGGACCCTGGCTGCCATTCACACGTCATGTCGCCCCAGAAGCTGGGTGGCTCTGGAGAGATGCTTTGGAGAGGCTGACGGGGGTTGGGGGGCAGCAGAGAGGTCAAGAAGGTGAATGACAGGGTCCCTCCACCACCTTCCATCAGAAGGCTTCAGGATTGTCTGACAAATGTACAGAAGACAAAGCTGAAAGCTATGGAAGGCCCTGAGACTTCCCGGCACAGCTAGTTATCAGCCAAGGCGAGGCCAGAAGGCACACCTCCCCATGCTGGCACTGGGGCTAGTGAGTGCTGGAGCTGCAAGGTGGGGTCTGCACGTGAAAACAATTTTTGGAGAAGAGAAAGATCGCTGAGCCAGAGGAGCCTTGAGAAATGTTTTCCTGTCCTGTTGTCGGAAAGATAGGACCAAACACAACTATGTGGCACCTCCTCAGGCCCCTCCCTGCTCCCATAGTGAGGCAGTAGGGAGGTCCTCTCTGCAGTAGAAAAGTGAGGCCACCCCCATTTCTGGAGACCTCTCCACGTGGTCCTTCTCACCAGGAGCCCCCTGGGCCTGCCAGACACCAGCCAGCAGCATCGGAAGCATATCTGTGGGGAGTTGTTAGCTCTAGAAAGCCAAGGCCAGGCAGGCTTAACTTTGGGTGGATACTGTTGGGTGCTCGTCCCTAAATTCTTTTGAGTCTGGCCTCATGGCTTCGGAGCTCCAGGCTAACTGACGGCCCTGAAGATGTTATCAGCTGAAGGAAAATGTCCCGGTAGAAGGCCCTGGAACCGGCTCTGGTGGGTCATGAAATCCAGAAGACTTGGATCAGGAAGAGACATCCAAAGTTATCTAGACTGACTTTATCCTACAGATGAGGATGCTGCAGCTCAGAAAGAAAAGGTAACTTGTCCAAGTTAAGAAAAAGTACAAATATATAATAATAGATCTATGCCTCTGGGGTAGAAGAGAGGAACAGTTGTGTCTCATCTCTCCCCAGAATGTAACTGCCTCAACTCAAACCAAATGCCTCCTCTCTCTTGAGCTACAAGGCCTTCTCTACTTGGTTCTCCACTTCCCCTCATGTTCGGAACCTTATTCTAAAAATTCCTGTCCCGTTGACAGGAAGGCCTAGCTCCTGGATGAGTTATAATACCCTTCCATCTACCACCCCAATTGACTGAGCCAGCCATAATAGGGGACATTTTCAGGAATCGTTGGTCCATAATGGAAGGACTAACCCACTGAGCTGAAGTCCATGACATCAGGATTCTTGACACTGAGGCAGCCCATATCTCATGACCTGGGAAGGACTCCACTTAGCTTTGGCTTACCCAAGCTCTCCTTCCAAGCCGGTGGATCAGATTAACAAGAACCAACCTGGAGAAAGTGGATTGTGTTAACCAAGACCATTGGAAAGAGTTATCCATTTAATTGGGACAACATCAAAGTCAGGGAACTGCCACTTCACTCAGGTCTGAGGAATTAACCAGGAATGGATCCCATTTGCCAAATCACAGAGCAGATAGAAAATCAACCTGTAGTTAAGGAATACTTGCCCTGGTCACTTGAAATAAGAAACTGGTGACGACACGTCAGCTTCCTATCTTGATGGGTGATGTTCCTGGTTCATTAGTCTCCTTTGCTCTCCTCATTTCCACCCATTTCTTTTCGATCCTTAAAATTTTCTAATTTTTCCCTTCATTTATTCATCCCTTCAAAGAAAAAAAAAGTCAAGGTCAAGATGCTGACCAAAACTTCACTGCCACTCGACACAGTCTCTCTGCTCCCCCCACTCCCCCCCAGGCCGCCTCTCCTCCAAAATGAGCCCACGATGAAAGTACAGCAGGCTCCGTGCATTTTAAAGAGTTAGCCTATTTTCAACTATAAAATAATATGTGGCATAGAAAACAGCATGTAGGATGAAAAAAGATCCTGTTTAGTTTCAGTGTGACATTTGCCTGGGGGAAGAAGTGCAGAGCTCATTGGCAAGCCGATTGTTGAAGCCCTGACCAGTCAGTTACAAAGTGTCACCATTTAATATGCCAGTCAGCTCTGCCTTTTCGAGGCCAATCACTCCTTTTGTGCTGGGGAGAGGGTAGGGGTGGGGTGCAGAGGAGAAATTGAGTAGAGGGGGGTAGGAGCCGCAGAACGAAGGAGGTAAAGGGCACGCAAGAATGGAAGGTTACGGGGGGTTCATTGTTCAATCTCCATCCCACCCCCAGGTGAGCCTCACCGGTGCCCACTAGGGCCAGAGCCCAGTGGCTCTTGGTCATGGTAGCTGCCCAGGTGAGGCATCCGTCAAAGAAGGACCCCAGATCTGCCCCGGCCACAGGCATGGGTAGAGTGGGTCCCAAAGTCACAGAACTTACATATGTCCCTAGAGCTGGGGGGTCATCTTCTGGTTCCAGGTGCCACTAGAAAAAAATCAGCTTCTCAATTTATGGGCAGAAAGGTCAACAGGTCTGAACCCATTAGCACCTCTTGCAAGCTCAACACATTTCTGTGTTTCGATATCAGTGCAGGATCCAGGCTCCCTTTCATGACTCTGAGCTTTGCATCCAACTTACCAGTAACAGGGTTCAGGCAAGGCAGGGCTTTTGACTCTTCCGCCCCCCGCCCCCCACCACGGCCCCTCTCTCAGTCTGTCAGCCCTTTCTTCATCAACTATATTTGTTACAATCAAGTTCTGTCAACTGTCACAGCTTACATACAGACTGCCAGTAAATATGTCTTTCCACTCATTAGACATTCCTCCCAGTCACCTTGGGATTTCTACCTTGTCTATCTCACTCCAAAAAACTTTTGTTCAGAAGTATGAGACACCCACTGAGCAATGTCAGCTTGCGGCCATTACCTCAGGAAGTGACAGAAAACACCCAACTGTCACTCATTAAGATCCATTTTTTCCAGAGTTGATGTAAGTCAGACTTTGCCCCCAAAACGAATCATGATTTATTTAATATATTTGCTTCTACAAGTGTCAGCTCATCAGCTTAAAATGTTCCTCCTTTAACTCTATTGAGGACTGTACAGAAAGTTTTCTTTGAAACCTAGTTTTTGCTTTAAGGCTTAATAATTAAAACAGAACCAAGAACAGTCAAGACTCTGCTCTATAGGTGCACTTTGGTGGCCCCTGGTTTTATAATTATATGTACAAAGCAGTCGTGTTGGAATTATCGCTGGACACGCTGGGAAAATTGCCTCCCACTGAGCAAGCTGGCTTTTTCTGCCGGGCGCACCAGGCTGGGGCAAGATGAAATGAAAACCAGGGACGGTTTGAAAGCAGGGACAAAAAATAACAATTAGGGAAGCGAGGAGGAGAAAAATGCAGTTTCTTAATTGCTCGGCCTATGTCCCAGCGGGCAGCTCCCCGCCACACTGCAGGAGTGCGGGGACCCAGGAGGATCCGAGGATGTCCTGAGGCCAACGGAATGCGGGCAAAGGTGCATCGGCCACAGCTTTTCGGGAAAGATGCCTGAGGCCTGGCTTTGACCTGGATTTCAGGAGAGATCAAAGCCTGAGCCAAAGAGGAAGGTGATTTGATGGGCTGATGGCTTCCTATGGGGACCTCCAGCCCAAGGTCATTTCCAGCCATGCTCTCCTTTGCTTCAGATTCACTCTGGTCAGTCCTTTGGCCTGTGAGAAGAGAAGGTTGAGCACCTTGGGAGGCGCCACTTGGAGAATAAGAGCAGTGCTCAGCAACTCAGCATCTTCCTCAGCCTGGCAGCAGGACCGCAAGTAATTCTCACCCAGGACTGAGGCTTGCTTCCCTCTAGACCAGGGCCCAGGGACCCAGAGGGAGATTCATCCTGGGCTCAGCCCCACCAACCCACATAGGCAGCCATGGAAGTGTGGGTGCTACACAGCCAGAACAGCACGGCAGAGTCCAAAAGAAAGGAGAAAATCCAATTGAATTGTCCAAAGGAGATCAGTGGTCTGGGGAGAGAGTGAGGCTCCTGTTGTCAAACCTGTTTACACTCAACAACCCCTCGTCGGAGCAAGCGTGGCATGGGAGAGCCAAGCCTCACTTGGGCATCCGGGGTCAAAGACATTCAAAGCCCCTGGCAGTTGAAAAGCTTAAAATTCCAAGACTACGATATTTTGTCAGGTGTTACTTTTGTTTCTGTATTACCAAGACAGAGTGGGCCTCTACCCTCAAAATTCACCCTACTGCATGGCTGAGGGCTCAAATCTTACCCCCCACCCCCGCCTGTGGGTCAGGGCATCCATCACTGGTAGACACGCATGCCCTCGGGCAGCAGGGGGAGCTGGGAGTCTGAAGGAAAAGTCTGGAAGCAGGCTATGGAGAAAAGGCATCCAGGAGATGGAGGGGTCACCACCCTTGTCCAGACAAGCTCACTGCTCACCTGAATCACTAGCCTGGCTTTGCTGCTTCCATGCATCCGTTCTCCAACAGAAGCCGGTGATGATCTTAAAATTCAGATTTGACCACAAAATCTCCCAATTGCACTCACAAACCCCTGGCATTTAAAACCTTCCAGTGGCTTCCCATTGCCTGTAGGATAAAAGGAAAATTTTGTAAGAGAGTGACCAAGGCCCTGCCGGGTCTGTTCCATGCCTTGCTGGCCTCCCCCTAATGCCAGTCCCACCTGCCTCATCCTAGATGTCTCTGGGGCTTTGTGCCAGACTTGGGTCACCTGAGACAAGGAATGCAAGACCAGCTCTGCACCAGGTGCAGCTGGAGGAGAAGAACCACACGTGGCTGCCCAGGAGAAGGACAGGGAGGAAGAAAGGGTGGTACCACCTCCAGTGGTAAGGTGGCTGTCGCTTGGCCACAGCACTCTACAGCTCCCAACGGGGTTTCCCTAACCCTAACCCTAGCCCTTGTTGACTGAAACCAGGTCCCATGTCCCTGACCTAGTTGCCAAGAGGGCTGAGAAGTAGGCACCGTCTCTTCTCACCCCTACTCCCCTCCAAAACTCATAGGACAGAAAATACCCCAAACGTAAGAAGGATTTGCAGAGGCTGGCCTCTGATAAAAGAAAATGTCTTCTCTCAACTCAGCTCATTGACAGAGTATAGCCTTCCCAGGGAAATGCAAAAATCCTCCAGCTTGGCCTCATGGGGGGTGAGGGGGACATTTTCCATCTCTCTAGCTCCCCAAATACCAGGAACAGGGCCATCTACCACCAAGCACCAACCACATCCCTACCCTGCTCCCCAACCTGGCATGACAGGCAAAACTCTGAGAGAGGAATAAAACTCACATTGAAAGTCAGCCTGCAAATGGAACTCTTTCATGTTGGCCAGGATCCACAGCTCGGAAGGTAAGATCAGATATGGAAGTGTTTGATGAGGTTAAGTCCATTTCCAACCCTTCATTCTGGTGTTTAAAGCCATCATCTGTTTTAAGAAGTGAAGAGCTTTAATGTGCAGGGGGTTACAGAGGAACCGGTCTCCTGCTCCGCATAGAGCACCAGGTGGCAGGGGCTGTGGAAAGTTGTAGAACCTTTTTTCCTCCAACCCCATAAGGGAGAGAAGCCCCTACCTGCTGATCTCTAAAAATGGCTGCTAATGACACACAGCTATGTTAAAATAAGGACCCGTGTTCCTTAGAAATCAAGGTGGGAGACGTTTGGGATTGATGCATCACCTTTGGAAGGCACTGAGCCCAAGGAAGATCCCTTCCCCAACGGGAACAAAAGGAAATAGATGTGTGTTTTCTTCCTCTGTTGGAGGGCTTGCCCCAGAGCCCCCACCAAAATCCTATTTCTTTCATGAAGCTGTCACTGATGAGTGACTCCTTGCTCCTGAACTCCTAGATCATCTGTTGTCTATACCACTGGCTTCACATAGTATAAGATCATTCATTCATTTGTTCATTCATGCACCAAACCCTCATTAAGCCATACTATGGGCCACTCAGAAGGTTTGAGGGAGAAGGCAGTTTGAAGATCTTCTCTTAATAGACAAAGAAACTGAGACAACACTGGACATGGGGTTCGTGGTGGGCATGGGGAATGACTTGCCCAAGATAACACCTGTCTTAGTGGGGGCTCTGGGCTCCCACTGCTTCCAACAAACTGGTCACCATTGATGGTTTAATGTCCTCCATCTGGGCTGCGTTCTTTCAAAATCAGCTATCACCATGCACTTCAATCTACTAATAGGTCTCTCCATTCCATCAGACTATTAGCTCCTAGATCAGTGATTCTCAACCTTGGCTGCATATTGGAATCAATAAGGAGAGCTTTTAAAAGTACCAATGCCTAGGTATGACCCCGGAGATTCTGATTTAATTAAGATCATAGGGCATGGCCTGGGCGTTGGGATTTTTAACCCCACCACCACGACCCCTGGGTGATTCTAATGAGTCTCAAAGATTGAAAAGCACCCTTCTAGAACACTGTTCCTCAAAATTTAGTGAGCATATTTTTCACATAGTGGTGATCTGGCTAAAATGGAAATTTCAATTCAGTAGGTCTCAGCTATGGCCCAAGTTTCTGCATTTCTACCAAGCTCCAGATGATATGAAGACTACTGGTCTGTGAACCACACTTTGAGTAGGAAGGCTCTAGAACAGGGTTTCCCTACCTCAGAACTAATGGACATTTTGGGCTGTATAATTCTTAGTTTGGGGTAGGAGAGGTGCAGAGGGGATTTTCCTGTGCATTACATGATGTTTAGCAGCATCCCTCCACCCACCAGATGCCAGTAGCACCATCTCCAGTTGTGAAAACCAAAATGTCTCCAGACAATGCCAAATGTCCCCTTGGGTGGGGGGGAACATAGTCACCCCAGTTGAGAACCACTGTTCCAGAGGACACATGTTGAAGCTAGCATCTTGAGTCCTCTATCTCTTGATCCAAAGCCCCTTCACTGTACCACATTGCCCTGTTAACTCTCTTTTCTACACTCATCTTGTTTCCTAAATTTGTAAGTTAATTAAAAGTAAGGATTACATCCCATTCATTAATCGGTCAGTAATTCAGCAAATACTTGACGAATGCAAAGTCTATACATAATAACAAAGGTACCTGAAAGCTAAAGCTATGTGTGCAATATCTCTTCAATCCTCAACACAGTTTGGAAGCGGGTCCTGGGGTTAGTTCCATATTATACATAAGAAGAGAAATTAGGTCACTTGCTCCAAAACACATAATAAGTTATAGAAACAAGATGCAAAGATAAATAGGATACAGACCTTCCTCAGTGGAGTTCACGATCGTGCAGTCAATACAGACATCAATGCTCCTGATTCTACCTTGATGTGGAAAACACTTGATCAGCAACCTGGGCAGAGGGGTCACTCAAAGAGAATAGTCAGTTCTGTTCGAGGAATGAGAGGGAAGGAGACTTTACAGGGTAAGTGATAATTGAGCCAGATCTTCGAGGATAAGAATTTCACAATTATCCATTTACTTGTCTATCCCCTACCCTCAACGGAATGTGAGCCTCTTAAGGGTAGGGACAGATTCTTCTTATTCTTCTGATGCCAGGTGCACAACAGGTGTTCAATAAATGTTGGGTGAGTAAGTGAACTAACCAAGCAGGTAGACAATAGTGACATCCCAGAGAGAGAGAACAGCATGAGCAAAAGCATGGAGATGTGTGAGGGTGCTGTGTGCCAGAAGAAGAGTAAAGGGGCCAGAGGCATGGGCATTGGAGGAGAAGGGGGCAGGAGATAAGCAGGTCTCTGATGTTCTGATTCCTGCACAGAGCAGTTTGAATCCCTTTTGCTGTGCTCTGGGGAAAGGCAAGCTCCAGTGTGCCTCTCAGCCTGCTGGGTTCCTTTTCAAAGAACAGGATTCCCTGCCTCAGGACGAGGCAAATTTCTAATAAGTGCAGGGAAGTGAGATAAAGAAGTGTGACTTCATTTAGTATATGAGGAAGGAATCTCGTATGTGTTTGGTTTTTGTTTTGTTTTTGTTTTTTTTTTAATTCCCACCATCCCTGATGAATTGATGGATCCAAGCCTTGGTGTCAAGAGCTGCTAAAAAAAAAAAAAGAGAGAGAGAGAGAGAGATAATTGGACATCTAGTGCCTCCTGATGGAAGGACGCAATACGCCTATGAATCTGATCACACCCCTAGATGGAGCTAGCAACTGGCAAGCAGCAGAGGACAGAGGAACATGTTAAACTTCACTGTGGGGATGCAAACAGCAATGTCCAGACTGTAGGAAATCTGCGGGACAAATGACTTGGTTTCTTAACCATCTGAGCCACCCAGGCGCCCTTTTGACTTGGTTTCTTAAAGAGATGAATTTCAAGGGGGAAGAAAAGAGAAACAGAGGGGAATTTATGGATTAAAAGACACTTAAAAACATTTCAACCATTTGTAATGTATAGATAATTAGAATCATGATTCCACAACTGAAAAAAAAAAAAGTAAGACAAGTGAAAATCCGAACAGTGGGTGTTTGATGATATTAAGAAATTATTGTTACATTTTTAAATGTGACAATGGCGTTGGCATCTGATTTTTTTTTTAAGTGCCCTTATCTTTTACAGGTACAGACTGAAATACCAACAAAATGATGTTAATGTGTGAGAGGAGAAGGGTGAAAATGCGGGATAGGATCCCATGGGCTCTCAGCTGGAATCACAGTGGAGCCCTGGCAACTGTGTTTTGCCATACTATTCTATCTTTTTTCTTCCTTTTTTTTTTTTTCAGTTTTATTGAAGTATAATTTCCATACCATACAATTCACCCATTTCATGTGTACAGTTCAAGGACTTTTAGTATATTCAGGGTGGTGCATCCACCGGCACAATCTTATAATATATTCATCACCCCAAAAAGAAACCCTGCACCCCTCAGCCATAATCCCCCAGTTCTGCCCCACCCTTAGCCCTAGACGACCACCAATCTACTTTCTCTCTCTACAGATTCCCCTGTTCTGGACATCTCATATAAAAAGAATCCCACAAGGTGAGGTCCTCTGTGAATGGCTTGTCCATGGTGTAGCACGTGTCAGACCTTCATTTCTTTTTATGGCCAAATAATATTCCATCATGTGGATAGGCGGCGTTTTATTTATCCATTCATCAGTTGATGGGCATTTAGGTTGTTTCCTCTTTGGGGTTATTATGAATACTGCTGCTATGAACACTTGTATACAAGGTTTTGTGTGGAATATATTTTCATTTCTCTCGGGCACCTACCTAGGAGTGGAATTGCTGGGTCATATGGCACCTGTCTGTTTAACCACTTCAGAAATTATCAAACTGTTTTCCAAAGCAGCTACATCATTTTACATTCCCACCTACGGCATTCTCTCTTTTTTGTATATGTTTGAAATTTTCCATAATAAAAAACTTTGTTTTAAACCTACCCTCACAGGCTGAAAACCACCAATGCATCATCACCATCATCACTGTGGCTTTTCCTAACATGTCTGTGTTACTTTTACTCACATGGACACTCTGGGATAAGATCAGGACCCGTGTCATTTTTAATACCTTCTTGCTTGTTCAGTTTTTAGGCACGTGCCTTCTCCCTTTCATTTTGAGGATGCAGTCTCTGAAGAAACCAAAAAGATTAGCATAGGGAAATGACCTAAAGTGAGCCCCAGAGTGGAAGGAATCAGGGGCAGAAGTCCCTTCCAGCAGCGCAGCTAAGTAAACACAAACATGATGACTGCCCCCAACATAATTACAGAAAATGTAGGCCACAAAGGAAAGAATTGCAGTGGTAAGATGAGGGGAGGGGACTGCGCCTACGGAGCCCCAAGGTTAAATGCCGGGCCATAAAGAGATGTAAACAAGAGACATCTTCCAGCACAACAATTTGGGACGTAATGGCACACAGAGTCGCAATCTGCAGGTGTACGGCAAGCACTTGGCTGCATTATTCCATTCTAGAACCCATTTTCTCTTGTCAAGAGGTCTTTGACTAAAGACACAATTGTCTTTCAAAGAAAGGCTGAAATGCCATGTGAATGACTTGAGTGATAGGCTGTAGCATCTTGGATGCTCAAGAAAAAGCAATGCTAATGGATTTGTACGCTAAATAACATAAAAAGGGAGGGGGAGAAATGCCCCACCAAGGCAATACAACAGCACATCCCAGAGCCTTCTTCTGAGGCACTGGTAGGGAACCAAGTCTCGGGTACCCCCTTCCAGGGAGAACAAAGGATGCCTGGGTTTCAGGGAGTCCACACCTGACTCTGCCTTCCCCTCATATTCGGCCCTGAGCTGAGCTCTCTTTCTTAAATCCTCAAAGGATAAGAATTAGCAGGTGTTCCCTCACAAATCTGGGGCACGTAGCTCCCTGCCCAGCCTCCCACAAAAACGTCTCTGACTCGGGCCCAGGGCAGCCTTCCCTCTCATGCACACCTGACAGCAAAGCCTCCTGGGAAATTGCCCAGCCCACCCAGCGAAACAGCCCAAGACTTCCTAGAAGTTAATCAGCACACCAGAATGCTCAAATGAGCACTGTCACGGGCTAATGAGGTGAAAGAAATAGAAGTCACTGGCACAGGAGAGGCCCTCGGGGTCCACCAGATGCAACACCCTCTTTTCACAAATGAGAATGCTGGGAACCAGAGAAGGTAAGCCACACTACAAGACTACATGATCAGCTCAGGTCAGGCCACGTAATTCCACTCCTCTCCCCCCACAGAAGGGGGAGTCACTGGAGTAGGAAAATGAAAGAAGACCACTCAAGAATTTTATCTCTAACATGGCTAGCTCTGGGAATGAGACAGGACAAGGAGACCTAAAATTTTTATATTCTAATATTTTAGGTAACCGTGACCTAGAAACCACAGCTCAGGAGTTCCTTTTGAAGATGACCATAGCCTTTAGGGCCTGTTGGCTGTCCTTGCCTGTGAATGTCAGGAAGAGGGAACTGGATAATGGGCACCATGCAAGTTCATCTGTCTTTACATGAATGAGGGACCTGAGGCCCCGAGAAGGCCTGAGATTTCCCAAGGTCATGGGCTCATCCTCCTCTGGTGTTTCAATACCAATATGGTATTCTAGCCATCTCCCCTCCCCTGGACCTTTCGGACAGACCACCCTGTATCCAGTCATTAAAGAAGTAAGGTTTGGCACAGCACTTGGATACTTGTGGCTAAATATTTTGAGTGTCATTCCATCCTGCAATTAGTAGGCACTTAGTAATTATGGATTGACTAAAAGAATAATAGTAGAGCTAGTGTTTCCAGCCCAATCTATCCACTCCCTATTAATTATTCTTTCTGCTTTGTTTTGCTGCTCTCCCCCCCCCACCCCCAGCCCCTGTTGGCATAAAGTGTTTGCTCTGCAAGCTCTAGAGGGTGGTGTAGTCATGTTCATGTTTGGGTCCTTCTGAGCATCCCCACTGCCCACTTGAAGGCCTCCTGAGCATGCAGCAGGCACCTGCCTACCTTAGCACCGGAACCCCATGGCATACGGTTGCCGCCAGGAGCAAAGGCATGTAGATAAACTTTCCTCACCTTCTGCCAAAACTCCCTAGGAAATTCCCACTTTGGCAGAAACCATGTGACTCCAGGAAATCCATTCACCCGTCCGAAAGGGGGAGACCGCCTGGATGTCCACACTTTACCAGCCAGGCATCCATCTAAAGAAGCAAAGACAAAAAAGGAAGACCTTTCTTCCATCCAAGACGACATTCAATTGTAATCCGTTCTTGATTCTCAGGCCACTGTCACCGCGGTGGGCTTTTTAACTTCTGGATGCTGAAAAGGTGGGGCCTTTCTTAGCTTGGGTTTTCCCCAGAGTGGACCCTAAGGAAAATATCTGGGCATACGCACTTTATTTAAGGGCTAAGCCAAGAAAGCACTATGAGGGAGAAGGACGTGAGACCCATAAAGGGTGGGCGGCTGAGCAGGCTCCTTCCGTGGGTGACTGGGACTCAGTCTCACAGTAGACCCTGACAGACTGGGTAGCGTGCTTCAGAGAGGTGAGGAAGCTGGGGTGTGGATCCCCCAATTCCCATCCCTCACTGGTTGAGGATCTCTCTGGGGCATTCATTCTCTTGTATTTCCTCTTGCCCTGTGATCTGGTCCAACAGTCAGGAGGCCAGAATATGCCTCAGGCCAAGAGACCACAAAGCCATGAGAGTGTCTGGGAGCTGTCTGCTGGTGACCTCACGGGGGTCAAGGGGGGTGTGTGCCGGGGCCCCAGTGGCATCTGCCATGGTTTTCAAATGCTTTCCAGGGGGAAACCACCGTATCGAAGCCTCTAAGGAAGCTGCACTTTGAGCAGCGCGGTCCCGCAGGAACAGCTGGGGCTTCGGAATCCAAGTCTTGGGTGTGAATCTCCTCTCTGCCGCTTACCAGCTGGGCCACTGGGCCACAAGGGGACCTCTCTGAAGCCCACTCTTTTTTTCATCTGTAAAGATTATAGTAAAGATTAAATGAAGTGCTGTAGATTAAGTGATGGGTATGATGCTGGGCCCATTATTGGTGACAATTAGCATCATCATAATAATTACTATTTCAATAAAATAAATCATTTGCTCTTGGAAGTTTCACGATCCGGGGGCTCACCAGACAGAAGATCCAGGAAGGGTGATGTCTTCTTAATTTTAACTCTTGGTTTTCTTCAATTCACTCATCCATTTGTTCATTAACAAACATTTTTGAGAACGCATTTCAGTGACCTCGTTGGCAAAGAAGAGGGTCGGCAGTAATTGCTGCAATGGCTAGTTCTCAAATGCCTTCTAGCATTTACCATCTTTCAATCCGCAACTGTGCTCTGCAGGAAGACAGCTTCGTTTCATGAAAAGAGAATGTTATAATGATATAATGGTGTTCAGATCTTGACACTGACTAGCTACATGACTTTGAGTAAGTTTGAATAACCCTTCTGAACTTCTCCATCTGTGAAACGGGCATGAGAACACCCAGCCTGGCAGGGCATCCCACAAATCTCCTACAGCACCAGGCACATGATAGGAAACTGACATGGTTGCCTCCTGCTCATCCTCTTATCTCTGGGCTAGGCGCAGTTTAATAGCTAAATGTTACAGGGTATGGAGAGGAGAAGCATTTCAGACCCTTGCATAAAGGTGAGAGCGACACCGCAGACCGTTAGTAAGCTGAGCTCATCAGCCACACTTCTGTGTGACATAAAAGGACAAGCCCTGCTAGACTGTGACTCCCGAGACAGAGTCTCATTCAGCTGGTCATTCCCCCACACCCAGCTCAGTGCCTGCAAATAGTAGCGACTGTTGATACTTGCTGATAAACAAATGAAACAAATCCAGCCTGCTTCTCCCAACAACAGCACAACAGAAACACTTCAAAGAAGACACCATAGACAAAACTAAGATCCTTGAGGACAAGGAGGGTGGCATTTCTTGGTACCCAGGGACAAACCAGCTTTGTACTTGGTTGAATAACATTCTATCCAAGTGGAATAAAATGTCTCAAAGAACCAGGATCCACCTGCACTGCCAACACAGAGCACTGTGCTACGGGTCCCTGTTCTGAGGAGACCCACTTAGGATCTTAATCGCTTCAAATATAGAGACTTTGGTCTAAAAGGCAGACATGTGAAGAACTGCAAATGGAAAACGGCAGTGTTCTGGTTCCAAGGACGGTCCACCCAGCAGCGTGAAAGGCAGGATCGCAGGCCCCGCCCCAGACCTGCCAGATCAGAATCTGCATTGTGTGAGCGGCCCACGTGACTCTGGGGTGTGAGCCACGTTGGCAGTGCTTCTCTAGCTTGGCTGCACATCAACTGGGGAGTTTTAAAAAATATCGATGCCTGGTTTCCAACCCCCAAATGCTGATTATTTGGTCTGGAATACAGCTTGGGCAAAGTGATTATAAATAATAATAATAATAATAAATAAGAAAAACAAGAAGAATCATCATCATCATCATCATCCCCTGGGGAACGCAGCCCAGGTGAGGAGCCCTGTATAGACCTCCACAGGGCAGCTAACACAGCAAAAGGGCTCATTCTGCCTCATGGAGAATTATTTCCCTGAGTTCTTCATGGTGCCTCCTATCTGGCCCTTGGAAAAGAAGGCTTTAATGTTGTCAGACACCAGGCCTCCCCCTACGGAGCGAAGAAAGAGTTAACCCCAAATGCAGCCTTCCCTCTCCTGCTTCCACGCGTCCACCCACCGCTGAGCCTCGCTCGAATTCACGACAGCTTGGACATCTGGTTCCGTTCCTTGGAAATGTCTCCCCCTCTCATTGCTTCCCTCCCCTCAGGGACAGCTTTCCCTGGTCCTGCCCAGAAGAATGACCTGAGGCCAGGGGATCTAGCCTGAGAATGTCCCCACTGCCTGCTCCCCGGTCCAGACCTCCAGGTGGGGGTTTGAAGTCATTACATCAGCCCTGGCCGGGGCAGCACGTTCATCAGAAATGCTCCAATCCTCCCAGGAGCCTCCCTGGGACAAGCACAAGGTTCTGGCTAATTTTAAATGTAATTAAAAGATTTTCTTCCTTTCTTTCTTTCAAGGCATGATCAATTTCCATAGCTCCCCCTTCTTAGAATACTGTTCCTCTGAGGTCTTCTTTTTTTTATTTTCCAGATTTTTCTCCCCAAACGAGAACACTTATAACAGATGCAAGTCCTTTGCTTATTTGGCCTAGTGAATCAGCAGACGGTATTTTTACAATGCAGAAAGGTTTTTTAATGGGACATGGAAAGGGTCTTTTCTCCCAAAACACTAATAATAATTTAAAAAAATTCCTTTTTTTAATTTTCTTCAAATTGCTTTTTATAACGCATTCAGCATTTTCAGGGACATAATTAAAACATCAAATAGTTTTCCTGCCAGTTATGCTAAAATGTGAATACTTGAGGCAGCAACTATTATTAGATATTAAAATGGACTTGAGTATTTATTTAAAAGATCCTCTTAAGTAACTATTCATTTGGGTTTGCTCTGTTTAATAAAAAGACGAGCCCCATAATGTGAAAATACCTGTTTCTAATAAAGACCATAATTGGTAGCAGGAGGATTTTTTTTAAATATAAAATATGTATTTTGTTCACTATTTTTCCAGCTTAATGTGACTAATTTCCCCATTCAACTTTATCCCTAAGGAAAACTATTGAAAGAAAGGCCATTACCAATACATGAAGCTCACTAGTTTGCTTTCGCAGGATGTAATTACTATCAAGAAGGCTAGTAGCTGGGTAATTTTGGATTAAATGAGTACATAGCCTGAAAAAGGATAAATTAACCTCTGTAGAACTGAAATTAGATTCCAGTGAATGATTGTTCTAGCTCAACACACACTGAGCCCGAGGCTGAGGATGATGTTGCCCGGGAAGAAAAGCCAGTGAAATGCTGAATGCCTGTTGGAGGGTGCGGGGAGGGCAGGGCAGCCAACTCAGGAAGGAAAGGATGGGGCAGAAATGGAAATGGAGAGCAGTCGTTTCTCTCGCTTTTCCATGGGTCCCAGCAGGCTTCTCAGAGACTAAGGCAGATCAGGTCAATTCACTGGACACACTGTTATGGACAGCGTATGACAGGATAGAGCCGTGCCTAATACACAAAGAAGAATGTTGGAACAAATATGGAAGAAACTACCCTCAACTCCCTGGGGTTTATTAATGACAGTGAGACCGGTGAGCAAATCTAGAATCCAAAACCGTGTGCACTAACTGCCTTCTGAAGGGCACAGATATGAGAAGCTTAGCGTGGAATTGCTGCTTGGTTCAGAACAAGATGGAAGGCTTCTCGGCAGAGGTGGCATTGGCTGGACCTTGCAAAACATGACAGCTAGAGAAATCGTGTCCTGCTAAGTTTGCCCTTCTAGAAACGCCTGCCAACACGCTAGAGTGTGTTGAAACTCCTAGAATTATTTTCATACTTGTGATTCTCGTACATGAACTCATATCCAAGTGTTCAGTCCTTGCTTTCTTTGCGAGATGGAGAACAAGGGTCACGGGAATGGCAAACATTAACTAGATAGATGTCAGCCCTGCAAGGCACTGTTAGATGCTGCCGAGAAACAAAAGGAGAAGGGGTAGCAAAATTTACATCTCCATCTGGCAATCCACTTGAAGATCAGGATGCATCTGATCTGCCCTGACTGCCAAACCGAGCAACTGTAGGCAGTCTGCAGTAGGTACCCGGTGAGTGCCAGCATTGTTGATGCTGTGGAGGGGGGGATAGCAGTGACCCCACAGGTCCTGGCAGCCTGGAAGTCTAGCTTAAGAACAGAAGACTTGAACTTGCAGCTAATACACCCAAGTGAAGAACTGGAACCGGGAGACACAGCAGGCAGGGAGGAAAGGCCAGTGCATTCCTTGGCTGGGACACTACTGGCACTTTCAAACCAGAGAACAGATAGTTTCAATCAGGAGGGAGAGATTCCCCAAGAGAATCTTCCTTCTCCCTCTCTCTGCTTCCTCTGTCCTTTCTAAGCACATCCCAGTTCCCCAGCCCTTATCTAATTCAATGAGGCTGGCCAGTGTTATTTTGGGAGGAACAAGGGCTGGGAAAGACTCCATTGCCAAGTTCTTCTTGATGAAAGGCTTTTGCGTTCTCGGCTCCGTAACCCCCACCTACTCGGAGGGCTGGCCCAAACCCCGCAGGCCCCAAGGTGAAGGACCTGGCTCCGCAGGTGGGGAGCGCACCTGGGAATGCCACAGCTCTTCCCACGGCCTCCCAAATGGAGTCGTGATGGATGGTAAACACACAAGAAGGGAGAGAACTCTGTGGAGCCAGTGCCGAACACATATCTAAAGCCAAAGGATTTTGTTTCACTACCCTCTGTTGAAGTAAAAACAGCTCCAAGAGTATTCCCTGGAGTGCGAAACAGTTCTCTCATCATACAGGGTTCAAAGACACTGCGAGGCGTGTAGCGTAGCTGAAAGTGTCTGTATATAATAATGCCTTTATGATGTTGTTTTGTTTCTGGCTTGCCTTTACCTGAATTATCTGAAGACATTGTTTGAGGCTATGAAAAAATATGAATAATATTAGGCCTTGAGATCAAAAATCATTTTTTATTTCCATGTTTGTTAGCCGCCAATATCCCACGCACAGCTCTCAATTTCCAAAGCAGCAGTGAAATGCTGGGGAGATCAGGTGAGGTGTTTTGTTTTTTTTTTTTCTTTTTCTTTATCTTATTTTTATTTTTGTTATTATGCACTGGTCTTGAAGCTGTTGAAAACTGTTTGAAATGGCAAAACTAATCATGGGAAGAAACCGCAATTTAAATGTGAGAAAAAAAGGAACTACACACACCTGCCTAACAAGATGTCCGCCCAGTGGGACAAGTGACTGACACCTGCAGGATGGTCCGGCAACCCAGTGTGGCTTGAGACATGATGCTACCAAAATCGATGACCAGCGCTGACTGGAGATCCCAAGAGGGCCTTCCATGTGAGGAGACCACAACTCTTGGGCCCACTCCTTGGAACAACAAACACGCCTTTTTTGCCTCTTTCCCTACTGTGCCTTCAAAGAACAAAGTTTGAGAAACGAAGTAAGAAGTCTCATTTTTTTGCACTTGTTACTTAATCAGTGGATGGTGCCCAACCCATGTCCCACCAGGCAAATGAGGGCCAATGCCACAGCTGACAGACACTCACCTCAGGCTGACCTGCTTTCAGCCATGGCCTCCAGGATCCACCGTGTCTAACGTCTGGCACTGGATGGCTCACATTCACCACGTGAAGGCAGAGCAGCTGTGTTCTGGCAGCACTTCACCTCTCACGAGGCCACAAATGTAGACAAGTCACTACGCCGGCCAGGCCTCAATTTCTTTATGCTTTCTCCATACTCCCAGTTAGTAAATCTCAAAATCACAGGCCTGTTGAGACCTCAGTCTTCACTGGCCGTATTCCAAATGAGCTTCTGAGTCACAGAGACACGGCCTCCGACCACTCTGTCCTTCTCATCTGAGCTGCCCTGCCCTCGTTCCTAACCCTTCTCCCCTCTCCCTCCCTGCACTCCACCCTCACACCACTTTCAACACTTCCAGTTCTGCCCTTAACCTGTTCCAAAGCTGTCAGCTGTTTCCCAGGGCCTCTTGGTTAACGTCTGCCAGTTACAGCCCTCCACAACCTGCCAGACCTACCTCCTGGCTCACCGCCTTCCTCAGTGCGCCTACCCTCCAGCCCAAGGTCACATCTGCTTTTCCACACACTTGTATGCATTGTACCTCCAGACACTTGCTCACACTGATGCTTCTTCCCGGAATGCCCTCTACCTTCTACACCCCTACCCTCACCCCTAATCTCTGCATATCAAAACTTTTTCTATTGGATTGATGTATAAGACGATGCAGCAAAACTATGGGAGAAAATGGAAACAAGCTAGATGTCTAATTGGACTGAAATGGCTAGAGCAATCATGGGACAAGTATACAATGTATAAAAGTAAAGTATACAATGACTTTATAAACCATTAAAGAACATTTAATGATAGGTGAAAACTCATCATTCTGTTAAGTGAGTAGACCCCAAAAGTATGTATTCAGTATAAGCCCAGTTTGTGAACTCTGTGTGTGTGTGTGTGTGTGGTGTCTGAATATATAGACCTATATACGTAGAGGAAAGTCTAGAAGGAATACACCAAAATGGTACTTCTGTTTTCTTCTGGCTGCTGAGATTCTGAGCACATTCATTTTCTTCTTTATACTTTTCAATATTTCCTCATAAATATGTGTTGTTTTTAAAATTTAAAGTACAGTAAATAAACATTAGCCATAAAACAGTAAACAAAAGAAATCCTACTGTTGCTCAAGTGTTGTCTCAAACATTATTCTGTCCTCAAAGGTCTTCTTGATGGCGTGCCTCATCCCCCCAACTAACCTGCACTGACCAGCTGTGACTTCTTCCGCCTTTGAGCTCCAGCTACGGCACATGGCCTGTCCTTCTTCATGCCCGTGTGACCGTGTGCATCCTTTATCTCTCCCCTTTGGCTGTCAACCGCCTGGGAGTAAGGACTCTGCGTCACATCTGCCTCCTCTCTCAGTCCAGACACAGAGCAGAGGCTCTGTGAGTGCTTTCTACTTGAATTGGCCACACTCAGTTTCTAGATCCAAAAGGGTCACTGACAGGATAGTCTACACTTCCACGTCAGCCATCCTAGACATTTCAGCACATCTCTTTTTGTAGCTCTGCAGGCAACTAGTTTGAAGAAAAGTAGATCAAAAACCCTTATTTATTCATTTCTTCAGAAAAAAAAGGACACCAACTCCAACTCACCTCTGGTCTCGTTAGCTTTCTCAAGAGACACTTGGCAGCACTGCCGCTGGAATACAAAGACTGTGTGTTCAAGGGTTCCTAGTGAGTGTCCCTCAAAACAAAGAGCATCCTCATTCTTGAAAACCTAAGTCGTAGATGGATAGCCTTTACTCAAATGTTTGACCTCTTGATTCCTGAGCTAGGAAGTGTCAGATACTACAGATTGAGACCCACGTGGCCAGTAATTTCACCCTGATCTCTAGCAAGAGGCTTTCCCAAGCATTGTCATCAACCTGGACCTCAAACCAAGGTTCTAAAGAGTCACAGAGCCTCACCTGCAAAGACTTCCTCTTCTGGCCTCCGGAGGTCTTGGTAACAGGAGTTCTTCTGCAGCCCCTATCATTTTGTTCTCCCTCAAGCCAGGGAAAGGCAATTCTCTAATCTAGGTAGGAGGGACCAATGGAAATTACCCAGTTAGGCAGTGGCTCAACCCCTCAGGGAGACTGGGGTACATTCCCTACATTTGAGGAGAATCATTATATGAAGGAATGATTTAAGAGTTACCACAAACCAACCCCCAACTGTGCCCCCTTCCCTGAGTCCTCTTCATCTTGCAAATCCTGTTCAATCCCAGCCCTAAAGGATACCATCTGAGACTATCCATCCACAATCCCTTCCTCCCCTGAACCCCAACAGCCTACGCAATACCCACCTCATGAAGTTTTATGAAAATCATTCACAATGTAAATAGAGCAACCAACACAGAGATGAATATGTAGTAGGTGTTTGATGATTATCATTAATAAGCCATCACACAGTTTTTATTAGTGCTTATCTGTTCAGTTTCACGTCAGCTCCTTGAAGATAGGGATCACGTCTTCAGAAGTAAAGCTCTAACTATTCATCCTTGTTGGGAAATGGATTGTTGTAGATCTCAGGAATTTCCTGGGTAGCTGAGAGTTCAACTCTTTGAGTACGACACACAGATATTCTTAGAGGCTACCATTCAGACCACTGTCCTACAACCCCCCTCCTTGAACCCTCACACAGAGCAGAGTCCAGGTGAAGTCAGTGTCTTCCAGGACCGTGAAGGTGTGCGAGGCTTTCCGTGTTCCTTATCACAGAACAATCCCACATCTCTCCCTTCTTCACTGACTTCTGCCTCGGCTGTTTGGGAGTCTGTTCTTTGTCCGCTCATCATCACATCTAATCCCCCCACAAGCAGTGTGATTGCTCCGATGTCGCCGCTCTCTTTCTACTTCTCTCTGCCCTCTGCTCTCTCTTCTCCCTCTTGTCTCCTCTCAACCATCTTGCTTTTGTGTAGAAATGGGTGGCCTCCCTGGGCATTGCCCAATGTTCCTCTCAGGCCCCAGCACCGGGGGTCCCCCCTGCCTGGGTCCACACGTCACCGCTGCCACTTTTACTCCCTAAGGAGGCTCCCTTTCTTATTACATCCAAGCCAGCTATCATTCTGGATGATGAACATTTCCTGCTCCTGGTAGAGAGTTAAAGATGTGCGATTTTCAATAAAAACTGGTTGATTCGGTGAAGCAGTCACTGAACAAGAAACTACAGGTTCAGACCCATATTCAGCCTCAGCATATAAAGGATGAGTGTGATCCACAGAAACTTCCCAAAGCCATCCAAGGCCCTGCTGAGTTTTGAGGGGAATAGAAAGTTTTAGGTGAGTTAGTTTGATTTTTGTAATTTCCTAAAGACATTTGACATCAGAAGCTTTTAGGGCTCCAGACATCTCGGTCTCTGTGGCATGACCCAGCGGGAGGCAAGACGCGGGGAGAACAGACGCCGCCTCGTTCTGCAGCGCTCTGCAGATAATTAGCACGGCTGAGGAGCAAACAAATTCATGCCTCCTGCTCTGTCTCCGTGGCTCTCGGAGAGGTCTGGGAGAGAGGGACTTCTCCCTCCTCAGCCGACAGACGTGGAGGTGACTGGGGAGAGCCGCGCAGAAGATGAAAACCCTGTCTCATGAAGCAACACCGCCACGCGCTCTGTGAACTTCTTCTGATTTGCAAATGAAATTTTTCCCACAGACAATGCAGGCAGCACCAGGCCCTGACTGAAGACACAACTCATGAAAGTCTCCAAGTCAGAGTCGGAAAAACCTCCAGCCACTGAAGGCAGAAGGCAGCGCTGGAAATAATGAACCACATTAACTAAGAAGTCGCAAAAGCCATCTCTATTAGACAGCTGTGCGGGTCAAAAGGAAACCAGACAGGAGACATCAAGAGGAAACTCAGGCTCCCCAGGATAATTGCAGTGCAATTAATACAGGGTGAGTCACTGCCCTTGGTGGAAGTGGGATCCTGCTGCAGCAAAGAGCAGAGGGCTCCCGGACCAACCATTCCCCTTCCTCACCATCTGCGGAACCCAAGGAAACATCCTCAGGAAATAGGTCAATAAGATGACGTCGCCATTTAAAAACCAACTGCAGAATCCACAAATATCAACACAGAAAGTGCATCCCCTAGAAACCTGCAAATAGATTTTAAAAGATGTCTGTCCCGGTTTGTAGGCGTGCCAGGTCTCTTACCGTAAGTCAAGGGAACAGTTACCAAGAGAGAAGGAAAAAGGAAGACAAAGTGAAACCAACCGGCACTGAGCCACTACAGGGTACTGGCTACTGGGTCCGATGGTTTCCTCCTCATTACCCTATGGGACCATCTTTCTGTCCCCCATTTCATAGATCTGGAAACTGAGTCAAAGAGATTAAAGAAAACACAAGAAAGCAGAGGTAGAGGGCGAGGGCAGGGGGCAAGAGGAGAAAGAACACTAATTAATCGATGAACAATCCCCCACATTCTCCTCTCATCCCCTTGCCCCTTGGACCTTTCCCTCTTGGAATACTAGACCTCACACAAAGCAGAGATGACCATGTTATAAAAAATACCACAGGGCTCTTTCAAGAGCCACATGCAAGTCACACGTAGGACTGAGCAACATGTCAGCCCTTCATGAGCACACAGCACATGCACCGAACCAAGGAGGGAGAACGGCAGTGCTCAGGGTGTGCATGCATCTATCGACTGGGGAGGGTGTTCCAAAAGCAGACTCTTGGGTGGACTCTGGATCAGTAGGTGATTCTGATGAGGGAGGTGGCCATAAACTATGCTTGAAAAATTACAATTGTAGAAGTTTAATTTTTTTAATTAAAACCTGCCGGGTGGTGCTAGGGAGCATCTCTCCCTCCCCATCTAGGAGTGCCTGTAGAGTCTGAAAACTTTCTGGGATGCACAAGGGCAGAAGCAGCCCAGTCAAGTGCCTGGCCACCATTCCTCCCATCTCAGCAGTCCTGCGCAAAAGCAAATTAGTTGAGACTTTCTTAGTTGCTGACAGTGCTATGCTGGAGCTGTCTGGTACCTGCTCACAAAAGCCAATTGTCAACTATTCAGAAATTGGCAAGCTGCTTGTTAAACCTTAGCAGCTTAAAACTGGCCACAGTGGGAGCATTTATACCACAGTAATGGGCAAACACTAAAAATCAAGGCTTTTTTTTCTTTTTCTCTTTTCCTTAGACAGCAAGTTTACCAGCGCACCACTAGTTGCAAGCGACAGAAAGGCTACTCAAACCAGTTTAATTAAGAAGGGAGATTGATTTGTTGTTATTACTAGGAATCCTACAGGTAGAACTGCCTTTAGGGCTAACTGGATCTAAAAGCTTAAGAGATATTTTTCTTTGTGTTGGTTTTAATGGGCAGACAGACTTCCTCCATGTATTAAGGAATATGGCAGGTACCTGTCCCGTATTCAAATTCACCCAACTTACAAAACCCAAAGGAAACGGATTATCCTCTGTGCGCCTGGGTGGCTCAGTTGGTTAAGCGACTGCCTTCGGCTCAGGTCATGATCCTGGAGTCCCGGGATCGAGTCCCACATAGGGCTCCCTGCTCAGCAGGGAGTCTGCTTCTCCCTCTGACCCTCTTCCCTCTCCTGCTCTCTGTCTCTCATTCTCTCTCTCTCAAATAAATAAATAAATAAATAAATAAATAAATAAATAAATCTTAAAAAGAAAGAAAGAAAGAAAGGGATTATCCTCCTGTTAGCTCTACAGAGAATTCCTGAGAGGATTCTGATTAGCTTTGGGTCACGTGCCCATCCCTGAACCAACCGGTAAGACGAGGGAGAAGGAGGACTCTAACTGGCCAGCAAGGATCATGTGACCTGCCCTGAGCTGAGGATGCAGCCACCATGGTTGACATTTGGGTTTTTTTTAAAACTTAGGTGAGACAACAGACAACGGGCCTTCTGAAATTAAAGGTTTTGCTCAGGCTGTCAGTGCATCGGATAGTGGAAAGGCTTTAGGAAGTCAACAGAAATCAGGCAGTGAGGAAAGCTCACATAAAAGGACTTAATAATTGTCAAATGACCAGATAGAAAAATGGTAAGCATAGGGTATCAGAGCCAGAGAGCCAGTAGCATTCGCTACTACCCCATGACTTGCTGTGAGGATGAGGTGAGATCTCTGTGAACAGGGGGAGGCAGATGCCAGACATGTTGCAAATGCTCAATAAATGGGAGTTATTATTATTATTATTATTATTACCTCTATGTATTTATGTGAACTCGGATTCCTCATGTAGAAAAGGAAAATAATAAGACCTACTTTGTGGGGTTGCTATGAGGTTATGAGATACTGTAGTACAGGCCTGGCCTATCACGGCTACTCCATATAGATCATAACTATCCCTATCAGGTAGAAACGTTCTTTTCCAAGCCTCCCTTGCTCTTGTCTCAGCGCCTTCTTTGAATCATCAAAATAAACACTTGACATTCTCCTTCCTTTCCTCTGAGCACATCAAGAAATAGTCAAGGAAATAAGACAACCATTTTGTCTCCAAAAAGAACCTTCTGGAAATGTGTTTCTCTGGCAGTTTTTCCAGAGCAGGTGGATTTGGTTGAAGGGAAGTCAGATGTTAGCAAATATTTTCTCTCATGCTGATTTCCTAAGAAAATTGTACAAGTTACTGAAAGGTTAAAAAAAATCCTCCACCTCTCCAACTTCAAAAAAGACATGGAAAGGGGTATCACTGGAGTACACAAGATCTTTAGCAGAGTGGATAATATCAATGCATGTTGCTACTTTTGATACTGCCTCGATGACAGGAGTGGGGGCAGAAGTAGAAGTTCAAAAAAAACAAATTCAGAAGAGATAGATGGGAAGAGCTTTGTCACTCAAAGAATAATAAATGTTTGCAATGGCCTACTGGGCAAGGCTGTTGAGGTAAAGACAGTGGGTTTGTTCAAGTAGCAATTAGATGCTATCCTGGGGGAAAGACTGTATTACAAGAGAGAAGCATCAATGTGCTGAATGGCTTTTCACGCTCCTAACACTGCCTATGTTCTTTTCGTACTCTTAAGGGTCTGCAGTCCCAGCAGAATATGTGAGCACAGAAATTAGGCCCAGCAGTATGCCCTGGGAAACTGGGCCAAGAGAAAAAATGCTGTTCAGGCAGGACCACAATTTGCAATGTTTGGCTATAGCATTCATTTAATTTCCATTGTTTCTTAGGTCTTGGGAAACACAGATGATGCTAGGGCAGAGAGTGGGAGAGAGTCAGGTCCTCAGGTCCCCACTAGTTATGCTCAGCTGTGCCCAATTATGCCATATGAAGCCTGCTATTCCTGGGTTGGTGAATTCAGTGTCATATACGAATGGCACATTAAAGTACATGATGATCCTAAATAAGAAAGGCCCTTGGCCTAAGCACAGAGCTTCTCTTCTTGGAAGTCCGTCCTGATCTTTGCCTTTCCTACTCTCAGGGAACCTTATTTCTGCACCATTTTCCCAACATGGGGAAAAGTCAGTATTTTCAGATATTTTTCGAGACATAATTTCTACACTCCATGTGGACCGTAGTGTTTCACATGTCTACTGTTAAGTTCTCTTAAGTTTTGTGTCAAAAACATAATTTAACTGTACAGTATAACCTCTTTATTTCACCATAAAGTATTAGCATAGTGGCCTCCCAAATCTTACTCCCAAGTCACATTTAAGAGGAATAGGCAGACACACATAGAATCTTGAACATAAAAGGAAAGAGACCACTGAGAACGAACAAATATTTAAGAGGTGCTCATCTCAAACATGAGAACTAACACTAAGGTAACCAATTTACTCTGGCAACAGAAAAAAGATTTTAGAATTTGTATAAATAAGATCTCAAAAAAAATCAAATAAAAATCTTGGAAATGAAAATTGGGGCCACAAAAAAATTAATAGATGGGCTAGAAAACAGCATGAAATAGCTGTGAAGCAATTTCATCACGTAGAAAACTGAGAGCAGGCATTTGTGCCAAATATAATTCAAAACAACAGTAAGATTAAAATATAACAAAAACAGTTGAGATGTAGAGTCTAGATTCTGTTTTTCCCAAGTTCAGCTAAAAAGATCCCTAGTTGGAAAGAATGAGGGAAATAGAGCAGAGAAAACAAATTGTTTTATTTTAACAGAAAACAAAATTTTATTGAGCTGATCGTTCATATTGATGGGACCCACTAAGTTCCTAGAAAAATAAGATGACTTTAAGCTAGACATACCATGTAAAACTTTATAAAACTGAGGCTAGAGTGAAAAAAAGTCCCATAAGACTTCCAGGCAGAAAAGAACCATTCATTTACAAAAGAACAATAAAATTGGAATCAGACTTCTCAATAGCATGCTGTTAGGAAAATAGTTAAGAAATGATGTTCAAATGTGTGAGAAAATGATTTTTCACCTATAATCTCATATCCATTCAAATCTCACTCAAATGGGAGGACAAAATAAATATTTTTCTGACATTCAGAAAGTCATAAACTTTACCATGCTTATATCCTCTGAAAGATTCACTTAGAAAAAGCAAAACAGGAAAGGAGTAGATGAGGAATTCAAGACACAATTTATTTAATGTATAGTTAAATGCAAATAATTTTAATGCACAAAGAAATGTATAAATATTAATATTTGGAAAATTTCAAATGATGTCAACATGAGAACATGAGAAGATGGGGTGGAAGGAAAGTAAAAGCAAGCTAAGATTTAGAAAAAGAGAGAGAGAGAGAGAGAGTGTGTGTGTGTGTGTGTGCGCTCTAGACATTAACGGAAAAGTAAAAGATGAAATATGTGTTGAAAGTGTACGGGGAAAACCTCTAGTAATGGTAGAGTAACTCCTATTGGTACAAACCTCCTTCAGGTACCAACTGTAAACTTTGGACAAAATATATAAAATATATATATCAAAAGACATTAAGAGTAATGAAAACCAGGCAGAAACTGGGAGAGAGTCAATACTTGGAAGAAGGGAACAGCAATGAGTGAATTTCTCATTTTTATAACTCTTCACCTAAGGATAGATGGTGCCTTGTAGGGCAACTAAAACTTGGATAGAAACCCACCATCTCACTGGCATGAGGATCCACAAGACAGAATATGTGATGACCACAGGAGCTAGAGAGTGAGAGAAAGTCTCAGAAAGGAGAGAATTAGAGGAGGGGAGGCTCGGTTTTAGAAATAAATTGTGCTAAGGTGCCTGGGTGGCTCAGTCAGTTAAGTGTCTGCCTTTGGCTCAGGTCATGATCCCAGGGTCCTGGGATCGATTCCCACATTGGGCTCCTTGCTCAGCAGGGAGTCTGCTTCTCCCTCTCCCTCTGCCCCCCACTCAAGCTCTCTCTGTCTCGCTCTCTCTCTCAAATAAATAAATAAAATCTTTAAAAAAGAAAGAAATTGTGCTAACTCCTGAATTATGCTCATGTGAGGCAGACTTCAAGCAGTCCACTTAAGCCAACAACCACAGAAGACTTCGAGTTTGAAGTTTGAGTCTGATTGAATTAAGTGACTGCTAAAGCAAAAATATCTATACTCTTCAGAAGATTATAACAGAATCCTTTAAATTCTTCAAAATGTATCATTCAAAATGTCTGGCACACAATCCAAAATTACTGGACATGTGAAGAAATAGGAAAATATGACTCATCCCTAAAAGAAAAGGCAATCATCGGAAACTTCTTGCAAGATGAACAAGATAGCAGACAAGGATATTAAAGCAGCTATTGCAACTATATTCACATGACTATGAATAAACAAAAGGAAGAAATCTCAGCAGAGAAATAAAAACCATAAAAAAAGAATCAAAATTCTCTAAAAATTCTAAAATTTCTTAAATAGATTTAACAGCAGATTGGATATTTGGATTATTTTAATAAATGAACTTGGAGATAGAGCAAAGAAATGATCCAATCAAAAAATCAAAACAACAGAATGATAACTTTTTTAAATGAACAGAGCTACGGTGACCTGTGGGAGAATTTCAAATACCATGTAACTGAAATCTAAGAAGGAATGGCTACACAAAGGATTCTGGGAAGATGGCAGAGTAGGAAGCACCAAGAATTTCCCTCCCAACTAGACAACAATCACAATGGCAGAATCTATCTGATGTAACTGTTTTGGAACTCTGGAATCTAGTGAAGGCTTGCACAGTAAATTTAGTAAATTTCAGCCAATTTCAGTTCTTAACACAGCGGCAGCTACCCATCCCCCAGCCCCAGCCAGGTGGCCGGCAGCTGTGCACATATTCCTAGAGCAGCTTGCATAGAGTTTGCAGAAGCCAGGGTGGGTAAAAAGGACCCTGTTTTCAGAATATAAGATCTGTGCTCTGATTGCTGATGGCTGCTTTTGATCTCTGAGGAGCAAAAAAATTGGACATCAATTGTTGAACCTCCCCTCACTGTTGCAAGCTCCCCTTTGGATGAAGTGTCTTTCAAGGGATTTAAAGGCCCAGCACCCTGATTGGCATCATATTTCTCAACAGCATACTAGATACCAGGATGTGAGGCCTTTGAAATTATTTTAGTCATAGAATTTTATACCCAGCCAAACTGTCATTAAAGGGTGTGTGGTAGAATAAAGGCATTTTCAAACAAACAAGGACTTGGAATTTTCACCTCTTACATTACTTCTTTGAAGTTACTTGAGGTTGTACACTAATAACACAAGAGAATAAGCCACTGAAAAGGAAAATATAGAATCCAGGAAAGAGTGAAACCAATAAAAAATGGAAGCCCCAGGATAATAATTAGGCTTCAGTCTTATAGAGCTATAAGTTTATAGTTAGTAGGCTCACAGAGGATTCAGGAAGGATATATCTGAGTAGAGAAAGGCAGGGGTGGAAGGGTGGGGGGTAGAATTTGGAAGAGTTTAAGAATGTGATTTTTAAAATATTTTTAAAAAGATTTTATTTATTTATTTGAGAGAGAGAGAGCACGGGCGGGATAAGGGGCAAAGGGAGAAGCAGGCTTCCTGCTGAGCAGGGAACCCAATGCAGGGCCTGATACCAGGACCTTGAGATCATGACCTGAGCTGAAGGTAGATGCTTAACCAGTTGAGCCACCCAAGCACCCTTAAATGCACATATTTTTTGGCTCAAATGGCCACTTCTGGAAATCTAGGATAAGGAAACATTTGCATTTTGTCAGGAATATTCATCATTGCATGGTTTGCAATAGTAAATACTAAAAAATGGTAACAACCCAAACGTCAGTATATGGTAAGTCAATGAATAAATTATGGCACGTCCACATTGAGGAATACCATGCAGCCATTTTAAAAGTATATGTACACACATGAAAAATTCCAAGGAATATTATTAAATGAAAAAGAGACAGCAAAATGCCCTGAATATATAAAAATATGTTTATATGAAACAAAAGCATAGATATATGTTTATATACATACAAATGAAGAAAAATGACCTCTAGGAAAAGGAATAGGATTGAGAATGAGAGGAAGGTAATGAGAAGTTTAATACATTGTTACATAGTCTTTGATTTAGTCCTTTATAAGATAAAACATTCATGTTTAATTTTTAAATGAATTAGCTCCACAAAATAAAATCAAGAAGCCTTTAGGCTAAAAAATAGAGATCTAAGACAAAGGTAATTGTCCTACTCTATACTCTAGGCCATGTATGTCAACATAGTCTGACACTAAATGCTGAGCACCAACCACAATTGAAGAAGGCTTTGCACAAACTGAATCAAATCCAGAAGATGATAATCAGGATGCTGAAAGATCTGGGATATCATAATAGCTGAATATCAACAATTAAATAATGAGAATGCTTAGCCAGGAAAAGAGAATATAGTTCTAAAGAATGCGATTTTTTTTTTTTTAAAGGACATGATAGTTCTTTTGAAATATGGAATTTATTCTGTACGGAATTAGACCAAATGGTGGAAGTTATAAAAAGAAAAATTTAAGTTCCATATTAAAAAAAGAACTTTATTTATAAAAATTTAAAGATTTAAAAGCAAGATTCATTCTATTATCTGGAAAATTAGTACAGTTTTTAAAATTCAAAGAATACCTAGTTGACAAGAGTGCCTGGAAACAACCATTCTCATTTATGACTAATCATCCTTCAGACTGGCTGTTCCCAATTATACTTTTTAAAGTATAAACATGTCCATAGAATGTGCACACAATGATATAACTTTATTCATTCTGCAATTACGTATTGGGCATCTACTATGTGCGAGGCATTGTGTTATGCACTGAAATACTGTGTGCTGGGTACTGAACAAGACAGCTGCCTGGTCCTTGCCCTTAAGATGCTTAGAAGTCAAACACTGCTTTTCCTGCTCAAGTCAATAGCCTGCCCCTCTAAGCCTTTGGTGTTGAGTTATATTACTAAAGTATGCAATTTTAATTTTGTTTATCACTATCTGCCAAAACAAACTTTATTTTCCATAACTTAAAATTTATATATTTACATTTATATATAAAATACATATTTATATCTATAATAGTTTATTGTGCACAGTTAATTCCACTGTTTGGGCTGCAATAAAATTGATTTTGAAATTTTTCAAAAATATGCCAATGCAGATTCTTCAATTATTCCCCTTACACAGATATCTTTGTTTTAACAAATATGTTTAACATCTTTTAGGGAGCAGAAAGGTAATTCAAATGTATTCTTATTTAAAAGATCATTTGGGACTAATAAATGAATGCAGTAAATTTTCAAGATACAAAATTAGTATGCATAAATCTGTTGCATTTCTTTTTTTTTTAAGATTTTATTTATTTGTTTGAGAGAGAGAGAATGAGAGATAGAGAGCACGAGAGGGAAGAGGGTCAGAGGGAGAAGCAGACTCCCTGCTGAGCAGGGAGCCCGATGCGGGACTCGATCCCGGGACTCCAGGATCATGACCTGAGCCGAAGGCAGTCGCTTAACCAACTGAGCCACCCAGGCGCCCAAATCTGTTGCATTTCTATACACTAATAATGAACTCTCAGAAGGAGAAATTTGCATCAAAAAGAATAAAATACCCAGGAATAAATTTAACCAAGGAGTGAAAGACTTACACTCTGGAAACTATAAGACAATGATGAAAGAAGATGACACAAATAAACAGAAAGACTTCCATGCACATGAATTGAAACAATTAATTTTGTTAAAATGTTCATACAACCCAGGGCACCTAGTTGGCTCAATTGGAAGAGCATGCAACTCTTGATCTCAGGATTGTGGGTTTAAGCCCCATGTTGGGTGTAGAGATTACTAAAAAAATAAACCAACTTTAAAACAAAACAAAACAAAACAAAAAGAAGAAAAAGAAAAATAAACCAACTTTATAAGAAATGTTCATACTACCCAAAGCAATCTAAAGATTCAATACAATCACTATCAGAGTAATAGCATTTTTCACAGAATTAGAACAAATTTGTATGGAACCACAAAAGACCCCCCAAGAGACAAAGCAATACTGAGAAAGAAGAACAGAGCTGGAGGTGTCACATGCCCAGATTTCAAACTATACTACAAAGCTAAAATAATCCAAACAGGATTGGACTGATACAAAAACAGACACATAGGTCAATGAAATAGACTAGAGAATCCAAAAATAATCCCACACTTACATGGTTGATTAATCTTCAACAAAGGAGGCAAGAATATATGATGGGGAAAGACAGTCTCTTCAATAAAAGGTGTTGGGAAAACTGGACAACTACATGCCAAAGAACTATAGTGGACCACTTTCTTATACTATATACAAAACAAACAAACAAACAAACAAACAAAAATACCTAATGGATTAAAGACTTAAATGTCAGACCTAAAACCATAAAACTCTTAGAAGAAAACATAGGCAGTAAGCTCTTTGACATCAGCCTTGGCATACTTTTTTGGACCTATCTCCTCAGGCAAGGAAGACAAAGGCAAAAATAAACAAATGAGACTACATTAAACTAAAAAGCTTTTGAACAGTGAAGGAAACTATCAACAAAACGAAAAGGCAACCTACTGCAAGGGAGAAGATATTTGCAAATGATATAACAGGTAATGGGTTAATATCCAAACTATATAAAGAACTAATATACTGAATATCAGAAAAACAAAACAAACAATCCAATTAAAAAATGGACAGAGGACCTGAATAGACATTTGTCCAAAGAAGACATACAAATGGCTAACATACCCATGAAACAATGATCAACATCACTCATCGTTAGGGAAATGCAAATCAAAACCACACTGAGCTATCATGTCACACTTGTCAGAATGGCTAGTATCAAGAAGACAAGAAATAATATGTGTTGGTGAGGATGCAGAGAAAGGGCACCCTCATGCACTGTTGGTGGGAATACAAAATGGTGCAAGCACTACAGGTATTCCAAACAGCATGAAGTTTCATTAAAAAATTAAAAATAGAGCTATCATAAAATCCAGCCATTCCACTTATGGGTATTTATCTGAAGAAATGAAAATATGAATTCAATGGATATATAAATACTAACTCAAATGGATATATGCACCCCTATGTTCATTGCAGCATTGTGTAGAATAGCCAAGGTATGGAAGCAGCCTAAGTGTCCACTGATGGATGAATGGATTAAGAAGATTTTACACACACACACACACACACACACACACACACACACACACACACACTGGAATATTACTCAGCCATAAAAAAAGAATGGATTCTTGCCTTGTGACAACATGGATAGATCTAAAGGGTATTATGCTAAGTGTAATAAGTCAGACAGAGAAAGACAAATACTGTATGATTTCACTTATAAGTGGAATCTAAAAAACAAACAAACAAAGGAACAAACAAAACAAAATAGAAACAGACTCACAGATACTAAGAATAATCCAGTGGTTGCCAGAGAGGAGGGGGTAAGGGGAGGGTGAAATAGGGGAAGGGGATTCAGAGGTACAAACTTCCAGCTATAAAATGAGTAAGTCATGGGATGTAATGTACAGCATAGGGCAGAGAGTTAATAATATTGTAACAACTTTGTATGGTGACAGGTGGTAGCTAGATTTATGGTGTTGGTCACTTCATAATGTGTATAGATGTTGAATCACTATATTGAATACCTGAAACTAATCCAATAGCGCATGTCAACTACACTTCAATTTTAAAAAGATTATTTGGTGCAGCCTTTGTCCAGAATCGGGAACCCTCCAGATAGTGGCACAAATAGGCCCCCTCCTCTGTTTTCACTTTCACATTAACGGCAGCCATAAGGATTCCAAAAAGTGGATGCTCTTTCAAAGAAAACTACAGGGAGAGGGCCCTCAGCCCAGCCACAGTGCAAGCAGCTCACTCCACCATCATAAGGCTCTAACAGAGGAAAAACCTTCTCTGTTCTGACCCTTCTGTCCCCAAGAAACTCAAGAACAGCTTGAGCCCTCCCTCCTCCACCTCTACTTTTCCAGGCGCTTGAAGTCAGCAGTCTGGCCTTGAGTCTTCTACATAAACTCTCCTATACCTCCTCCTTCGTGTTGCATGTTTCCAACCCTTAATCTCAAAGTCGCTTCTTTGAGATTGCTTATGCATTCAAAGTAGACTTTATGGGTCTTTCTCAAAATCCTTCTTCAACCTAGTGCCCCTTTTAATCAACCTTACTCTAGATAATAAATCGCTGCGCCCAGTAAGTGAATACATAATCAATTTTCTTAACCCATATGGGAAGTCCAATAGTGCCACCATGTTGGCCGGTTGAGGCAGATGCATCATGGGAATTGCCCCACAAGCAAACAGCATGGTCCTGGCTATCCTAGAGAAATTGAGGAGGGATCATCTTGATTTCTGGGGCTGCTCATGTGGATTACACAAAACACCTTAGAAGCACAGTGCCTCGCACCATAGCCCCTAACAATGTTAGCCCTCAAAATTGTTATTAAAGGCTCACATGAAGGCTCTTATTGCTGAGGACGGTGATTGCCAGCCAGTGTTCTTGCTGACCCAGTTCTCAGTGAATCATTGTCTCTTTAGGACTCTAACGCATGGGCCAAGAAATATCCAGGCCACCCCACATGCCACTTGACCAATCATCATAACTCCCTCTAATTGACCAGCACTTTGCACTTCTCCCACTTCACAGATATCTCTCAGCGACTCCTACGTGCTCTGTGAAGCAGGCAGCATTGTCTCTATGTGACACAGAAGACCCAGCAAAACAGAAATCTACCCAAGGATATGTGATGATCTGCAAAGAGCCAAACGTGGAAGGACCCCTCCCTGGCTCCGTTCGTCTCTTGCGAGTATGTCATGAATATAATACTGTTCACCGGGGACTCAGGAAAGAATGGGGCAGCTACCTATTCCAGGGCTGATAAGATCTTCTTAAGGTAAACAGGACCTGCTCCGGGTCTCCTCAACAGCCCGGGCACCAACTCACAAAGCCAGGCATCAAGGCATCACCAGAGGCCAAGTCCATTGCCAGGCTGGTTCTGCCAAGAAACATGCAGCTCAACTACACTTGACTCTCAAAATAAATACGTTAAGTAGGAACAGATGCCGACAGCTTGGCCCAGAGCCATCAGTGGCACCAACGGCTTGTACAAAGCTCTTGGAGCACAGGGAACACAGCAGGAGGCCCTTGGAAAGTGCCAGGTCAGGCTTTCGGTTCCTCCACAGCACACTCCCTGGGTGGAGGTGAAAATTCTGCCCAAGAAGACACATTTCGGGAGAAAAGAGGCTGTGGTACGGCATGGAGAACTCCAGCCAAGGTGAAAAACTGGTTCTCATTCCAGTTCTGTAGCTCCCCGAAAATCCCTCTGGCTCTGGGACTCAGTTTTCTGTAAATGAAGGTTGTAGTAAGGTTCCAGGAGCCTATTGAATTGTAAAGAGCTGTCCAGGTTGGTTGGGGGGGTGGTGATAGAAGTCTGAGATCACCCCGGAGTGTCCTCTGTTGCCATCAGGCATAAGGGAGAACCAAAAGGGGACTCTCCAAGTGGCCAGGGCCTGAGGACTGGGACAAGTGAAGGCCAATGACAGAATCAGGACTTCCCTCCTTATTTCCAAACAGAAGCTTCCAGAATACAAGGTTCAAATTTTCTGTCTGCTTTACCTTCTTCTCCTTTCTTCCTTCCTTCCCTCAATCCTTCTAACTTCCTTCTTTCCTTCTTTCTACTATATGGCTCAAGCCATTGACAATTCCTCTCCATTCCTGAAACAGAATATGCTTTCTCTCTCTCATCTCAGGACCTTGGTATCTACCGTGCCCTCTCTCCAGGCCGCTCTTGCCATACCTCCTTGTCTTCCAGGTCTCCATTTAGATATCACTTCCTCTGGGCTGGTTGAGGGGTCCCTCTGCTAAGTTCTCACAGCAGGGACTTCTTACCCATTAGCCTCTCTTAAAGCAGGGACTTGGAAAGTGTGCAGAGTGAATGAAGACGAAAATGTTTCTCAAGGACACAGAGCAGATGGATGAGGCCCAGGTCCTTAGTCTACAAATTCAGTGTTCATTCATTCACTCATTCCTTCTTCGAATTATTTACTTGAGTACCTTTAACAAACCAGGTACTCTGTCAAATGCTGGGCATCCAGTGGGGAAAAAGACAAGCCCTCCATTCTCAGGGAGTTTGAATTGTAGAAGGAAGGGACGGGAAATAAGACAGTACGAAAAATAATCTGAGAGTGACGACTGAGTGTTACATGGAAAATTAAAATAAGCTAATGTGATAGAGTTTGACCAGGTAGGTACTTTAGATTGGATAGATGAGGAAGGCCTCTCTAGAGAGCAAATGACCACACATTCAAAAAAGTCAGCCTTGTGAGTGTCAGTGGGAAGAGTATTCCAAGGGTGGGCCAGCTTGTGCAAGGGCCCTTCAAGGGAGGTTAGAACAAAAGAAAGGTCAATATGATGGAACATAACGGGTGAACGGGAGCATGTTTGAGAGAAGGCTGGTAAAACAGGAAGAGCTAGTGTGGGTAGGGCCTCGCACACCATGATCAGGAGGTCCTATTTTAGCCAAGGAGAGTTGGGGTCCGTTGGAGAGTTTTAAATTGGGAGTGATGTTGTATAATTTATGTTTTTAAAGTTAGCCCAACCACCGTGTAGAGATGGTTGGAAGGGGCAGGGACAAGAGTAGAAGGCGGATGACCAGTTAGAAGGCTGTTGTGTTAGCCCAAGAGGTAATGTTGGTTTGAGCCAAAATGGTCATAGGGATGAAGGAGACAAGTAGATGGGCCCATATCGGAAGGTAGAATTATTTGGACTTGTTCATGTTTAGAAAGTAGAACTGATAGAAAGTGCTCATGGATTGGATATGGAAATAAGATGAAGAAAAGGGAACTCAAGGAAACTGGGTGGCTGGAAGTGTCCTGCACTATGAGGGGGGACAGGAGGCTGGAGAAGGCTTAGAACAGACGATCAGGATTTGTTAGGCCCTATGCATTTTTAGATCCCTACGACACATCTACAGGGAAGTGTCACTTAGCGGATGGCTACACAAGACTGAAGTTTTGGGGAGACAGCTGGCTTGGGCATGCAGATGTGGGGATCATCAGCTTTAGGGGACAATTCACGTTATGGGTCTGGATGAGATTACCTGGAGAGAGAGAACATGTAGGGAGAAGATAGAGCGCAGCACAGAGCACTGGGTCCTCCAACATCGGGAGATCTACAAAAGAGGAGGAGCTGGCCAGCAAAGAGACCAAGAAGGAATGGCAAGAGAGGTAGGCGGAAAACCAAGGCAGTGTGGGCCCCAGATGCCAAACGAAGGGAGGCGCACGTTGTCTTCCTTTTGTAACTCTGCTTTGCTGCTCCCTACTCAGCACCTTCCTAGATCCACCCCCAGGTCCTCCTGAACCCTATAAAGCTAACTCCCTGGCCCTCGGATCAGCTGTTTTCCACCGTGCCACTTCCACCCCGCTGACCAGCACCCCATAGCAGCTCCGCCTTGTCTCCTCGAGCATCTGGCACTAAATGACTCCGTGGCCCTTGCCAGGTCCTTGCCCCTCCGGTTCCCCTTTCCACCTTGGACAAATGAGGAGGCTGGAGGTGGCAATCTCTTGCTGACAGCCCTCCCCGTACCAACATGACTTCAGGCTCCACCTCTCCCTCCCCGCACCGAGGGCTCTCCAACACTGGGCTTTGCTTTGGCTCAGAGCTCAAGCTCTCTTCTTGGTAGGCCTTTCTTTCTCCACCCGCGCCCCGCCCCCAACCCCAGAGACAGTGGAGCCGTGGTCTCTGAAGACAATCCCAGTGATCCAGGAGGGGCTGCTTAGAGCTTAACTCATAGGTGGGGCACAGCTGAAGGCCATGAAAAGCCACTTGGAAAGAAACCCAGAGGAGTGTTAGGGGCACGCAGAGGCCTTGGACCCAGGGTTGCCATGTGGGTTGTCCAAGATGTGTCCTGCCCAAGAATGTCCAGCCACAGGGGTGCTCTGCTCTCCAAAGTAGGGCACCCACAGGACTACATCTGTGTTTGCCCAGAGGGGGTGACCCCACTTTGGACTTGTCCCCTGTATTTTTTGTTCCTGACACTCGAATTCTCTGAGCTCGGTGCCTGGTTTCTTTAGGCCCACTGTCCGATGTCTCTGGACCTGTCAACCATTATCTACAAGCCATTTGTGTTATTTCAACACATTGCCCAATGCCTGGGCTGAACTCCTGACGTCTCTGGGTCTGCCCCACATTTCTTTAGGTTCGCTGTCTGGATTACTTAAGCCCGTTGTGTCACATCTCTAGGCCTGCTGCCAGATTGCCCAAAGCCCCCGGGAACTTGGGCTGCTGCTGGAAATCAGGGCTACCTGGCACATGAACACTGCTCTATGGGGTTGCTGTCAGGCAGGGGACCGAATGCTCCTACCTCTGGCCTCCATGATGACCATGGGGATTAGGCCAAGGGCTCAGCCACACTTTGAAAGGAGTGCTTGTACGGTTTGTTTCCCTCCACGATATCGCCAAAGCCAAATCCCCCAGAGACAGATTCATGGACCCGTTTTGCTTCTTATTTTTATTTTTATTTATTTATTTTTGTTAATCCATATTTAATAAGGAGCCACGCGTGTAGCGGCCCGTGCTTCGGGCCGGGAGCTCAGCACTGGCAGGGCAAGCAGGCAAGGAATGGCCGGCAGCAGGGGTGGGAGCAGGCCAAGAAAAACCCCCAGGCCTCAGGCGGTGGCAGGGCGGTTGCCCAGGCGGCCTGCTCACCAAAGCCTGGCCTCAGAGCGCCTGGGGACCGGCCTGGCCTGCCGCCGGCAGCGGCTGCTCGGACCCTTTGCAGAGAGCCAGGGAGACAAAACAGAGCCTGGTTTTAAAAGAGACACAAAGTGGTCTCTTCAAAGAGCCCTGCAGCAATCTGGGCTGGTGCAGACCCATGTTCTCAGGCAGGGAAGGGGCATCGAGGAGCATCACATACTGTATCCCTCCCGCGCACGAATGCTGGGCTCGGACAGAGTAATGAATAATGCAGCTTGCATCAGCAGCCCCCTTACCTGCCAGGCACTGGGCTGTGCGGAGGGTTTCGCACAGACCATGACGGCTCACGTGCTCAAGAATGCCACGGAGGAACTGCAATAGTCTCCATTTTACAGACGAGAAACCAAGGTTCGCACACCTACCAGAATCGCTAACGTGTTAAAAACGTATAATATTAGGCACCAGTGAGCAAGCAGAGCCACTGGAACTCTCGTCCATTGCAGTGGGCAGGCGAAGTGGTACCGCCACTGTGGAAGATCACTTGGCAGTTTCCCATAAGGTTACACATACATGAGCCATAGGGCCCAGCAAGCTCGCACCTAGGCGTTCACCCAGGGGAAATGAAACCTGCAGGTAAATGTTTACAGCAGTTTTATTCACAATCACCCAAAACTGGAAACAACTCAAATGTCCTTCAACTGAGGAACGGATAAACAAGCTAGTTCTTCAATGCCACAGAATATTACTCAGCAATAAAAAGGAACGTACGTACTATTCCTCCAGGAAAAACATGGATGAGTCTCAAATGCATTTTGCCAAGTGAAAGAAAACTGGAATCAAGTGGTCACACACTGTGTACTCCATTTGTGTGATATTCTCATGAAGAAAAAAACCACAGGGACAGAAAACAGATCCGCGGCTGCAGGGGTGGGGGCTGGAGGGTAGCAGGGATTGAGCACAGAGGGGCACGGGTGAATTTGGAGGGCTCTGGAAATGTTCTTTACGTGGTTTCTTGATCGTGGTGGTGGTTCCACCATCGCATATGTTAGTGAAGATTGCAGAATTGTACACTAAAAGGGGTGAAGATTATTCCACGCAAATTAAACCTTATTTTTTTTTAATGGAAAAACAAAACAGAACAGAGGTTGAAGGAGATCAAGTAGTTTTCCCAAAGGCAACCAGCCAGGAAGTGGCAAAGTCAAGTTTCAAACCCAGCTTTTTAACCACTGTGCTGGAGACCGTCTGATCCAAGCCTTATTCACCAAGAGACCCAGGTGCCTCGGGATATTTAGGGAATGGCAGCTTCTGGGGACTTGGCTTTCTTTCTTTCTTTCTTTCTTTCTTTCTTTCTTTCTTTCTTTTTTTTTTTTTTTTTAATTACTTGAAGGATAATCTCCAAATCATCTGTCTTTGAACCTCTCCTGCTGCAAAATGTTTTTGTCGTCTGAAAATCCTGTCACGCCTTACTGCTCTGGCCACTAACTCTGTTCACGCATGAGCAGTGTACAAAGACATGTCCCCGTAGTTGGGGGACCTGGTCACCTTCCTTTATCTGTCACTATTTGCTGTGTCAACTTGGATATGTCATCACTCCTTCACCTCACGATAGAAGAGGAAATTGAGGCACTTGGAAATGAAGTCATTGATCAGGATCCCACAACTGAAAGGAGTCCAGCCAGGACTGAGCCCAGGCACCCCCATCTCAACTTGCCACTGCCATCCGCAGAGTAAGAATTGGTAGCTACGTGCCTTGTCCCTTATGTAAGCGGAGCACCTTCTATGGAGCTTTCCCCAAAGGGACTTCAGATGCCAAAATGGATTTTTGTCCAATCTGGAAGGGCCAGCAAAGCCACGGAGGTCAGCTGTCCTCCTGTCGGACACCTGACCTTTCCACCATTCCACTGGGCGAGGGTGCAGGAGGACAGCGGCGAGGGGGTCATTTGGCACTGGGAGGGAGATGAGAGAGAGAGAGAAGCCACTTTTGTGGGAGGGTGAACAAGTGTCAGCGCTCGCTCTACTCAATCCGGGCGTTTCATTCCGGCTCATTGTTCCTCATTATCAGAGCTAACTATGTTCCGGCGAAGGGCGAACATGTTCCTAAATTTATGTCTCTGTGTGCGACCACGACAATGCGTGTTTTGTGTGCTTCTCCCTGAAAAACTCCTCTTGTGACACGGGCGACCCAGCTTGGACTTGGTCTTTCATGTGCATTACCCACTCCGACTGGCCCCTGCTGGCAGATTTTTCTTAAAGTCTAAAATGAGGGGCTAACCTTCTCTTCTCAGCTTTTTCTTCTCCGCTACCTATAATCTTGATTTGACTCACACAAAAGTGACTCAGTGGGAAACCCACTCAAGAAGGCTTTGACAGGGAACAATGGATAGGCACCTCTACAGAGGCCGGCCCGCCGCGTCGAGAGAGGGAAAATGGATTAAAGTTTAAAGATGTCATGTATGTTAACCGATCAGTATCGGTTTTATGTATTTTGTCAAAGAGACGGCAGTGAAGCCGGGCCTAGGAGGGCGAGGGGGTGCGAAGGAGGGAGAGGTGGCCCCCGTACACTTTGGCCAAAGGCCTCACCAGAGATAACGAGCCCAAGGAGCTGGAGTGTTTGAAAGATAATAATAACAATAATAAAGAAGAAAGGGCCGAGAGGAGATTGTCGCAGGATTGTTGTGTGTGTCAGCTTTGTCCTCCCACAATGGCCCAGGGCCAGGAGCCAGGCAGTCATCGGGGCAGCAGAGCGGCTCCTTCAGAAAGCGGACGCTGTTCATTCAGCCCTAACGGCTTTCTTCCAGGATAATGCTCCATGGGCTCCCCCGGAGCCCGCAGAAGCCCAAGGGAGTCATGGGTGAGGCGGGAGAGAGGCAACTGAAAGGAACGGCTCCCCGCTGGCTATCTCGACGGCCCGGCCCAGCACCGAGCACAGGGGCAAGAAGGCAGCACGCCGGCATGGGGCCTCGGCCCTGACCTCGCTTCGTATTCTGGGAGGAGGTTACCCACAATGCCCTGCTGCCCAGACAGGAAGTCCAGAGAACGGATTTGGCCTCTGGATCGTCTCTTCGACATCCCTGAAGGGAAGTGGAATTCCCCACTCTGATGTCTTTGGACCTCTAACTACTTTTCCTTTCACACGAACCTCCCTTTGTGAGAGTTGCCAGAATTTTTGCAAGTGGTGAACAGGTTGAAAATTGAGGATCTTTGAGTCTTCTCTCTGAAGCAGTCCAGACTCAGGCGGGACAAGCCCAACTTCCTTGGAGGAGGTGGTGCCCAGCAAAGAAGCCTTCGTAGGCTGGCTACTTCCCATTCACGCTCGGGACTCAAAGGATGGCCAATAAGGGCGGCCATCTTGGCCGGGCCTGCAGTTGGATGTCCTCTAACTGGGATACTTCAGAGATGAGCAAGGGGAAGGCATCGAGCTGGTTTGAGGCACTCCCATGGACTCCTACTGGCCCATGGTTTAAAGGTAGGAGGAGTACCCTGAATCCAGCTCATCCTGGCCTATGAGAGCTGATTGTTACATTTCCAGTAATTTTGAAAGCCAGTTTTTTTGTTTTGTGTTGTTTCTCCACTTGAACAAGATGAATTTATTTTCTCACAGTTCTGGAGGCTGGAAATCCAAGATCAAGATACCAGCAGGGTTAGTGACCCCTGAGGCTTCTCCGCCTGCGCTCCTCACATGGTCATCCTTCCGAGTGCCTCGAGCTGGTTTTTAAAAACTATGTAAACTTACAACCGAATAAATTATATTAACAGCAAAGGTGATAAACATCCAAAACTCTTCACTTATTTTACTATTATCTACGCTTTTGAGGTCACGTATGTCTATTAGATCTATATGTTAGAAATACTGTACTAATGGCATGCTTATGAGCATCTCTCCCCAATTCTATATACAATGGGGTCACACTGATAGAAATTGGCTGTAGTCGAATATTTACACCATAGCAATTGGAAAATGCTACAAGTCAGGGCTTTTCCCCCACAAAGTGCACTGGCTGGGGAATGGTCTGGCCTAATGCCTTGGTCACTGGACCAGGCCACTTTCCCTCTCAAACAAGGGAGAAGAGATGGGATGGCAACTTGCTTTGAAGATAAACAGTATAAAAGTATGAGAGCTTCTGAGTTTCCTGACCCCATATTCATGCAGACATTCACTCATCCTTTTCTCCTCTTTCTTTCTAGAAGAAAATATGGTGTTAGGAAAAAAATCATTTCCAACTCTAAGACAATATGAACAATCTGATCTAATGTCTGCCTTTAATCAGGATAATTCAAGACCAGAAAGTTGACCCTCCTGCTTGCTCAGAAATGGGGACCAGGAGGGACAAATTCCTGGCTCTGGGACATCACCTCCCTTTGGGACTCACACAGCCTATCTCTCTGAAGCTGTGAGCCCTCCTGTGAGGTGTCTGCATTTGAATAGGAGTCTGAGAGGCTGACCACATTCGCAGTGGAGGAGGGTACATAATAAAAGATTCTCATGGGGGGATGTCAGGTGTTGGGAGTGTGCTGCAAATTTGAGTCATCTGATGGCCTTCCAAAAATACATCATTTAGGCAACTGCTTCTCCCTCCTAGAAGGCTACAGTTGGTCAAGGCTTTCTCTCTCCTGCCCCGACAGCAGAAATAATAGCTAATGTTCATGGAATAGACCCCCCAAGTGTCACACACTGGCCCAAAGCTCTTTAATCTCATCTGAGCCTCCCAGAAGTAGGCACTGTCTTAGTCCCATTATGCAGCCAAGAAAACTAAGGCTTAAAGAGGTTCCTTCCCTTGGCCACCCTGCCCTGTCAGGAAGCCCCAGCGAGGGCCCAGACCCAGGCTGGCTGGCATCAGAGTTCTTCCTAATCACGATGCTTGGTAGTTCCCAGGAAAGGGTCCTTTCTGACCCAACGGTCCCACCCACCTGCCCCTACTACCCAGGTCTGGTCAGTGGAAAACAGGAAAATGGCAGGGAAGCGGGGTGAGGGACGAGACCAAGAAGGCCAGAAGTGGGGGGAAACTTAAGTGCACAGGGGACATGGCTATTACCCATCTGCCTTTACTGGGCATTCCCCCGGCCCTCGCGGCCTAGGAGCTTACGAGGGCATACACTCTCTTAGGGGAGGCTCACTCAGTCCAGTTCCAGAATTGTCCCTCTTCTTCTGATACACTGGGCCAGATACCCGCATCAAATTCTTTCAGATCTTTTCTTTTTTTAAAGATGTATTTATTTATTTGAGAGAGAGCAAGAGCGAGCACAAGTGGGAGGGGCAAAAGGAAAGAGAATCACAAACAGACTCCGTGCTGAGCACGCAGCCTGACACCGGGCTCAATCTCAGGACCCCTCAAGATCATGACCTGAGCTGAAATCAAGAGTCGGACACTTAACCAACTGTGCCACCCAGGTGCCCCAAATTCTTTCAGATCTTAAGGGGAAGAGGCATGAGCCTGAGACCCTGGGGACCGGGAGCTGTCCAGCACTCTGTGGTCACACCTACCCCCACGCCCTACCCACCCCAAAACGGGAGAGCGTCACCAGGCAGACCACCACACCACAGTGGGGATCTAGCACGCCTATCTTTTCCTAAGGGCTTCACCATCTCCGAGACACTTTCAAAGTCAGTTTCTCATTTGCCCTTTGTGATTGTGTGAGGCCAACATGTGTAAGGAGGATGCCTTTTGCAGCAAGGAAAAGTTAATTCAAATGCCTCTGGGGTTTGGCCCGGGCCACTCAGCCCAGCTGGGTACAAAGCCTAATCTCTGGACTCACAGTCCAGTGCTCATTTTGCTGCAAGAGCGACATGCAACCTTCCCGCCCTGCCCCATCCCCCAGGAGGCCTAGTTTCTAAGCAGCAGATGATATCAATTGGTCCCTGGAAATGTGTCAACCACTGAGACCAGAAGGCGAGTGCCAAGGAGAGAGAAATACTTGAAATTCCTGTTAAGGAACAATGCTGGGTTTGACCTGAATAACACCAGGGAATAAGGAGAAAATAATCATGTCAGACATTACATAATCCGGGAAGACACAGATTGAAGCTGGAGCTGGGAGGAAGGCCATGGGCGAGATTTCAAAGGGGGCACCTTTCCCCGTGGGAGGAAGAGGGGAGTGGGGAGGGCCGCTGACACCCACGGACCCAGCTGTTGCCACCCACAGGGCACGGGGCAGTATTAGGGCAGACCCTTGCATGACAGCCCCACGGCCTGGGGATCATGACCCACGGTCTGCGGACGGGGGAAACTGAGGCACTGAGCACTTCATCCTCCCGAAGCAGTGCTGAGATGCACCGGCTCTTCCTCCAATGGGGAGCAGGCTGAGTGGGGCAGTGTGGCGTTCGAGGGTGAAAACTCGGAGAGCCGAAAAGTGGAAAACCACCCCAAAGCCCATTAACTGGTGGATGGAGGGGGAAATGCTGGAAGGCATGCCCTGGAAAGCATGCCCTGGAAGCCTCAAGAGGACAAAACTTCAGATACACACTGCGTGACAGGGACGGGCCTCAGAAACAGTACGCTAAGCCTCACATTCTCCACGGGATGACCTAACCCTGAGGGCGAGAAAACTGGTTCTTGGGGGGAAAAAAAATTCAGATTAACAGTGGTTTGTTCAACCCATCTCCAAAGTTCAACTCTCCCCGACAACATCGTCTTCCTTAGTATCAAATTCTGTCTTTGGGGAGACTTTTCATGACCTTGACTTATTCCCCTTGGGGAACGTGTGGATGACACTGGAGAGAGGACGACTGCCCTGTGTCAAGTGGGAGAAGTCGGACACCAGAGGCCGGCCAGTGTAGGATTCCATGGCTGTGACATGTGAAGAAAGGTGCATCTAGAGAGAGAGAGAGCGCGTGCGCGAGAGCAAGCGAGCGAACACATCGACGAGTGGTTGCCTGGGGCTGGGCGTGGGAACAGGGAGCGACTGCACGGGGAAAAGACAGACCTTTGTGGGGTGATGAAAATGTTCTAAAATTGAATTGTGGTCATGGTTGCACAACCCTGTAAATTTCCTCAAAGTCACTGAATTGTACACTTAGAACAAGTGAGTTCCCGGGTACTTAAATGATGTTTCAGTGGAGCTATTTTTATAAGGAGGAAGAGCACAGGCTTGGGGATGTGAGAGGCCTGGCTCAGGTTCCAGCTCCCCCCACTCTCCCGGCCCCCGGCGCTCGGGTCCCTCCCGGCCTCGGTGTGCTCAGCTGCGAAATGGAACCGCGGCCAGAACTTTGGGAGGCCTCCCGCATGATGACCTGAGGCTCTGGAGGAAACGGCTTCCAGCAATACACTTGAGAGACACAGAATCCCTGCTCCCCTTTCTGACCTGGGGTGAATAGAACACCTCCTGGAGCAGCCTTCTGTGACCCTGTGACCCTCCCGAGTTACGAGTTACCGTTACCACCTGGCCTGTGCCTGGGTTTGGTTCCCTGCAGCACTTACTGAATCTCAAGTGGCCCTTTTGTTTCCTGGCTCACTGTCTGCCTCCACACCCTCCCCTGGAATGTTCGCTCCGGGCGGGCGGGTGGCAGGAACCAAATCCACACCATCCCGCTCAGAAGGGCACCCTGCCCTGGCACAAAAATGGATGTAAACCTGTTAGCTGTGGTTATTATCACCAGGGCTTGAATGCCCAGTGAACACAGGCACATGAACTACCTTTGTTCATCCCCCAAATGACACATTTCTGGAGACTTCTTTCTCTCAGAAAGACTTCTCTATCAGGTGTGTGAAAGGGTGAAGGATTCTGGAAAAATTTTGCTTTAATTATATTGATTCACTGGCCCTGCGTGCCTGCTGGAGTGATTCTTATTGGGGGGGTCACGGGGGCTCCTGAGACGACTGAGAACACATGCAGGGGCTTGTCCCTATTCAAGCACATACCTTGGCTTTGGGGTGACGGCTGTTAGGGCTTACTGGAATCTCCGTGGGGACCACCACTGAAATAGGCCATGATTCTCTGATGCCCCATGTGAAAGGAACGCTCGGAAAGCACGGAGCCTGTGCGCCTTCACCTCTCCCTCCTCCACCCCCCAAACTAACACCATCGGAAAGCTCCAGGCTTAATGGAGAACCTCAGACCAGGGGGTGATGGGGAATCTTCAAGAAACTGCAAACAGACCAGCTTGAGACAGGAGCCAGGAAGATGGAAGCAGGAAGACATCACTCGACATCTGTTCTGGAATAGTCCCTTGTGAAATTAGAAGCTGGGCGGGGCGCGCATAGAGCAAGCAGCAAAGAAAAACAAACAAACAAACAAGCAGACTTGGCTCCCTGCCCCCGAGCCAGGGGCGCCACCTACCTGGAGCTCGTGTGAAGATGAGGGCACAGCCCAGGGTGGGGGGCCGGCAAGCCTGAGAGCAGGGCTTTGGGGGTTGCACGCCGAGGCTGTGTGAGCAACAGGCTTCTACGGGTGGTTTTCCAGAGAGAGAGAGAGAGAGAGAGAGAGAGAGAGAGAGAGAAAATGTGTGTGTGTGTGTGTGTGTGTGTGTGTATGCCCGAGAGAAAGAGAGAAGAGAGAAAGATCAGCTCTCTACTATAAACCAGAACATACTTACCCATCCGCTCTGAAAACAGGGTGTCCGCCGACCAGGGGCCCAGGAAACCAGCTCCTATTCTCCGAATATTGCGGCCCTTAAAGAATAAAAACAAGGAGGGAGAGGCCCAGGGAACGAGCTAATTACACCCAGCAAGTGACAAATCACTTGGAAAACATAAATACGTTTTCAAGGACACTCCTCCACTAACGAAGCTAAAGTGTTTTTCTTTCAAACCCCAGCAAGAAAATCCAAGGGATGAAACAAACTTCGCTTATTTTAGTTTCTACTCAATTACCTGTTAATGGAAAAAATCTGGCACCGACCCTAATGAGGCGGGCATGAGCTCACCGGCGCGGGGTCGGTGCTGTCAGGGAAGGCTGCAACAAGCCGGGCATTTATCTGCCTCTCTATAACCCTTTTTAAACTCGCTGTCAGGGAGCCCACGCTGAGCAGGCCCAAGAGGAAGGACTTGGAACCTGCTCCAGGCCTCGGAGGCCCTCTGGGAAAAGGAAAATTGTTGTTGGCAAGTCTGCCTGGCTCCAGAAATTGATCCAGTGCCCCCCACTTGTCCAAGCAGCATCAGACAGAGCTAAGAATTTTGTTATAATTAAATAGAGTGCTGATTGGTTGCTGGAGGTGGTCTTGAAACTGGTGTTTAAAAGCAGAGAACAACGGTTACTATTCATAGGAAAAGCCCAGAGTCTTAAAAATCCATCTGTTTCATTCCCAAATTTAGGCCAAAAAAATGCTCACTTGCTGTCTTTAAAAATACCACCTGCTTTGCGATGTTGTATAATGTGCCATTATATAAAGTGGACGGGGGGCCGAGGAGAGGGCAGCGTGGGAGGATGCGGCAGGGTGGACCCAGCCCCTTTCTCACAACAGAGGCGGTCTGCAGAGGCCAGGCCATCTCCTTCCAAGGCCAAGCCCTCCTCCTCAGAGGCCCCACATAGGCCTTGAGAAGAGAGAGAGAAAGAGAGAGAGGGAGAGAGAGAGACTGACTTAACCACGTTCACCTCCACAAGCTGCACTCAGGAGTCCCCCAGTGCTGGGGCCGGGCAATTACAGACATCTATCCTCCACCCACCTGGCCTCCAGGGTCCAACATCTGGGGGCTGCACCCAGGCCTGGTTGGGGCCATGATCTCACACCACTGCTCACCACAGCTGTGGTACCAGGTGAGGTCATGGCCCCTGGAACCAAGGGAGGAGAAGCATCCAGGCCCCCTCAGCCCTGCTGGCAGGATCCCTTAGTCACCCTCCTGCCACACACCACCCTAACCCCAGGACACAGGACACAAGGGTCCCCGTGGGACAGCCCTGTTTCTTCCAAGTGGGCAGATGTCCCAGTCCAGCCTAGTCCTAACAGCTTTTCCCTAACCTCACAGAAGTGTCAGGGCTCAGTTTCTCCTGAAGATTCTCATTCAACAGGTTAAGTGAAGAGAATCGGCTCTGTCATCACAGGCCAAATTTGAGCCACTTTTCAGCTGACCGATGTGGGACACATTACTTAACTCCTTCCCATGACATTGGAAATAGGGAAACTTCCATCCGAGTGCTCGGGTGCAGCACAAATAAAACAGTACATGTTGTGCTAGATGCCTGGGAGCCTCGTATGGTGCCTGGCACGTTGGAGGTGCCCACCTACAGCTGGCCGCCCCGTACTCGGCTCCTCCATCACAGGGGGGGTCACAAACCTGGACACTGACCCAAGATTGGGAACAAACCTCGGGGCTGGCAGCAGGATAACAATTCCCCACATTGAAGCCAGCCAGTAGAGAATTCAAGGCAGCAGGTAGTTACTAGAAAGATCCTGGTCTAGACCGGGAGGAATCATGGCATCTAGCCTGGATCCTGCCAGCATCCAGCTGTATGGCTTCAGGTATAAAGACATTCTTGGGGCCCCTTCTCTAGGCTTCACTTTCCTGGGTCTGGTCCTTCTTCTAGCCCTTAGAGACAAAGCAGTCTGACTCTATTTAGAGCAGCTGTTCTTGCCTACAAAGCCCTCCTGGAATTCCTATCCAGAAGGATAGAACTTACATGCCTACACACCTACCTCTTGGGAAATCTGATGCCCCAGGGAGGGTGGGGGCTAAACAAGGAACCCTCCGCACCCTGACATCAAAAGTAGGCTCTAATTTCACTAACATGACCATGATTTTCCATTTACACACCCCCGGCCCCCCCTCAATCCTTGTGCCCTGAAAAGTAAGTATAGATACCAGAGTGGTTTCTAGGAGGGTATTCTCTGAAAAGCTATTAATAGGAATTTAATGTGTCTTATAATTTATCCTTAGAGGCCATTCCAGAAGTCCTACCCCATCCACTCTCTTCACTGTGAATTTCCTTCCATACTTGATCTCATAAGGCTAACAGGAATCTCGGTGAGGAGGTAAGTCTTAAGTTGCAACCACCACTACCTTTAGAATCCAGAGGAAGTTAGCCCTGCTTAACCTCAATTCTTCCTAATTCCATAAATCAAGTGAATAGGGGGCATTAAAATTTTTTTTTTTTTCAAAAGGCTTGTTTCATGACTTTTAGCCATGGTGACTCCGTCCTCAGGCCCCATGCTATAGACCACATGGTAACCATAGCTACAGTCTTTTATCACCTGCTCCATGCAAGACACACAACCAAGAGGCCCTTTGTCCCCCTCGATCATCCAATATCATTTCAGTGCAACGGAGAATATATCATCTATGAGAAAAGTCCAGAGGAATCTTGAGGGCATTGCATGAGAACTACCCTTCTATGGGTTGAAAGACACAATTTATCCATTCTACTATTGACAGACAATTAGGTTGTATCCAGCTTTTGGCCATTATGGATGAAGCTGCTACGGTCATCTACCAAAGGTAAACATATGCTATTTGGATATTCTTTTTTGTCAATTACCTAATCCCAGTTTTTTTGCTTTGTGTTTGCTCACTTTCAAGTGATTAAGCTTTCTTTTCTTGTGATTTGTTAGGAATTTGTTATACTTCTGGATATTAGTCCTTTGACAGATAAATGTGTTGCAAATATATCTAGACTGTGGCTTGCCTCTTTACCCTTGAAATGAATTCCTAAGAAACACTCTCAACAACCAAAGACTAGAAAAGGATTTTCTTAATTTGATATCATGTATCTACAAAACCTTACAGCTTGCTACTATACTTAATGGTGAAACAGGGAATGTGTTTTCTTGAGTTCAGAAGAAAGACAAGGAATCCTGATATCACCACTCTTATTTAACATTCTGTTGGAGGCTCTTGCCAGCACAATTAAAAAAAAAAAAAAAAGCAAGGGAGAGAGTACACGGATAGGAAAGGGAAAAATAAAGTTGAATAAAGTTGACAGTATTTGCAGATAATATAATTGTGTGAATAGAAAAATCTAAAAGAAGCTATAGCCAATCTGCTAGAATTTATATGTTAATTTAGCAAGGCTGTTGAATAAAAAAGTCAATATACAAAAGTCAAACATAATTCTACATACTAGCAAGAATCAATTAGAACACAGAAATTGAAAAATATTACTTATGGTAATTTCAAAAAACGTCATATATCTAGGAGAAAATTTAATGAAAGACATGCAGAACCTCTATACAGAGAACTGTGAAACATTTGTTATGGGCTGAATTGCATCCCTCCCTACCCCTAAAGAGGTAATTAAAGTAAAAGGAGGTCTTATGGGTGTGCACTGTTATTGTTATGGCAGACCTAGCAAACTAATATAATATTGTTGAGTGAAATTAAGAAATGCACAAATAAATGAAAGGATAGACCATGTTCATGGATTAGAAGACCCAATATTGTTAAGATGTCAGTTCTCCCCAAATTATTACAACAGATTCATCACAATCATAATAAAAAGTCTAGCAGTCTGTGTGTTGGTGTATGTGTGTATGGAAATTCACAAGCCAATACTAAAATTTATATGGCAATGCAAAGGGCCAGGAAGTCATAATAATGATGGAAAACAAAACTGAAGGACTTAAATGCTACATAGCGAGACTTATTACAACGACACAGTAATTAAAACAGTGTGGTATTGTTACCAAGGTAGAAAAAGATTGGTGGCATAGTGTCAAGAAACAGATCCACAATCATACATCATTTGGCTTATACTAGGTCAACCAGATGTACATATAGAAAAAAATGAACTTTGACTCCAGCCTCATATCATACGCCAAAATCAATTGCAGGAGTATGACAGACCTCAGTGTGAAAGGTAAAACAATAAAGCCTCTAAAAGAAAAGAGAGGAGAATATGTTCATAAATTTGGAGTGACAAAATATTTTTTTAAAGATTCCATTTATTTGAGGGAGAGAGAGTGTGTGTACATGAGCAGGGAGGTGGCGGGGGGGGAGGAGCAGAGGGAGAAGCAGGCTCCTTGCTGAGCAGGGAGCCTGACACAGGGCTCAATCCCAGGACCCTGAGCTCATGACCTGAGCCGAAAGCAGATGCTTAACCAACTGAGCCAGCCAGGGGCCCCTGGAGTGATAAAATATTACTTAAGTGGGATTTAAATGCACTAACCATAAAAGGAAAGGTTGACAAGGTAGGCCTGATTAAAATGGAAAACTTTTGCTCATCAAAAGACATCCTTAAAGAAAGTTTCATTTAGTCATTAACAATATTTATTCAGCACTTACCAGGTATCAGACTCAATTCCGTGGATAGAGTGGGAAGTAAAGAGACACCATCTCTACCTTCCAGAAGCTTAACTTCTAGAGCAGGAGTTGGAAGACTTTTTCTATGAAAAGCAAAATAGTAAATACTTCAGGGCTTAGAGGCCACAAACCATCTCTGTGGCAAGTAATTCTTCTTCTCCTTTTGGTCCTTCTCCCCCTTCTTTTGCAACTCTTGAAAAAATGTAAAATTGTTCCTCACAGCTCTTCAAAAACAGGTCACAGGCCTGCTTTGGCCTGTAGGCGATAATTTGGCAATCCCTGGTCCAGAGAGAAAGTAAGAATGACAACAGGCAGAGAAACAAATAGGCAGATAACTTCATATATGTGTGTGTGACATATGTAGGGAAGTGTTCCAAGGACAATAACAGGGCGTCCTGATAAAGAAAAAAAGGGACAGTACGGAAGCCATGAGTTAGATCCTGGGTGCCTCTCAACATTTCTCCGCCTCCTCTGTAGTTAGGTTGACCTCACAACCGAGTTCTACTCAATAGACTATGGGCAGAAGCGATGTTCATCACATACAAGTCTACTAAATGTGCTGGCGATCTTCCTTTCTCTCCCTCTTCCACGGGGGCTGGGAGATGTCTCTGAAACGGCTGACAAGTAAACCTTTACTGTGTTAAGCTATTGATATTTTAGGGTTTGTTTGTTATTATAGCATAGTCTAGCCCAATTCGACTAATTCAGGAGATTTCACGGAAGCTAAAATATAAGGGGCAAAGCAATAGCTCCTGATTTTTTTGGTTTTTCTACTGAGTTTCATTTTATGTTTTTAAAATGTTGGCCTTGATCCCACTAAATTGATTTCCTAACTTATCAATGGCTTGCAACCCACAATCTCAGAAACATATATATGATATTATAATACATACACTTCTAATTTTCTTCCAATTCTAGGACTCTATGTATTTTAGCACGCAGTCCAAAGTAGCTCACTCCATGTAATTATCAACTGTCTTTATTGTTATTATATGCACAGAAACCAGAATGAGAAAAAAAACAGAAACAAAAAAACTCCTGCACACAGACAGGGAGAGAAAACACCTGGCGGTCTCATTGCATGAGAATTCATCGCATGAATCAAATGAGCTCCACCCTCTGTCTCTCTCCAGCTACCCAGATGGTCTATGTCTTCACAAGGAGCAGGAAGGCACGGTATTCAGCGACGCAGGTCCCTGAGCCAGGCTGCTGGGATTCAGATCCTCGACTCACTGTTTCCCAGATTTGTGCCTTGAGGAAGCCACTTAACCTCCCTGGCCTCACTCTCTACATTTGTAAAATGAACATAAACGCAATCTCTATCCCATGAGGATTAAATGAGAAACACAGGTGGAGTTTCTAGCACATCTTCTCATCCCTATCCTTGTATAAGGCCACTTTCTAGATGAGCAGTTTGTCCAGGCCTTGGGAATGTTGGTGGCCCCTTTCCTTACGGATTCTGTCCTATAAGACAGTACAGGACTCAGCTCAGAGGGAAAACGGACACCAAGCTTACTTTACCCAGACTTGTGTGCCAGAGCCTAGAACAGTACCTGGTGCAAATGGGCGCTCAAGGATTAGTTGTTGAATGAACCAATGAATCAGTGGGCTTACTCACAGCTCAATCAAGTGTACTCACTTGAGTACACTTAAAAAAATTCCCAAAGTCCAGAGTCAGAATTTGCCAGTGCTGCCCATCAGACCCAGGCCAGGATTCAGGCAGGCCTCTGCCATCGCCACACGCCTGGGAATGCTGGACCAGATCTGAAAAGGGAGATGAAGAAGCCAACGACAGATGGGAGTCCTTTAGAAAGTCAAATCCATGGCCCTGTGTCTTGGTGATTCCCAGTCCTGGCTTCTGGCACTTGCCTTGAGCTACCACTCACAGGAGACTTCTTGGCTATTCCTTTGTTTCTTTCCAAAGGGCTTTAATTAAAAACACATTTCCATACCACAAAAAGCACTCCAGCTACAGCTGTGGCTCCCCAAAGGGCAGAAGCTATTTTCACGGAGCCATCAAGTTTCAGGTGAGATAATCATGGGTGAGTCACAGCACCCTGGGGTCCCTCAACACTCTGACAAAGATGTGTCTTCCACATCTAGGTGTCTCATTCTCTAGCCTGGGTTTGAAGAGCAGGACTAGCAGAATCCCGAAGAGAAATAAGGAAAAGAAATAGCTAGCACTGGCCTTCTACTTTTACAATAATACTAACCACTCTGATTTACTATTCCAGGCACTCTGCATTCCAGCCTCATAAGATTCTGTGAAAACGAGTACTGTTGTCGCCACTTGTTCCCTGAAGAAACAGAGGCTCCGAGAGCTGGCGGCATGAATTGCCCAAGGATGCACAGTGTGGGAGCCGGACGCTGGAGTCTCCAAGCTCAGATTCTCTCCACTGCTCCTTGGTTTGTCCTCTTCAAATCCCAGATCCGGATGAAAGGCCTCCAGACCCTACCTGCGCCCACATCATCAGCATAAAAAGTGAGCCTTCTATCATCTGAAATGGAAAACCACTTTCTACAGGGGTCTGTCCAAAACCACCACCGACAGCAGTACAACAGCTCATTCTTGAGGGCTCTGTGCTAAGACTCTGCTGTCTCTCAGAGGTAGCCAATGCTTCTGTAGTGGCCTGAATGGTGTCCCTCACCCCCCCCCCAAAATGTCCATGTCCGAATCCTAGGACCTGTGTTGTTTTCTATGGTAAAAGATGTAATTAAGCTAAGAATCTAGAAAGAAGTGGCTCATCCAGGATTATCCACGTGGGCCCTAAATACAGCACAGGTACCCCTCTAAGGGGAGAGACGGGAAGTTTCCAGACAGACACACGAGAGGCAGTGATGTGAAGATGGAGGCAGAGATTTGAGTGATGTGGTTACAGGCCCAGGAACACGCAGGGTGGTAGGCAGCCACAAGAAGCTGGGAGGGACTCCAGAACCTCCAACGGGAGCACGCCCAGCCGACACCCGGATTCCAGGCTTCTGGCCTCCAGAGCTGTGAGAGCTATTGCTTGAAGTCCCCCCGTTTATGTTAATTTGTTACCACGGGAAGCCATGCGCGCTCCTAACAGGCAGCCTTGTTTGGCCAGTCCCATCAGAGGTCAAGGGTGATGTGGCTCAGAGATTGAGAGTTATGAGCGCCTACATGTGGTCTCAGGGTCTCTTAGTAACAACAAATCCACAGATGGGTGAAATTAGAAGATGCTCCGATTGAAAATAAACTCTTGAGGTCGGAAGGAACCAAACAGCTCGAGAGAGTGTATTGAAGGAAGGGGACTTGGCCTGGCGTCTGGGAGACTGGAAGCTGAACTTCCGAGAAAGACAGGCTTGGGGGAAAGGAAGTCCCATGTCAGGGTGGGAAGAGCCCCAGAGTATTGCTCGAGTGTGGTAAGGCATACACTTGTGGCTTGGTGACCCATATTTTGAATTTTAAAATGTGATCTTTGCTCAGGCTGGCTGATGACAGAGGGACCGTCCCCACTCCCACCCAGGTTTTTTTTGTTTTTTGTTTTGCCTTTGTAACAAGGGCACTGAGCTACCTTCCAGCATGGCTGAAAGGATTAGGAAAGATGGACACCTTGGAAGTTCAAGAACACAAAATTTGGAAGCTCTCTGGCAAGTCACCATTCCTTTGGTTCTCAAAATACACAGAGTGAGTTGGCTAATGTCACTTATTCCTTCCTTCAGCAAATATGCATCCAGTACCCTCTATGTGCCAGGCACTGAACCAGGTCCTTAGTAGAGAGCAAGGAACTTAAAATCCACATTCTGACCTCTTGGGAGAGTTCTCTAGGGCAGCGGTTCTCGACGGGGCATGATTTCGTCCCCTGGGGGATATCTGGCAATATCTGAAGACATTTCTGGATGTCATATAGTGCTGGGGGTGCCACGGCATCTAGTGGGAGGAGGCCAGGGATGCTAACATCTGACAATGCATAGGACAGTCCCCCTCAACAAAAGATCTCAATATTTTGCTAGGTGGCACTCTTAGTGGTCTAACTAGGGCCACATCCGCTCACACGACGGTGGGTGAGGGAAAACCAAGAAGCTGGAAGAGCGCCATAGGAGGGAGACATCACTCACTACTGTCGACGCTCAGACCTGAAAGGTGAGGGGGGAGTTATCCAGGCAGGAAGTGGGGCTGCAGGAGCAGAACAGAACCTTCCAGAAGAGGGGAAAGTGTGTGGGTGAGCATGCAGGGCAGAGGAGGTGGGGCAAGCAAGGCCACCCTTCAGAAGGACTGTCCCATCACTCTGGGAGAAGGACCATTTTAATGATACCAGGAGGCATAACTCAGTGTTAAGAGCACCGGTTTGGGGTCAGATCTGAATTTAAATCCCATCCTACTAGCTGTGCAGCCTTGGACAAGACACAGACTCAGAGTTTCTAAACCCAGTTTTAGAAAATAAAGCGTGTTGGGGGCGGGTAATAATATGGACCTCAGGTGGGGCTGTTAGCATTAAAGGAGAAAAGGCACATAAATGCCTTGGCCCGCGGCCACCGAGAACAGATACCGTTCTAATTTGTGTTTTCCAAAGGTCACTCTGGGCCCAGTGTACAAAATAAAATGGGGAAGGACAACCAGAATCACTCCTCTCTGGGAATACAAAAGCAAACAAAAACAAAATACTGAGATTTTTACAGAACAAAAACTAGTTTGAGCAAAGCACAGCTTCCAAGGAGCTTCAAAGTCCTTGATGACAACCCTGTGTAGCCTTAAGTAACAACAACACGAACAGCTTCCAGGCCCATCGAAATTGTGTCCTTTGGAGGTACAGTTGTCCTAGAAAAGTGGAACCTAACACAGGTTTCCCCCGCCATCCGAATGTAGAGCGTTCACAGGGAATCTTTTGTAAGCAGAAATCCAGGTGTAAAGTGAAGAAGAATTGCCGTGAATTTATATGGAAAATTTTTGAGCATTCCCAGACCCCAAAATAACCTCCTTTAAGCCTTGTGTGGTGTCTTAGGATATCAGACACCCTGCTTACGGACGCACAAAATAAATCGAGGTAAGCACAGACTCGCAGGGACCCAGTTCAGACTTCTGCCAGCTGGACGCCGAGATGCTGAGTGAGGCTCCTGGGGCCACCGCCGCTGGCCCAGGGCACGCTGCCTCTGTACCCGCTCGCTGCAAGACACATACTCAATGCTATTTTCGCTTTTCACCTTTTTCTGGTAAAACCAAAAATCCTCTTCGGATTTCTTTCAGGTCGTGAAAACAGGGGCTAACATAGGTCTTTCGTCAAAGCAAAGGGACATTACACGACCTTTCGGATAGCTGGGGCATTCCCGTGCACCCATCCATCCTAATCAGCCTGAGAAATGATCGCAGTGGAAACCTCAGGAAGATCTTTACTGTGGCCCCTGGTTGGTGGTGGTGATGATGAACTTGCACCCTTCCCAGGGTACAGCCACAGAACTTTGAGTCCCACACACAGCAAGATTCCTCCATACAAGCCGCTAAGTGATTCGCCTTGATCCGATTTTCTACATACCTTCTTACTCAACATCCGCTCGCGGTCAGAGAAAGGTTTTCAGTCTGACACCCTGGCACCTCTCCCTGCGGGCGACTCTTAGAAAGAAGTCAGAATCCTTCCACATCAGTGGTCCTTCAATGGGAACAATGTGGTGTCTTAAATCCATTCCTGGGGAACTAAGTGTCCTTAACCAGAATTCAGCCCTTTCTAAAGCTGGATACTGTGAGCGAAGGCCAACTAACATCTACGAAATGATTGTTTTATAGTCAGAAGTGGGACAGGGACTCTCTCACTGTGCTCTGCTTTCAGAAACGAACTAACTCGGTACACAGGTGTGCCCAACAGGCGTCGAGAATGAGAGAAAGAAAAAAAAAACCACAGAAACCACCCACGAAAAGAGTGCAAGACCACTTTTGGATATCCAAGTCCCAACCCACCGCCCATACCAACCCTGTGGTCTGGTCTTAAGTTCCAGCTCCGGAGGACGGTCCTCTCGCAAGGAGGCAGGTACGGCTTCCCCCAAGGCAGAAAATCCAAATCACAGAAACAAGTGACCAGCCTTGATCTGCACATACTAAGTTGCTTTTATTAATCCAGAACGGCATGCTACAGATACTGTACAGCATGAACATTTATTCATTACAAAAATGGCTTCCAAACCATTAAAAATGAAATTGGAATAAGAGCATAAAACGGAACAGTAACATCACAACTGTTAGGAAACATTCAAAGTATTCACAAAAAATGTTATAGTTAGCATTTTAATAAACCAGAGAAAAATTGGAGACAGTTTTACAATCGCTTCATGTCAACTACAATGGCACTGAATGAACAGGTTTCAGCTTTATACAGCATTTTGCAACATCAACATGCCTAGGTTTTTTTTTTTTATTTGTAAAGTTTGCCACCTCCTTGTATGTCATACGTGTACATAAAAGCGGCAGCTGGTTTTTCCTTTAAGAGTAATCTAATATACAGAATTTTTGGCCCCTAAGGGTTTATACCTCTTCATTTAAAATGCTTTCTGGACAATCTGCTACCAAACACATCTTGTTATAGGTGACATTAAAACTACATACAAATCTACCTATGTAACATCACAGCAAAACATGATGAACAAAAATTACAGCATCAAAAAGAGGGAGAAAGCTAAAGTCACTGAGAATTTTGGCACATAAAGTTTTGCACACAGTCAGGCCGTGTCCTAAGGGTACAGAGCTGCCGACTCTGAGTTCGAAGGGGAAACAGGGTGGTTCCCGCTGCTGCTTACACGGCGTCACTAAAATTCCCTCGCTAATTTTCAAGTCTTGGTTTACATAATGGCTTTTAAAGCAACTTTTGTTAATGCTACTGATCCTTTAATGCAACTAGTAATGTCCATTTGGCGGCATCTGGGTTTCATACAGCCAAAAAAAAAAAAAAGTCAAAAAGAGAAACAAAAAAATATATATACACATTTTATATATAAACTTAAAAACCTTGTACAAATGAGTTGTTATATATAAGATGCTTATGCTAAGGGGAAAAAAAACTTTATACAGTTTCAAGAAAAAGGAAAACATATCTTAAAAGGGACAACGTACAGGTTCGACGAGCAATCTCTAAAGCAATAAATACTACTGGTCCAACAGCGTTGTGATTCCATTAATTGTTGAGTAGGACCCCCCCCCCCAAAAAGAACAACACCATGGAACAAGGTATATTAACACATTTAACCCTTTGTTTCTGTACATTTAAACAATAACAAGTAACATCACAATTAAAGTTGTTTCACACAGAGAAAAAAAAAAAGGAATATGGCACTGCATTCGTTGTGCCCTTATGGTTTAAAAACCAGATGTAAAATGATTGGTTCGCAAGCTCGTATTTAATACAAATAATACAGAACCAACTCCTTCTGGAGGGCTGCTTCAAAATTGCTTCTTTTTTTTCCTTTTTGTTTTTTAATCAGTCTTTTAAAACTAAGCTATCCGAACTACATAACAGTTATGTATATATATATATTTTTTAAACGCTACAAAGACTTTAAACAGCTGTTGATAAAAATTTTGGTAGAATCATGAGGTTCTTCTCTCATCTACATATTTAAAAGGAGAAATTGAAATAAGAATGGGTCAAATATTGACCAATGAACTCCATAAACATCAACTAATGTAGCCACGTGGCACAAAATTAAAAGAGTACAAAACAAAACCTTTCCAAGGGGGTGGGGGTGGGGGGGTACAAAGAAAAGCCGAGAAAACCGCAACACTACGCAAACCAAAGTGGGGGTGGCTAGCGAAGCTAAAGCTATTCTAAAGACTTGGTCACGAGGGACAGCGGCTGGGGCTGGGTCCCGGCCAGAGAGCTGTGGGAATGTAAGGAAGATGTCGACGGCTGTGCGAGAGAGGACGAGGGCATGACGGGCGGCTGCAAAGCGGCGGGAGGCAGGTCCAGGGCCCCGTTGGGACAGAGGGCGGGGGCCTTGCCGGGGGCGGCCTCGGCAAGCAGGAGGGCGGGCGGCGGAGGCATCATGGACAGGTGGGCCAGGGGGTCGGGCTTCAGGGTCAGCGAGAGAGGCTGGGTCTGCTCAGTCTGTGACTTGGCGTCTTGGGGGGGGGGGGCTTGGCAGGTGGGGGGGGGGGGGGGGGGGGGGGGGGGGGGCCTAGCGGGTGGGGGGGGGGAGGAGGCGAGTCTAGTAAGCTTCCATCTGAAGAGGGTGGACTGAGGCAGCTGCCTTCACCTTGTATGTAGCGAACGCACTTTTTTTTTCTCCTAGAAACAGGGGGAGAGAGTTATCTGTGAATAAAGGGCAGAGATGCCGAGGGAGAGAGTTACCTACTGCTCAGAGGCGCGCTGAAGTCCCCTCTGCCCCCAGAGCCCGCACGCCCCGTGGCCAGGGGGCCGCGCTCACTTGGCTGTGCCCCCCCGCCCCATCTAAGCCTGCCGGGCCGAACCACGGCGTGGGAGTCGAGGCCCAGCCCCCTACCTACCTGCTCCCCCCGCCCAACCCGGCCCCGCTACACGCCCGCGACCCCAGCCCAGCCCCGATACCAGGGAGCCGACTGCAGGAGGCAGCGCCTGTTTGCCGCAAAGTGGCTGCGTCCACGCCGAGATCAACTGCGAAGTGTGTTCTCTTTCGGCTTAGACACTCCCTGGCTTGCCCATCACATCTCCCCTGCATTCCCGCCGCTAGCACCCTACTCCCAGTGGCGTGTGTGTGTGTGTGTGTGTGTGTGTGTGTGTGTGCGCGTGTGCGCGTGTGTGTAAGAGAAAGGGAGCTCCTTCCCCAGGCGCCGCCTGTCCGTATGAAATTCTCAAAATGCTGACTGTTGAGCCCACCCACAGAGCTGAAGGCAGTGCTAACAAGGGGCTTAGAGGTTTTCACACCCACACCGCCGCCGCCGCCACCACCAACGCCACCGCCGCCGCGACCGCCGCCACCACCACCACCGCCACCACCGCCACCGCCACCACCGCCACCACCACCGCCACCACCACCACCGCCAGGCTGCCGGCGCCCAGAGAGCTTTCGGGCTTTGTCTGTTAAGAACCACACCAAATCAAGAGAGGTCAGAATCAGGTGAGAAGGGGAGGGGATAAGGGGGGAAACAAAAATAAAACAAAAGAAATTTAAAAACAAAACAAAAACAAAAAATAAAACGAAAACAAAAACAAAAAAACCACCAAAAACAGGTAGAAGAGGATAAACAAAGGTGGGGGAGGGGGAAGAATAAGAAAAACAGAAAATGATCCAAAGGAACAAGAATAACTGGTTGTATGGCCTGCAGGTTGTGGATTAAATTATGATTCAAACTTGATTTTTTTTTTTTTTTTAAGATTTGGGGTCTTCCCCTCCCCCACCCCAGAGTGAGAAGGCTGGAAGGAGAGACAGCGAGGATGGGTTGGAGGGGCACCCTGTCCTGGTCACTCGGCCGAGGCCGTGAATGGAGGGCGCAGCGTGTCACAAGGAAGTGACGACAAAGAAGAAGTGCGGGGGTGGGGAGGTGGGAGATCACAGCACGGGACTGGTGGGGTCGGGTTACGGTGATCAGTGTTTAAGCCGGAAGGACTAAGTTTGCCCTGCACCCAAACCAGAATCTCCCCTCTACATTTCCCGTTTGCATAAGAAATAGGAATGAGGATTTCAGAGACTCTCTTGCTCATCATCAAAGGTTGGGGAAGTCGATTCAAGAAATTGAGCATGTGACCTCAAAGCTTCTCCTCCTATTAATCCCAGTCCGATGGGGAGGATATTTACTAGGAAAGGTGATCCTGGGAATCAACCCGACTCATGCAATAAAAATCACGCAGACACAGGGAGTGTGCTGACCTAAGGAGCCCTGAACACAGGTAAAACCATGGTGGATGGGACTCTGTCTAAAAACAACTGTGTAAGCGCCGGCCGGCTTCCCATTCCTGGAAAGCAGTTTAAGATGCTGCCTGGGGTCAGATGTCACTGGCCTTTGAAAGGAAGGAGCTGTAATGAGTTCCTCCTTGGGTCTGTGCCCCAGAGGTGTCTGCTCATGCCCCTCCGTGCGCGGGGTGTGGACTCAGCAAGATGGCAGGAGGGCGGGTGGGAGGAAACATGCTTGGCCTTCCCTGCCTCCCAGAGGCTGAGACCCACCAGGGGGAGGCCTCAGGGTCTACCCGACTACCCACTGGGTGGAAAGGAACTCTAGGGGTGCAAGGGCAGCCCCCCTCACCTTCAATTTGGAAAGGTTCCCTTTCTCCTCTGGGATAGACTGAAACAGACGGTGGGTTCTGCTCCCATCCCAGAAACCAAGATACATAATTAAGCCTCTCCGAGTTTTAAACCACCTTAGCCTGCAGATCAAAACATGCTTAAAAAACTAAGATGTCCATGCATTTTAAAAAATGGGAGAAGGGAGGGGTGGGGATGGGGGCGGGGCATAAGCAAAAGTGAGAGAGTGACAAGGACAAAGGAGAGAGCGAGGAGGGGAGAGGAAAGGAGGAGCAAGAGGACAGGGGGTGACGGCAAGCAGCATTCCATGCTATATTAGGGCAGAGTAAAAAGATGGGAAAGCAACTTGGTGGGCTCAGAACAGAATCTTGTTAAAATGTCCTCAAATGTCAAATAAAATTAGAAACCCTTTGTAGCGAGCAAGGAGTCCTGATTGGCTAGGAGCGCACGTGCCGCTCCGCTCACCCGCCCGCCCTCCTGATGACACGGAGGTTTCCACTTCGAGGGGGTGAGTGGGAGCCTTCTGAACACGGGACACGAAGACTATGAAGCACAGCGAGACACTCCTTCTAACAGGTGGCTGAGCAAAAGGCAGCTGGAACACACACTCCTGACGGGCTGGAAGATGCCTCATTGTGTAACTGCTTGCCTTTCTTTTTAAAGCACATTGTGTCCTATTGATTTAGCACCAAGCCAAATCCTGGCAAAGAGGAAAAGTTGAGGAAAAAAGGGGCAAAACCCATCTGCTTACCCTCCCCCTCCCAGGCTCCATTTCCAACCAAGGGGTGGCCCCTGAAAATTCCACTTTTAGCTTCTCATGGATTTATTCTGAAAGGAAAACTAAGGGTTCTTCCTGATCCTGTTTTGGAATTATACCCTTCAGTGAGCTAAAATGCATCTGCTGATGCTTTCAGGGTCTGAGAAACACCCCCCCCGAAGAAGCAAAGTGGCCACCAGGAACATTCTAATGGTGTCAGGGTGGGAAGGACGCTGAGCAATGATGAGGGACACCAGCCCGCCATGCTGACAGCTGGCCCCTCAGAGCTGTGCTTTCTGAAAATCGTGCTTATGAAGCAGCTACAAAGATTTTGGTTTTTGCTCTTGTTTTTTGTAAAAATGTCATGAAACTTCTGGCCTCTGAGGCAGATCCCATACCCTGGCTTTAAACAAGGTGCAGGCTGTGTCTGAGAAGGGGACGTCCATCCCCGTCAATGTTAGGAATGGTAACTTTCAGGGGGAAAAAAAATGTCAAGTTTAACTTGAAGCAAATGCTTCCGAAACAAAAAAAAAGGGGGACGTTCATAAACCACCACTCACCCCCCCACACACACAAATAAAATAGACACAAATCCGGCAACACACCATATTGCGAGGTGGCCACAATGGTCTCAGCCATACATTTCTAGAGATCATGAGAAACCTGCTCAGGAGTGAGCCCTGCGATTAAGCGAAATCCTTCCCCATGGTATTCTGCAGCTAATCATCTTCCTCCTCAGCATGGAGGAGATTCTGCCACAAACTCACTGCCTAGACCTGTCTTCCCTGGGTAGGCCTACTTAAATCCCTAACATTCTTCATCTACCTCCTCATGAAACTCTTTTCTGTGGCACAGAGAAGACCCCGGGATTGTGCCGAAAGGATATCTGTCACCTCCGTGAACACGGCCATCTCACAGAATGAACGACTGACTGGAGGATCTCTCTCCAGGCCTGGAACCCTCACTCAACGGGCAGAGAGGGCTGTCTGTGGAGTTCTCCCTCAATAAAGATGCTCAGGCCCTCTCTCCCCTCAACGTCTGGCCAACTTGAGGCACTTGGCCAATCCCTCGTAAGGCACCAGGGGGAGGGTAAGAGACACAGGAGACTCGTGGGCATGCACATGATGGGATGGACATCTGATCTAATGTCTAAACACGGAACACACGGCAAAGGCATGAAGGAGAGGGACACGTGACAGGGAGGCACTACAAACAGGGAGGTGTGTTTGGGGGTGTTGAGATACCTACCATCATAATATTCCAAATTCAAAGACTGCTTGTATCAGAACAAAGAAACAACAAATTTAACCAAAGGTGGTCATTAAAGGAAAGGAAATGAGACAGGAAAGAGTCGGTATCCCTCCACCAAGAAGGAAGTACCTACGGCTTCCCTGAAATTACAGGTTGGATGGAAACCTGCACGTGGAACGCGGGTGTTCAATTTGGACTCTTCTAGTTCATTTTGGAAGCAATGCTCTCTCGCTCGCTCGCTCTCTCTCTAAACATATGCAATATATATATGTGTAATTCCGCAGGCTAGCAACGCTGCAGTACAGGACTGCATGACTCATTGCTTGTAGCCCTTCAGCTGGTGCATGCCGTTCAATGCCACGCTTCTTTTCAGCACTGTAAAACAATGTCAGCTAACCGGGCTCCTCTGTCCAGAGACATGTGGTTTATCAACATAAAAGAAAAACAAAACAGAACAGAACCAAAAAACGCCTGCCCCAGAGCCCTTCTCCAAGTGTCTTGACTCTCCAGTACGTGGGAATGGCCCTTGCTGCCAAGTTTTTTTTTTTTTTAGCTCATTCAAACCTTTGGAAACGGTGGTTCTATCTAGGCTCAGCATATATGCCACAGACCGGGCCCGTTCCAGGATGCTGGCTTGCAAAGCAAAAGGGTAAGTGCCCGTCCTGGTCTGTTAAGGGTGTGGTCTCCGTCCTACCATCGGGGATCTGGATATGTTACTCGGAAGAGCAAGGGGGAAAGAGAGAAAGAGAAAGTGGGGAGAGGATACGGCATAAAATTAGCAAGGAAATTTTGAAGAATGAGGATCATTAGTCATTGATGCCGGGAGGGAAGTGGATGGGAACGAGGTCAAAATACATCAACACACTAAGGTAGCAGAAGGACAGAGTGCTTTGATTTTCCCAAAGGCCTCACAGTGGTCATATACCTGCACGGTTTGCACCATAAAGTCTGTCGGTCAAGCCCGAACAGTGCCCGACACTTCTTTGGAGTATTTGCATCTGTTAGCATAAGTAAACACAAAAAATACAACACGATGGTGGGTCATGCTCAGTTGGATGTGAAATCTCAGCTACTGCTCACTTGCCTTCTCTATGACCTTAGCTCTCTATGATCGTCTTCCCTCACCAAGGACATGAAAGGAAAAGACTGCTATGAGGCAAAAGAAAAAATAAATAAATAAAACAAAACGATAAAACACGCACCAAAAAACAAAACAAAACAAAACAAAACAAAAACAACAACCAGAAACCAAAAAACAACAAGGAAAAATAAATTAAAAAATAGAAGAGAGGAGGAAGGGAAGAGGTGACGCTGTTGTTTGCTTCTACCTAGGCCAGGGTTACGATGGATGTCACTGGGCCCCATCCTGGGTGGTCAGGAGGAAGGGGGCTGGCAGGCAACGTTCCCTGGGAGGGGGCGCGCTGGGGTTGGCTGTCGCTGACCCGAGGAGGCACGAATGATGCTGTTTTACAGTGGCATTTTGGCTAGCAGCAGCGGGGAGAACAAGCACGTCCCTCACAGAGCAGTGTCCCGCACCCTCATGTCTCCTAAGATCCACACACAGAGCTACAAAGCAACAGGCCAGAGAAGGAGGGGGGAAAGGATCGAATAGACCAGCTGCAGACCAGCACAGCGAATCTGGGAAATCTATACACACCTGCAAGGGCCGCACCAGTTATTCTGTTGATCAAGGCCAAAGCGCGCTCGGCATTTCTTAGGAGCGCTCAGGTCTGAATGAGTTCAAGAGAGATGCGAGCAGAGGAGGACGTGGGAGAGAGAGAGGGAGAGAGAGAGGGGGGGAGGGGGGGAGAGAGAGATACAAATAAGAAAAAAATAAAAATAAAAAAGGGAATAAATCAATGACCTGGTTACTAATTACAAAATATTGACTTTCGATTTTTTAACTTTCTTTAATTAAAAAAAAAAAAAAAAGGAAAAAAATCACATTCTTATTCAACGGGTGAAATTAGCTGTTGCAAATAAAGCTGCAGTATCCCTTCTTTAAGGACTGTCTCTCCGATTCGTTTTGAGTGGATAAAGGGAAGTCAGATACTGAAAAAACTAAATTTTTAAATAATATTTTTCTTCTTTTGGTTCTGCTTTTCTTTTTTTTTTTTCTAGCTCTCTCAGTTTGTTTTTCTTAAAGAAGAAAATAAAGCGAAGGAGGGAATTAAGTTTGTAACATGCTTTTTTCTTCTCAGAGTACAACAGTTTAAAAAAGAAAAAAAAACTACAAATAAAAACAGAACAAAATGAAACAAAACAGAAAGAAATAAAGAAAGAAAAGGGGGTTGTGGTACTGGGATATTGCAGCTTTTGAAATGTTTTTCTTTTCTTTTCTTTTTTTTTAACCGATTTTCATGACTACTAACAGAAGAACAGATGAAGGTGAACAGGCAGTGTGAATGAGCTGGTCAGGGTTAGTCAGAAGCTCATAGCAGCTTTTAAGCAGGTACAGTCAGTAAAATGCTAGTGGATTTGCAAATTAGGAGCAGGAAAGCAAAAGGAAGAAAAAAACTAAAATAAAAAAAAGCGAAGGAGAAAATAATCATACTGCGAATGCATGCTTGCGTGAGAAAACTTAGTGGGAGCAACGGAAAATGCCATTAGATTAAGGAGGTTTATTACTGAATTCCTTCCATTTTGGTTGGTTTTTGCTTTTTTTTTTTTTAACCAGTCTCTTTTAAAGAAATACTGCATATTCAATTTGCACAGTTAGTTCAACACTAAGTCACTGTCATCACTGCTTAAACAACTGTTATGGGAAAAATAAATAAATAAATAAACAAAGCGAAAGTTAAATCAAATTAAAAAAAAAAAAACAACAAAAACAACTGAAAAAAAAAAATCTACCGAAACATACGAAACCGTGTAGATGGTCATTTTAAAGGATGTTCAAATGTCATACGTGTTTAATGTTAATAAAACTATAATGGCAAGAAAAATTAAAAAAACAGTTTATCGACTATTTTAATGACTCAAAATGACATTAGCACCTGTAATCGGAGGAAGTGAAAGGCAAGGATTTAGGAAACATTCGCTGTGTTCTGAAAAAAAAGAACAAATTATACAAAGCCTTCAAAATTTTTGTTGTCGTTTGTAAAAGCCTGGCCTTCTCCAAGGGGACCTTCTGATATTGCCTATGCAGTATTTCTAATTTCTCCTAGAGAATGACAAACCTCCTTAATTTAAATTGGGTGCAATTTACCACTGTAAAGGCATGCATCAGAACATTCAGGAACAGCCCAGTTAATATCAAACACTCACACACACCCCGCCTACTCCCCCCGGCCCCTTCCTCATCCCTACAGACGTAGACAAAATAAGCAGACTGCATAAATCCCGCATAGGCATGCCTACCACCCTCCCGTTACAGGCTCTGCGGTTATTTAAAAACACATTCCACTAGAATTACAATGTGCTTTTCATGCAACAATGAATGTTACTAGCTTCAAAAGGGCAGTCATGAAGCAATTAATTAAAATGCATACACAAGAAGGCTGGCTAAGATGGGTTCCCCCACAATGTCCTGGCCTTGAATTTCTCCTGCCTCCCCCAGACAGAAATCTAAGGTCAAAGAGTGGTCCTCATAGTACCGCTCCTTCCTCCTTCCTCCTTAGTCTAACTTACCATTGGTCTCTCCGGGCTGCTTGTCCCTTTTCCTCTTCTTCTTCTTCCCCTAGACGAACAGATGAAACACGAGGAATTATTGCAGGAAACAGATGGGAGGAGGGCGTCTGGGCTCACCTCGAAAGGAGAAGGCTGGAGGAGGGGAGCACTCCTCTGTCTCCGTCCACACCCATGGCTCCCACAGTGTTTTTGAACCCCCCCCCTTTTAATCCAAATGCCCTTCAGTTGTGCTTCAGCTAGAGGGGCACACACTCAGCAAGGGGAAGAGAAGGGGTCAGCAGGGGGTGAAGGAAAGACCTCTTTTCCCACACACCTCTGTCCATCCTCAAACCTGACCCAGAGCATCTGATTCCACAAAGGGGAGAAGAGAACTGATGAAGGAATATTTAGGGAGGTGTGGAGAGACAGGGCTGGGAGTGGTCCAAGAGCCCAGAGCCAAGTGTCAAATGACTGTGGACATGGCCATGTGGACTAAGAAAGCCACCCCCCGCCTTGCTCCATGCAAATCTCTTCCTTATTAAGGCCACAAGGCCCTCCTACTCAATCAAAAACCAAAAGCTTTAACTGGGGCTTTACTAGTAACAACAGCTAACATTTACTGAGCACATACTATGCGCCAGGCATGACTCTAGGTGCGCCATGCATATTGACGCGTTTTTCCCTCACACAATCCTATACAACAGGGACTATCACCATTCCAATTCTACAGAGGAGGAAACTCAGGCACAGAGGGGTTATGTGACTTCCCTGACACCACACAGCTCCAAATGCTGGGGCCAGGATGGGAACTCAGGAGGTCTTGGCTCCACAGCCCTTACCTCCTAGGCTGCGCGACCTGCATATTTAATCCCTTGCTCTCCCAGGAAGGTTTTTAATTGATTACAGGGGATGGATCGCATGGGGTCATTCACATTCTCCAACCTGGTACCTTTACTGTCTGCTTGTGGCTGGGATGTGGCATGGGAACAGAGACGAGCTCTGCAGAGCTGACTGCATCCCCGCAGATCTGAAACTAGTTCTCTCTCAGCTTGTCAGTGCTGGTCTTATCCATCGGGGTCAGATGCTGGGTACGTATGAAATGATACAAACAAAAGGACTGGCCTACATGTCTATCTGTTTCCGAACATCTAAATATCGCCTCTGCCTAAAGTTCTCATGGTATGTTGACATCAACTCCGGAAGGGAAACCAACAGTGACGGGGGTCAACTTGACAACCCATAAGGCCCTGTAAGGAGAACCTCAAGGTGGAGAAGACGTGGTTTTGGCTCCATCCAAGGGCTGCAAGCCACCTGTCTCAGAAAGCCCCTCTTTTCTCTCAGATCTTGAGGCCCATACCATTTGGGAAGTTTGTCTTGGCCTTGAGTTTGCAACATTGTGATACATACTATATTCCTTGATAAACAATCTAAAGATTTTGTATTTATTTATTGGAGAGAGTGTGCCTAACCATGCACGCGCGTGAGTGGGAGAAGGGGCAGAAAGAGAGAGGATCTCCCAGCAGACTCCCCGCTGAGCGCAGAGCCCAATGTGGGGCTCGATCTGATCTCACGACTCTTGAGATCACGCCCTCAGTGGAAACCAGGAATCGGACACTTATCCGACTGAGCCACCCAGGCGGGCCCTGGTAAACAAGGTAAAAATAAGAAAATAAAAGGAGCTCATGGGGCCTTCTTGTGAGCCTTGGTAGCCCATCTTCACGTCTGTGCCTCTCCTAGGGGAGCAGCAATGCGCTGCCTGGCCATCTTGGAAAAGGCAGGAGGGGCTAGTTTCAATTTAGGAGCCTGAGTGAACACTCAGCTGGGCACAGAAAACCGTGGTGACTCTGGGCAGTGTTGGCATCCACACACCCAACGGATTCTCAGTCCCCTCTGGTTTAATACAGTGCTCACCCATTTCCCATCGCCCTCAATATGTTCTGAAAGGCAAGTCGAAAGTTCCAGTCCCCATGGGAAGCTGTCAGTTTAGGATATCTAACTGAGATGTTCATGACTGAGGAAAGGCTTATTTAAACTGAAGGCTTCTAAAGGACAGGGACTATGTTTTAATCAGAAGAAGACAAGAAGAAGCTTAATAAACATTCTTTAGTGAAGAGGGACATATGTCTCAAGAGCGGACAGCCACCCCATTATCTTCTTAGATGTAACAGAAGAAAAAGCCTAAATACGGAGGTGGGGGGTGGGGAATTCAAGATGAGCAATGGCTTAGGATTTGTGTCCTTTATCTAATCTGGAAGAGCTGGAAAGGCAACAGTGTTCTAATACAATGCCAGGGGTTAGACAGCACTACGGGACGGGACCAAACTGTTTTCTCCTGTGCCCCCAGAAGGTGCCAAGTCCAACAACCCAAAGGTGATTGTTTTATTCAATTCTATTTTGCTAAGGCTTCCATTACCACTTGACTGGAAAAGCAGGAACATGAAAGAGGCATGAAGTCAGCTCAGAAAACTTTTCCCAGAAGAACCTTTTGGACTCTACAACGACCAAAGTAATGTACAGAAACTCCTATGTCGAGTCAGCTAAGAAAAATCCCCAAACCCGACAAGTTCCACCACAGTCAAACCCATAAGACCTTGAACTCTGACCCTTGCTCCACAGACCGTATCCTGGGGCACAAAAGGGAGGGAAGAAGGGAGGGAGGAGCGCGTGTGTGTGTTCACACTCATGTGTAAGGAGCCATGGTGACAGGAGTCAGAAAGTACCGTGTATAAGAGATAAAGTTCCTTCAGTCCTAAATCTCGATCTACCTCTAAACTTTCTCTCAAGTCTTGTCAGAGGTTCCCCTATTATACTGAGCTTCTCCTGAATGTGAAGCTGAGCCAAAGTCACTTTAAGTGCCTCGTGGACCTTCTAAAACCTAGAAAGCACTTCACAAAAAGCCCGGGGCAATGCCTGTCTAACTGACTCCCAGGCAAGTCAATGGCAGCATTCTTTTGAAGCTATCACAAAGTTGGCCTTGTATCTCTGTGGAGATCTCCCCCTGCACAACTCCAGAGGGCACCATACACATAGACCATAGGGTAAATGGCACTCCCTAGAGTTGTGCGGTACACATCCTGCAAAGCTGTCCATGAAGGCCCTCCCGTGACCCCCGTGTCTGTTGGGGATATATGATATCTATAGTGGAGCAGAATTCCTCTCTGTGGTACCATTCTAGATCACTCAAAGACTTAGGTCTACAGCAGGTAGAAGGTGGAGGTAAACTCTAAGAGCTTCTGACCCGACACCAGGAAAACAGTGTCCTGAAATGAGATGGCTGTGCACGCAGAGGCCCCAGAGCTGGCCTGCTGCTGGAAATCTCCACCTCGAGGTCGGTGGGGGGCGGGGGGAGGTTAGCAGCAAGCCTGTGGGAGAGCATTCACTTTCTCATCGTCTTCCTGTCCGCTCCAGAAGAAAGGCTTCCCCACGGCACACATGCTGAGGACCAATGGAAAGGTCCCAAGCAGCTCAGACCCGGTGCGTGCCCATCCGTGAGTGACAAGGGCCCTGACCAGAGCGAACATTCCGGTGACAGGTACCAGCACTGATTCCTGTTTCAACTCCCAGGAGGACCAGAGCCTCGTGCCACCAGCCAAGGCCACTGGGACCCAGAGGGAGGCGGCTGGGGGCAGAGATGAAGACGCGGGGGTGAAGCCCAGCAGTCTGTGTTCTCCGCACCCCCGTCTCTGCACAGGGAAGGGCACACTGGCACGCACAGGTTGACAGGTACGAGAAAGAGCGAGAGCCGGCAAAGGCGGCATCCGCCCGGGACCCACCGATTCCCGCGCCTTCCGCGGCTCCCCGATGGCAGGTAAGTTTTGGGAGTCGACGTGCCTGATTTAACTCTGAAGCCCCACAGCACATTCAGCACCAGCACTAACTGAACTGATCTCAGCCCGCATACAGAGAGCGCCATCACCACGATGCCGTGCACAGGAGAGCTGCGTCAGGAGCGCGGGCGGGGCTCCACGCCACTGACCAGAGACGGGAGGAGAAGCCCACTGCTGGTATCAAGGCGAGTTTTGCCTTCACCAGCCTAGAGAGTGAATGGTTAAAAATCACTTTATAAAACGCAGTGCCATGGAATCAAAGTACCAGGTGAAGTAAGAGACAGCTCATCCACAGAGAGGAGAGCCAGCCCAGAAGGCTGTGGGGCAAAATGTGAACAAGAAATGACAGGGAGAGGAGACTAGGGGTCTCCTGAGGACAGCAAGGTCGGGAGAGGGCAGGAATGCTGGGTGTCACGGCCACTGTGATTAGTGAAAACAACAACCCTGCCGTGCTTCCCAAAACCCCAGGAAGGAAATTAGGCAAATCCTGCAGTCAACACAGAGCCCAGGAAGACACCTCACGCGGCGCAGACCCTTTGCCGACCCTTCCGGGGCCCCAGGGCACTTCCTGCGCCCCACCAGAGGAAGACTACCCCTAGTTGCTTGCAGGGGTCCTCCCCCCATGCCCCTCTCACTCAGCAGGAACTAGCTTTTCCAACTTGTCCTGCACCACAGCGTAGGGCAACTGCTCCTTTTCTCCCTCTTAAGGGCCAAGGCGCTGCTGGAAGGCCTGGGAGGAATTAAACTCTCTCCACCGAGGCCTGCCCTGTCAGGACCCGTGGGACCCCTGCTGAGAAGCACAGAAGCCCCCTGAGGCATATCCTAGAGCCTTGTCTTTACAAAGACCTGGGCAAGAAGGTGTGGACAGCCCCCAAGTCAATCCCACCGTCCTGGGCTGGAACAATGGAACACTGGCCTCCTCCCTCCTCCTTGAAGAACTCTGGCCTGCTGATGGAGCCATACTGGAAGCCAGGACAAGAACCCCCGCCCCCCAGTCTGGTGCTCGGACAGGTTGCCCCTGGTCCCAGCAGTGGGCAGACGGTACGGTTCTGAGGCCCGATTCCAGGTGGCAGGTAGCATGCCCTTTGGGCAGGGGAACCCCCAACACACCTCTACAGACTCTAGTTCTGAGAAAAATGAACACCTACATAGTTATCCCGCGCAGACCAGCCAGGGTACAGCTGCATGTGAAGCTGTCGCTCCTTCCGGGCCAGCTCGTAGTACTTCGCTTGCTCTTCTCTGGACAGTGCGTGCCACTGGAGGGGACACAGAGGCAGGCAAAACATCACGAACTACCCTGTGGCCGGGGCTGAGAGATGGGTCTGCTCGGCAGGGTCCTGGCACGCAAAACCTCATCTGTCAGCTCCCTCCCTGGCTCTCTCTCTGGGCGAGAGGATGGCGGCGGGTGTGGAGAAGGTCTTTCTGGTCATGCCTCCATGAAGGCCACTGCAGAAGTCAGCACGTGACTGAAGGGACGGGGCTACCGTGCCATGCCACCCCCTCTTCCCAGTGAGGGAGAGACCTACCCTTCGCCCCAGGATCTGATTGATGGCCGCACTTTCTTTCAACGTGCACTCAGCCACGACCTTTGCCCTCATTTCCTTCATATACAACATGAACGCGTTAAGAGGTTTCTTTATGTGGGGCTTCTTCTTTTCTTCTTCCTTTTTGGAGTCCTGATGCTTTCTGGATATAGACAGAACAGAGACACAACCCCATAAACAATTGCAAGGTCCCACTTCCTCCCCAGCAGAGCACCCAGCTCCCCGGCTGCTCAACACCCAAACCTAGCAGTTCTGAATGAGAAGCACGCTTCCACTTTGGGTCTTCTCCACCCTGGAAAACGGAACAAAAACATGGTAGCGAGGGTGTGGGGGAAGAGAAAGATTTTGTAGTCACCTCCTTGAGTGTCCCAGACACACCATTTTCCCAAGCCAGAGGGGAAAAGCACAGTGTGGACGATTCCCTAGGCCAGTGTCTCTCGTGTTCCCGGGACAGACCTCCAAATGTTCCGTCATGGATTGGGGACAGGGACACAGCTGCAAATCCCAGTCTGTCCAAGGACACAGGTACACCCCGAGGCACACGCACCATGGCCAACCACGGGCAGGGCCACCACCCAGCAGCCAAGGCATCAACAGCGGGCTGGACAAGATGGTGGAAGAGAAAGCGACCGAAAGAGCGACACTCACGAGCTATGGAGTGAGCCGACATCACTCTGGGAGGATTCCTGTTTGACTGTTGGCGTGACTATGGCCGGGTGGGGGATGCCGGTCGTATGTAGAGTGTGATGTGGTGGGACCATATGGGGAGGGAACCTGGAAGACAGGAAGCTGTGTAAATCGTCAGAATCAAAATGAATGAATGGGGAGGGATGTGTACACACAATTAAAAAACAAAACAAAACAAAACAAAAAACCCAGCACGTAACACTCACATGAAAGCAACCCAGGGCATATGAAACCTGTCAGCATTAATTAGCGATAAATTAAACATAATGATTCTCATAATGTCATTAAAGCCAATCTTCCCCTTCATTATTGATACTGACAAGAGACATTATGATTTTTCACATCTTTAGCAAAAGACAAATACAACGGATGTACTTGGGTGGAAAAGTAGGCTCAGACTACCTGCTGGAAATCACACGTCCAGTTGTTTTTTGAAGCATTATTAGTGGCATCTAAGAAGACAATTTCCTAAGTCCTAATCAGCTCTAGAATGAAAGGTGAAATCTATTGTTGCATATTGACAGCTAAATAAAATATTAACGTGGTTGAAGTACACATTTTTGACAATGCCGTGCATGCCTCATTAGGCCATATTCTGTTGATGGAGTACAATAAAATTTTTCTTTTTCTTTTGCTGATGTGGCCCACCGTTTTGACAGGAATGAGAGAAAGTGAGGCAGAAAGATGGGGAAAATCCAAATACTTCCTATCTGGGTCTCATCATAAGCCACAGATATTTTAAATAAGCTTATACCCTCTTATGGAAAGATGAAAAAAAAAAAAAGCTGTATTTTATACACACACATAAATGGAGCTTTGAATTCGGATGTGTATACCCTCTCCTGCTCTGTAATTCTAGGATTCCTAAATTACGTTTACTTAATAGGTTGCCTATGCCTTCAAAGGCCTTCTAAATGATTATCCAAGTGGTAACTATATGAGTCAAGGTTGTTTCCTCCTCTAATACTGTCCATTTTTAAGGAAGTTCTTTGAAAACCCCCCTTGGGCCCTGAATTAGCATTTCCCTACCATGCAAACGCACCAGAACATAAAGAGGTAATTTTGAAATGCCCATCTTGGCCCACACGTGAAGTGACAACTGGATCAGACAGCTTTCACGTTTTCTGATATGCCTGGAGTTGCCATGAGTTGTAAAGGGTTAGAAGAATCACCCTTCTTAAAAGAACATATACTACCATACAGAATAGTAGGGTGAGGGGAGAACCCCGAGAGAAAACAAAATGGCGGCCTCCAGGCTCCAACCTGTCCAGGTTGGGCAAGTAAGCAAGTGGAGCGCTGTTCGGGGGAAGGAGAACCAGATCGAGCAGTTGATGCTTTCTTAATAAATCCAAACCAAAACAGTCCCGCAGAGCATCCAGAGAATGAAGACCTGCTCTACGGGCAGCCAATTCTGGTAGGCACTGGAAGTGCAAGTAAGAGTTTATCGAGATGGTGATTTCAAGAGAATCCTGCATTCACAAGGTTCTTTTTCCTTATGTGGACTGGAGATGAAAACAGTTTCCATTTGACCCAAATAACGTAGCAAATGTTAATTTGAAAAACGGTAAACAAGCAAAAAAAAATGAACTAACTGAATCTGTGTAGATCAATGGAGAAAATACCAATGCACAAGGCAGATTTCTGAAGGGGCCCAGATGCACCGTGGGGACATTTGACTCAGAAATTCCATCCTGATGTGGCCCTTTCCCACCACTGCCTTTTACAAATTTAAGCCAGTATCAAAGTTTGGTAACAATGACATGATTTTTTAGTAAGAACCATGTAAGTCCTTTAGGGTATATGAAAGGGAGGGAGGGAGAGAAAGAGTCTAAGAGAAAAAGAGAAAGGAAAAAACAAGCAAACAACCTCCATTCCCTTTCCCTGAGAAAATGAAAAGCGAGCCCTCAGAAGGCACTTGGACTCCCATGTTACACCCTGTTCCTTCCACTGCATGAGGGCCTCTGAGGAAACATAAGTTAAGAACATGTGTTCTTGGAAGCCCCTGGGTGAAGCGGTGGGTGGACTGGCAGCTTTTACTGTGAATTTTAAAGGCTTGACATTCCTCAAATACATATGTTCTCTTCTTGCTGAATGAGAATATGTGTACAGACATGAGAGAGCGAGGGAGCGAGAGAGAGAAGCAGGGGAGAGACAGAAAAACACTGTGTTGTGTATGGTGTATGTGTGTGGGGTGTGTGTGTGTGTGTGTGTGTGTGTGTGTGTGTGCACGCGCACGCAGGCATGGGCACGCACACACACGCAAACACACACACACACCAAGCACCACAGGTAGCTACCACAGTCTGAGCACATTTTGGGGTGGGGCCAAATTTCCAGTACAGGCCATGAGGAATGAACACTTCCAAGTTTACAAACACATTCATCTACCTGAAAAATGGATAGCAGAGAAAGAAATGGGGTGTTAGGGGTGGGGGGGGGCTACACGCACACCGCTGCTTGAGAAATTCCTTTCTGCAGACAACTATTTCATGAAATGCAATAAACACCCTAAAAATTCTAAGCAGCTCATTATATACCCCCGTCTGCTTTTATGGCTCCGAGCCAGAATATAATGATGAACCTTAACTTGTTAAGGACAACTAATTTTTGTTTCTGGCTGTCTCAGGGGCTCCTCTCTTGCTCACGCTCACTTTACTTCACTGTTGACACGTTTCTGTTAACTGGATGTCATCTGCCGGCCTTGATTTTATGCACAAGCAGTGGGATGCATTTTCCTGTGCAACAATCCTGCTTTGAGTTGCATTAGGTTTGTCATTATTCTCTCATTTTCCCCCTTGCACTTGTAACATTTCATCTCTTCCTGCCTTATTTTTTGTGAGCCACGGTGCACCCACATTATGGTTTATACATGATCTCTCTCCCTTTGAAGCCGGCAGATTTCAGAGCCTGCTCTCGTCAGGAGAAGAGCCTTGCACCAATTTAGCAGGCTGAGGGCCCGGAGCTCCAACATCTCAATCTAAAGGGGGTCACAGGGTGGCACAAGTGAGTGTCAGCAAGAGCTGTTTAATTGCCAATCTAGGCTTCTCCATGGTGTTTAAAGTATAATGACCCATCACTTAATTCTGAGAAGTCCTGGCCCCGGCTGCTGAATAGAATGAATATCAAAGGGTGTTCTGGAACAGGGCAAGCTGCCTACATTTCCTATAACTGCCATAAGTATAATAGACCTATACTTCTGTCGCCCCATTACCACAATAATGTATTTAATTTGCTGTATACGCTTTTTAACTAGCTACCTTTCATAAGGCCTACCTGGGGAATCGGCGGCCTCCCCCTTGCACCCTGAGCCCCTGACCTTTCCTCCCACTGTTTCCTTCCTTTCCTCCACCCCTGTTGCCCACCTCTAAATCATCGGCTAACCTCCTAATGATAATTCAATCGATAAGCTTAACCCCAATCTCTATCCGACCATTCCTTCACTGCTTTTAACCTCTCAAATGCACCAAATAAACAAACAAGAAAAACAATCAGGGGCAATGATAAATGATGGTTTTGGGGGAAGATGGGGCGGTGGATTAGGAGCTGCTCTCAGAAGCAGCTCTCTTGGGAGACTCCCAATTCGTTCCCAGGCTTTGCAAGGTGGTGATGACATTATTTAATGAACATAACCTTCCTCCTCTCACTGGAGAGGAGGATGCACAAGCATTTTCCCGCCTAACCCATATTGGTGTGGATTTTGAAACCGAGATCATTTATCGCACACGAGGACTGGATCTTTAAAATTATGTCCTCTCCATGGCCTAATTACAAATGGGAGGTAGACTACAGCCTGTTTTTCTTAATGAATGTGATTCTTACTCTTTCCCCCACACCAAAATTACTGTTCTGTAAGCAGGAAAAGGGGCTGGTTCGTCCTGTCTCTCCAACCCTCCCTCCGGTCTTGGGTTCCCATACGGACCACGGAGATTGGGGGAAGATGCTAGGGACAGCATCCTTGCCATGTAATGCATGCTGATTTAATTATGGGCCATCATCAAAATGGATTACTTGTTGTAGCCCATCAGGAAAGTCTAAACCTCCACCGATTTAATTAACTTGACTGAAAATCAGATGAACAGAAAATAAAACTATCATTAGGAGCGATTAGTGACTACTTAAGCCTACTGCTGCCAACCAGTTTGCAAATAAACTAGCACTCACTGAAAAATTAGCCAGAATTAATTAGAGGGAGGAAAGGAGAACAGGGGATTAGAAAGATCCAGGTACACACATGTGGGTGTATGTGTGTGTGATACACACGTATTTATATGCTTCAAGATATATGAATGCACACACACCTACACACACACACACGACTTTTCTTTTTAAAGGAAGCAGTCACTGTTTTTATCCAATAAACACAACAAAATATTTCATACAAAGTATGAGAAGTCAGTGTAGAGCTTGTGACCCAAAATATTTAAATTAGAAGTTGAAGATGCCCCCCTATTAAGGAAAGCAAACATCATTATGTCCTTTGTCAGGGGGTAGGAATTCTTTGCTGGTTATTTGATGGGTTCCTTTCAAATTCTTGTTCTGTACACACAAGATTTTTTTTTTTTTTTTTTAACTTTCCAAGACTTAGAGCTGCACAGGCGAGGGTAGTAGCCACCAGCCACATGTGGCTTACTTGAAATGTGGCCGGTCCACATTGAGATGTGCTGTTAAGTGTAAAATACATACCAGATTTCAAAAAAAAGATAAGAAAAGAAAGTACAAAATAGAATGTAAAATCCCATTAATAGTTGCTTTACAGTGCTAACATGTCAAAATGAGAATATTTTGACAATATGAGGTTGAATGAAATAGATCGTTAAAAAGAATTTCACCTGGGTTCCCCCTGCCCCCTTAACCTTTTTAAAACTGTGGCTAGTAAAAAACTTAAAAAATTCCCTATGCGGCAGTGCTACTTTACAGAGGGGGGATGTTTGGGAATGGGGTGTCCCTTCTTGTTGACAGTGAAGAATCTGAATTTTGAAAAGACTACACCCTTCCTCAAACTCTCCTTTACGTAATAATAAAATTACTTCCACCCTTTCCGTTCTTACCGAGTACAGGGCAACAGAGAAACAACAGTTTAAAAAGTTCCGCATGTCCTAACTACTTCTTCCCACCTTTTTAAATTCTTAAAAAAAAAAAAAAAAAAAAAATAGCGCTCAATACATTGATTCCCAGATTCAACCTCGAAACTGTGACATCACCTACCTTAGAAGTTCAGATCAATTATTTTTCAGTATTTTCTAGAAGTAAAGCCTAATGCCCTATTGGTCTTAGACCATTAGGACTACAGGAAGGAGTGGCCCCTGGATGGCCTGGGAGCCATCTAGAGAACTTTCTGAGAAGTCCCCCATGGCTGACTTGATTGGAGGCCCCGGTTCTTGGAACTCACCTGGACATGGAAGCGTTGACGGTCAGAGCTGTGGGGTAGGGGTGGCGGAATCCTCCTGTCGTGATTGGGTACACTGGCTGACCTTGCCTATAAAGAGGGGGGTACAAAATAAGAGAGTGCAAACAAGGGTGAGGGTGGGGAAAAGAAAAAGAAGAAAAAGGAAAGTTCTCTCTGCACAGTAAGCTTTATTCTCATTTGATCAGAACAAAAATCTTGGGGATTGTACAGGAAGGATCAAAGGGAAGAAACACAGAACAATTTGAATGCCATAAATCTGATAGGAATGGCTAATTAAATTTTATAACCTCTGCTTATGTCAATAGAGACCCTCTCCCCAAGCTGAAACTAGGTGTTTTGTTGTAATAATTAAAGGCGAAGTCTCGCTTGCTTTAATGGAGCCATCACACTAATTGAGGGCTACACATCCAAAGGAAAACAATAATGAATGTAAATTTATACCAAAATAAAGTACAGTGAATCAAAGGACTTCAGTTACGCTTTGGGCCTCTTTCGGTATTTAGATCTCGGTGAGAAAACATTAAATTAACAGAGCTTAATTTGTAGCCTTTTGTCAAATTAACAAGTGTTGACAAGAGTTACCGGGGGGAGAGTCCCCAAGAAGAATTGTGGGTAACCAATAGACAATCACACCTCATTACAATAATTAAAAAATACAGCAACATGCAAAATAGCATCCTCATGAAAGACACACAACTTTTTCTGACAGAGGGCTGTCTGAGTTGGCTATTCCTTTTTATCTAGCCTTCAAATATCTCCCCCTCAGCTGAACGGGGCAAGGGATGCCAGAGAACTATTCGAAGAAAATGGCCCCATTTTCTGAGGAAGAAATGGGACCCAAGCTCACGTCCGCGTGTACCCTCCCCAACAAAATGAAGGAGAAAAAAAAAAAACAAGAGAAAGTACACCCATGGTCAGTAGTTTGTACTAGCTACTTCAGAATACAAGCTATTTTTCACGACCCAGGGTAGTGTGTTCAACTACAGAAATACTAGGCGAACTACTCTAGAACTTATCTTCTCTAAGGCTATGAAAGGGTGTCTTTCTTCCCCAAGACCCAAACTTCAGAGTTTTCCCCAGGACGTATTCCTGTTATGACAACAAATTGTCCTCGTTTTTTTAGAGTAGAGATCACTGATAAACATGGAAAACTACGTACACTACATACACAAGAACACAATCACGAAACGGATACTTCATGCCTACACACACTCGTGCACGGTATGGTTAGGCAGTGAAGGCCCTTCTACTCTGGCTCTGAAACACACATTTTCCAAGCTGTCCAAGGAAGCTTCATGGACGGACTATAGAAGCAAGGCTGGGTGATGGGAAGACAAATTGTGAAAGGCGGTTTGGTGCCCTGCGCACTGCCAGGAACCTTGGTGGACACTCAGGAAGGCCCCATGGGCCGGCACAGGGATACCCGATGCCCCACCCCCGCCCCTCATAATCAGGTGAACCAAGAATCTCAGAGAGATGCTGGTTGCAAACTGTCTGTCTCACCAGACAGACCTGGCCACTCTTGTTGCCAACCTTGGGAGTAACCCTCAGGATGGGGTGAGGGGGTAGGGGTTTCTGAGAGAATCACCCCCCAATCTCACCCCTAGATTTCAAAATGATGTTAGGCCTGTTCCCACTCCTGTGCCGCCTCAAACCAACGACGGGACTCCAGTCTGGTCGGCCACCAGCCGAAGAGCCATGACCCTCAGAGCCTCGGCAGTTCCCAAAGTATCTGAAGGACACCTTTGTTCACAGAGAGAAACCTAGAGTCTTGGAGGACTGTGAGTTCAGAATGCGAAGTATCAACAACCTTTTTCCTCCATGGCCTATCTGAAGGGCCACTGACTTTCCTGCTTCCCCACAGGGCACCTTGGCGATCATCTTCCCCATGTACCCCTACGGCCCTCCCTCCCCAACCCTGTCTTCCAAAACACACACATGCACGCGCGCGCGCGCACACACACACACACACACACAGGATAAATAATAAGCATGCCCATGTAAGAAACAAAAAGGGAATTAAAAAATGGAACTCCTTACTGTGGTACTAACCATCCTAGCGGATGGGGGATTTGTCCTACGGTGCCGGGCGACAGTGGGTAATACGGAGATATATCTGGAGGGTGCGGAGGCCGTGGGATTCCTGGGGGAAGAAGTGGCATTTTAGGTACAAAGGAGGAGAGAAGGAAAGAGAAACTGCCAGGGGATGGAAACAGGGAAAGGACGGAGACCCCTCTTCTATGAGCAGAGCTAGCTCTGCTAGCTATGACCATTAAGAGTCGTGCGTAAGTTTCATTCAGCATCTCTCCCCGCCCTACCTTGAGAAATAGGTTTATTTCCTTCTAGGTGGATGGGTAAACGCAGACCCCGAAAATGCCATCTTGGGTATTTCTGCCTTGTGGGATCAGTGTGATTATTGAAACTAAAGGAAAACCTGAAGGGCTTGGCACACAGTAGGTGATCGAGTCGTGTACATTCTCTCTGCCCTCCCAGCTTGGGCCTCCACTCCTTTTAATTCTGATGACTTGCCTGCACCAGAGTCACCTCCTCTAGGCTTCTAATAACGGCTTTTCAGTTATGGCTCTTGGAAGGGTGACTCTTGCCTTCTTTCAAAAAAAAGTAACTCTTCTAGAATGTCTCCACCTCAGCTTTGAGGATGAGCTGTGGCAGAAACTCATCACAAGCCACAGCCTCTTCTCCAGGGTAGGATCTGAACTGAGCAGACCAGCGGGCTCGGGTCTAGAACCTACTTCGCTGGAGGCAGTCAGCGGGGAGAACCAGCCCTAGCTGCTGATCAGGGACTGCTGCGTCCTGAGAGCTGGGAACGCTCACGTGACATAGCTGAGCACATCCTGAAGACCTGAGCCACCGCACACTTACTCCACAGGAGCACATCCTGCACTCAATCCTGAGCAAAGCAAGAGCGCTGGGAGCAATTCTGACACAGAGGAACTGATCGAAGCAGCTGAACTGGGAAGAAAACGAACAATACTACAGAAGTAACGCAGTATTGGAGGTAATGAGCTGCATGTCTGTGGATGAAAACTATGCCATTTTTTTTTTTTTAATTCATTCAGGAAGCTTTTAATCTGTAAGTTAAGTCTCCCTGGGTGACATTTTCATGCAGACATAGCTTTCTCTCTATTACAAAAACCAAACAGATTAGCTGGTCTTGGACCCTACACCAAGCCATTTGCACACTTGAAAGAATGTTCGCAGAGGAAAAGTAAACAGTCTGCAGACGTTAATCATATGTTTTACGATAACCATTTAAAAGCTATTCCCTGTACTACCATTATTTAAATGAGACGTTGATGCTGCCATTCACTCGCAGAGCCTGGGGCTGGCTGGCGGCCTCCTCCAGCCATCCAAGCACCAGACTGGGTCCCCCACGAGCACAAAAGGGGCTCAGAGGCTGGTGAAAACCAGCTCATGTGTGGCTTCATTCAGGGGCAGCGAAGTCTGCATGAACGGGCAATCTACCTCAGCTCGACACCAAATAATCCCATCTGATGAAGTGACACGGAATAGCCACTGAAAATTCATCCTTCTAATTAACTAGCTGGTTAGAGAGACCCCAGCCAGTGCACCGCCCGGCCTGTCCTGGCCTTAGCTGTTCTTCCATGACCATCCCACTAGGAGCTGTGGCCAGCTGCTTGTCTGAAATCTTGCTACAGGGAGGGTTACAAGTAACCCTGCCCTCTCTTTCCCTCTTTGGGGCAAAAGCAGTCAGTGGGTACATGGGATGGAAGGGAGAGGAAAAGCGTAAAGGCTGAAGGATGACGTGGCATCTTCCACCTGAGACCCTACTGGTTGTTCCACAATGGACTTGTTTTTCACATCTGTATAATGGGCTTGGTGATACCCATGATACTGTAGGAGAAGAGGAACCCAGATAAATCAGCAAAGACGATGCGGGACCCAGTGATGTGGCACCAAGAAGTCATCATCAAGTGTCTGGAGTCCCTCAGCCGCTAAGGGAACCAGGGCTTTGGGGAGCCAGGCTTGTAGGGCTCCTGTAACCCCAAGCTGCTGAGAAGGAGGCCATGAGATGCCGCCAAGCCTGTCTGTGGCTCTGGGAGTTAGTTCTACGCTACTCCTGAAAAACAGTGTGGGACTCATAGCCAGCCCTTCTGGGGCGTATTCGGGACTCTAGAAAGATTGTTAGGGCTACGCATGGGCTTCTAAGGACAGGGGAAGCCACCCCCTCACCAGTCTCTGTCCTCCCCTAAGAACTTCTCAACACCCCGGAGAGGAACAGGAGTCCCTCCACCGTTGCCCACAGCCCGCCCCAAATCCCAGCAGGTCAGGCGGCCCCAGACCCAGCATGCGCTCTTGGCACCAAGCGCTTGGCCTACCTGTTTTGGGGTCTACGTCAGCTGGTAAGTGTGGAGGTGGGTTTCCCGGGGTGAAGTGCTCATTGCTGTACGTGATGAGCGGCGTGAGAGGGTGAACGTGGTGAGGGTGCTGCACGACTGGCACTTTGTTCGACTGTGGGCGGGAAAGAAACAGAGAAGGACACCATCAAGCTGGTTCCTGGCAGCCCGAGACTTCCGAACCCAGGACCCGGGCCTCCCGGGGCCACGTCCTCCCACCCGGATTCTGTAAGATGTGCTCCGTTCCACCCACAGCCCCGGCCCCCACCCATGTATTAAAAATAACAGATATTTGTAAAGACCGTTCTCTGGGTAGGCACGCTTCCGTTTTTACCTCCCTATGGAGCCTGGCTTTAAAAATACCTCCTCCACCACCACCCCATCAGGGAGCCCGACTGCGCACTTTTCTAACCGGCAGGTAAATCGGACGTGGGGACTTTAATCTACCGGGCCAACTGCGTTCCTGCATGTTGTGGGGGGGGGGGGATTCCTGACCCCAGGGCTCCACCGGAGGGACCTTTAGGAGGTGAGCAGGCTTCCCAGGGAACAGGCTAGGAACACGTTCCCTTACAAGAAACCCAGCAGGGCCCAAGTCCCACCCACCCACCCTCCCGCCCTATCCACCACCCCCAGCTCCTAACTGCTCCCTGCCCCTGGCAACCAGCGGGCCTGCTATGACCCTTTGCGGGCAGCACGGATGACAAGCTCCACTCCTGGTCTGGTTGGGAGTATGAACTTTACCAGAAAGCCCTAAACCGCCAGGCAAGCACCTGCATATTTTATGCAGATTACAGCAGCCCTGATTCATTAGGAATTTCATTAGCAAGTCATGGGGGAATGCTAATAAATTAACTGGATGATGATAAATTGGGTTAATAAAAGGGGTGCAGTTTCCAAACGGGCAGTTCTAGCAAACAAAGTACAAGCATTTTTATGTTCAGGAAGGGTGGATAGGTAGAAAGAGCAGGAAAAAAAGAAAAAAAAGCATTTTGAAGATTTTTTCTAGTTGCCATGACCAGACCTTCCCAAATTCTTCTTCTCTTCCCCCACCCGCCCCCCTCTCGGTCCACCCCACCCCCTCCACTATGCTGTGCTGTAACTTAGCCCAGCAAGACCACAAAGAAAAAATGAAGCTGAAACAAGCGAACTACTGGGCCATTTACTGAGAGTAATCCAATTGCAAAAAAACCCTATTCCCCATAGAGGATTTTCACTAAAATCCTACAACAGGGACATTTAACCAGATTAGGTACCAGCAAAGATAAAGAGGCTAGTATTAGATGATGAATGGATTAGAGTCAAGTTTCATTTCGGAACGTGTCTTCATTTCCTTTTATTACTTTTAGGAAGGCACAACTTGCATTAACATCAAGGAAAAGGAATTGCATTACAAGGAAAGAAGAGAGGTTTCAGTGCTGCCCACTAGTGCCTCTCGAGTTCAGGGACCACCCAGCACTTAGCTTTGCTTTGCATTTTTCTTCTTGTCCTTTTTTGTTTTTTCTTAAATGAGTAAAGAAGGGGTATAATACACAAAGAGCATTTCTCACCCCCAGTTAATTGTGGGGAAGGCATCTCTAAAAGGGGCTTCTAACTTTCATGAGCATGTTCGGAACGTAAAATACAGCCTTCCTCCACATGCTCCAGAAAAAACTACAGAAAAAGAAGTCAGCACTTGCAACAGCCTGGTTTAACGATCCTCATAAACAACTGGACACTTTCAGAGAAGGCTAGCTAGTTGCTCAAAGAGCCTTATGTTGTGAATTACCAGTTTGCAATCAAAGCACTGAAATGAAAAGCGCCAAAGCCGAGGGAGCTTTGGTCACACCTCCCTAGCAGCCCTGAAGGTCTGGACAAGGCCAGAGCCAGCAGAGTGAAGCAATACTGCCTCAAGGCCAGGGCCAGCATCTTATGGACACGCACTGAGGATTCTTTAGGGGGAACGTTTCTGTTTAGGACAAATTGAAAAGTAACCAACAAATGAACTCTTACTGCACGCCGGGGTGGAGAGGGGGAAAAAAAAGAGGAGCCAGGGAGAGGAAGGGACAGGCCCAGGCAGAAGAGTGAAGGCCACCACGAGGAGAGGAAAATGACTACTGCCACCTTCCAGAAGTTTTTTTTGTTTGGCTGGAAAGATACACACCTGTGGAAATGGAAGAAGGCAGACCAGTTCCAGACAGTTCACAGTGAGGGTGGAAAAACGATGAGATGGGTAGGAACAGCCACTGATAACCCAAAGCAGGGAAGACCGTCACTTAGAGGCCGAAGGGCTGCAGGATCACCATAAACAATGGAAGGAAGCAAAGGATGGGGGTAGAAGGGCTGGCAGTGGGCAGCGGAGCCGACAGTTCTCAGCTCCGGCTGAGTCAAGCTTCTCTCAGGAGGCTCGTCACAGATCTGGATGCCTGGGCCCAGGAAATCTCTCAGCAGGAACCCGATTCAGTGGGTCTGGGCTCAGGACTCAGGCATCTTGAGTCAGCCTACTGAGTGCCAGAGATGGTAGCTCTGTCTGTTCAGCCACGACTCCCGGACTACAGAACCACATGGGCGCAGACAAGCACAAAGGGTTAAGAGGCCCGGGTCCTAACACGAATCCCGAATCCTAGTTCTCAAGAAAATCCATGGGAAGAGTTTGGCACAGAACCTACCACATGGTAAACACAGGACTGGTGGTTTACTATTCTTATTTATTATTTTATTGTTAGGGAGAAGCTGCCCAAAGGCAGAGTTCTGTCTACAGTTCAGAAGCACAAATTCCGTGGCTGCCTTCCAAGCAGGACTAACAGGAAATGCGGGGAAAACCTTTCCCTACTTGTCTAGCGAAGGATGAAGATAGAATCCGTGCAACAGTGGTGCTCGCCAGGCATAGGATTTAAAAGTTACTTTTCCCTCTTCCTCTTAGAAACATGCATGAGGCTCATTCTGACAGAAGTTGGACACCATCACCTTCATGCTATTTTGCACACTTGAGTCTAGCCAAGAGGTTTTTTTCCAGTCCGGTCGGACTCTGTAACATGGAAGGGGGTGGTTTCGAAGCCACTGCTGCCCAGCTTAAGGAGGGGGAAAATGGCAACCCTATTGGGACACGGTTCTCTCTTCTGATCATGACTGTATGCCAGGCAGGTCCCTGGGAAACCACACGTTCTCCAGGCTGACCGGTTCCCAAACAAGCAGGGGAAAGGAATGCAGTCGTCCCTGCAGAGACCAGGGTCCAGTCACGATTCCCATACGACCTGCCTGTACTTGTGCTACTACGGTGCATGGGAGGATGTTCTTCGTGACAATGCCCCATCTCTCCAGCCTGAGGACCCCACAGTCCCTTCTTTCTATGTCACATCATATCCAGGCTGGAGTCACGTATGTACCTTTCTTGGTCCCGCTGTAGCTAAGTTCCTTAAGGACAAAGACTGTGTCTTCTAGAACTTTCTAGCCCCTGTCACGTCCAGCCTATGGCAGTGGTGAGACTCATAAGCTGCCGAAGAGCCACTGAATTGCAACTGCAATCATCAGAGGAAGAGATCTCACAGTCTCACAGAGTCACTCCGCTAACATGGAGTCTACTCAGAATCATAGAACAAAGCTGGACAGACCTTCAGAAACCAGCCAGTCTTATACTTTATGAGTACAGTGCCTTAAAAGTGGTTTTAGAGCCCCAGGGTATATACACAGTGACCAAGAGTGAAGGCTATGAATGCAAGGAAGACCCAGATGGAAATTCTACTTGACCGGTCTAGCTGTGCAACCTGTCTCAGGAGTTTCGTCCTGTCTCTGCAAACTCCAGATGAGAACGGGGGTCAACCTCAGAGCATCGTTGTGAAAATTAAGGCTCATGCCTATAAAATGTTCAACACTGGGCCTGGCACAGAGCTACTCATGCAATACAAAAAACCTGTGAAAAATACTATCCAAGAGTACTAATGAGGAAGGTGGGGTTGGCCACCCCTCTAGTACGTTCTAATGAAATTCCCAGAGGGGAAATGCATCCACAGACTGCACTCCTTAATTCAAAGGCAAGATGTTTATTATAGGGCCAAGAGTGTATGAAGGTTTTGTGGCCACCCTTCCTCAAGTGCATGCTCTTCTGAAAAATGTGATATTTAATTAACAAATATATGTATTTTTTATCTATTTTAAGAAAAACCATCACTTTCTCATGCTAGCAAATAAGAAAGCCTACAGAAGAGTTCTAAGTTTAAATAAGAATAGCTAGAGATGACCAAGGGCCTTCCAGAATCAGGGTGAGGGCCTTGAAGTAGGAGTTCATATAAGTGAAACACCAACCAACCCAAACAGGAAATGTCCCTTAGACTTTCCCCTTCCCTCCGATCAGTGCCCACTTCTTTAAAGAGGTCTTTAAGGATTGTGTTCAAAACTGTTACCACCCTAAGAAAAGCCAACGGTGAAAAGTATCTTTCCTGGGGGAAGGACACAGACAACCTTCCAGAAATGATCCAGGGAATCTAAATGAAAGCAATAATCTATGCTGGTGGGATAACAGCCGGAAATATGCCTCTCTCCCCCTTTTATCTTTTTATAGACAAGAGTCCACTATTCAAGGCAAACAACTGCAACATGGAACCAGGTACCTTTTAGGTAACTACCTTATCTAAATATTAAGTAGGTCTTCAAAACTGCCTAGGGGGTGCAAAATCATTACCTCCAGTGACAGCTAACCAACATTCAAGGTCGGGAGAGTTGCATGGAGAGCCTAGTTACCTGTATCTAACCCTTTAGGAACAGGTTGAAAACTAGGACTCTCCGAGCCACAGAAGCAGCAAGCGTGAATTCCACAGAAGGTCCAAGAGTGACGCTACCGTTGCCCATACACACCCACACCATTGGCACCTGGCACTCACCCCTGGAGCCACCTAGAACGCTTCGTCTAGATGATCCGAAGGGAGAACAGGAGAGAGGAGCACTGACCAGCTGCTGGTCCCGAAGCTCTGCAGTAAACGCCAGCACAGCTCACCACTGCCACCTTTGAATGCAGCCTTGCCACTGAACCCGCCGTGGTGCTGGGTAGGACATATTTTATTAGGTCCTCACAGCATACCTATGATGTAGCTGGCATTTCTTATTAGTTCCACACAGTAGGTGTCCCAGGTCACAGGCCTTGGGAAGGTGGTGTTTCCAGGTCTTCACGCTCACCTGCCTGATGGCACCGGCCCATGGTGCCCTTCAGAGACTGATGCTGGGATGGGATTCACTGCCGTGCTGATGTGGTGAGCTGCACCCCAAGCTTAGCCTGCGCCAACCTTCCCAACTGGACAGAGATGCTTCAGGACTCACAGAGGGATCTATTCCTCCCACTCCCACCTACCAGCCCCTGGAACCTAGACGAGTTTCAGCAAACAGTGCTCCCTGCTGCCCCCCTCCCAGACCCCAAGTTAGGAGTAGCTCAGGGCTCCCTGCCTCAGCGAGAACACCCCGCCACAGGGCACCAGGTACTTTTAGCAGGAGATTTTATAACGTGTGGCTGATTAGGGGAAGTGAGGGATAAAGACATTGAATGGGATGTTTCTGCACCTCAAACAGAGAGACACAAGCAGTATCAGGGCCCAGCCGGGTTCTGGTGATAAAAACATAGCGCACCCAGTCAGTTCCAGCTGACAAGAAACTAAGAAAAAGTCAGCTAAAAAAACCCCTGAACCCATTAAATGAAGTAAACAGTATCTGTTTAAAGGGAACAAAAATCCTCATCTGACCGTAAATCATTAGGGCTTTCTGCTTTCTACCTGGAGAAATGGCTGCTACCCAGAGCAGAGTCTTCCCCAGTTCTGGTCATTATGCTCTCCGGGTTTTGAGCACTAAATAGTTAAATGATTTTTTTAAAAAAGTCCTTTACCAGCCCTCAAAGCGCACAAAGCCCTTCCACCCAAAGTATTCATCCAACTGCGGTGGGGGGAGTGGGGAGGGGGCGCCCCGGTGGCTGACCTCTGACCTCTGGAGAACCCTTAAGCAACAGTGTTCTGCAACTTGGCCGTGCCACCCTCATCGTCAAGCGCCCACACACCCGTCCGAACGCTGCTCGTGATTTGGAACCTGGCAAATGAAAGATTGATTCAGGCGCTTCTAGATCTCCCTGCTACCCCTCCTCTAACCCCGACCCCTCAACCTTCTGTAACTGTGGGGAACCCAAAGGGAATGAAAGCCTGCCATTCACCTCACAACCTATTAATCAGAAGACGTTGAAAACAAATAGAGCCATTGCTGGCCCCGGCCTCTCCGCCGGCCCTCCTCTTCAATACTCCCCTATTGCTCTCCTTTTCTGCAGAAGAAAAATGGGGCCAGAAAGTGCCTTGAGGAGCCCAGCACAATAAGACAAAAGCAGCACAGAGGGGCATTTGTCAGCCTTCTCCCCTCCCCAGGGCAGACCTGGAAGGTCTTCAGTGGCCTTAGGTTCCCCAGCCCTCCCAGGGGCTGAAATCCGCATCAGGAAGGGACACTGTTGATTCCCGGTTTACATTTAAAAAAATGGGTTTAGAGCTCATCTCCATGCATTTTGCGGGATGCCGCTGACTACGGCTACACCAAGGCCAATGGCGACTAGCGAAACATGAATGATGTCACACGTCACTGCAGCCATGGAGCGCCGCTGGAGAGAGGGGGTGGAGGTGAAGGAGGGGCTGTTCCTTACTCAGCAACAACCCTCTGTGACTCAACTAGTCCTGTTTTTTCAGGCGATGGACCAGAGTGGTGGAATGGTCAGCAAAGCTAGCCCTCCTGCCTCGACAACCCACTCCCCCGACAAGGAGCACCCACTGCAGCCGTGAGAGTGACGTCAGGAGATGCACACGGTAGCCTGGATGCAGGCCTGCACGCACGGGCCCCGACTTACCTAGCAAACATGTCGCTATCGCATCTTGCCAAGCTCCTACACACACAGCAGGGAAGGGTGGTGGGCGGGCTTCCACCCTCGGCCAGATGGGCTTCTGCAAACATTTGATGCCCCTCTCCCCCCACAGCTCTGGAAGCCCAACCAGCCAGGACCCATCCAGCGCAGCACCCAGAGCCCACTCATGGTCGAAGGCTGCTTCTCCCACAGGGCCTGCTCCCAGCTAAGGGCACGTCGTTTCCCTGGACAAAGCTCATATTGATAGCAACAGCACTGGTGCTGAAAATAATAAGGAAGACAGAAGGCTTCACAGGGTCCGAGTTTTGCTTGGAGAAAGGAGGTGGTTAAGAAAAAGGAGGGCTGCCTGCGAGTTGCAGAAAAGAAAGACCCAGCCTGCAAGGCCAGCACACAGCCTGCCTCACCTGGCCGCGCTGCTGGGGATGCCTGGGCCCACCCACAAGGCTGCAAAATTACAGCTTCTGGAACCGGAGGGAGCCTGACGCTCAGGGTGCTGCTTGTTTGTCTGGTAAACTGTTGATGGCCAGACCCCCTCCCCCAACCCCAGAATCAAATCCATTTGTACAGCAAGAGGAAGAGAGATGCTCCCTGCTTTCTACAAAATTCTGCCGACTCATAGTTTCTCATATACTCACACAAGCATTAAAATTCTTCGTGCAGGGCAATGATTGAACAGGGCAGGCAGAGAGAGAATAAATGTGCAGTCAATTTTCCTCCAAATTCTCTCACACATATGCATATACACAGAACTAACTGAAACCATGTTAAGCCCTTGTCTCCCCACCCCCACCCCGTCCCTTCCATAACATCACCGCCCAGCTGGTAACACACCAAAGAGACTGGGTCTAGGGGGCCAAACTCTGCTCTTAATGGCCTTTTCTTAATCCCCAAAAAGGAGGAGGGGAAGGTTGGGAGAGGGGCTGGAGGTGTCAGGGTGGGGGAGTGGGCGCACAAAGGGGAACATTTTAACCTGGAAAATAAAGATGTGCTCCAGCTGCCTGGCTTTGTAAGAGCCAAAGGCCGACCCAGCAACACTGCGCTTTCACAGGCTCTTGAACAGTTACTTCCAGTTAAGTTCATTAAACATAATTTATTTCCACTCATTCTCATTTATTTCCCAATAAAAAGAAAGCATCCCATTGTGCTTCCCCCAACTAACCTTTAAAGCACTTGCAAGCTTAAGTCTTGGCCCGCCCGGTCCAGGCTGGCCCCTGACCAGTGAGTTCCCAGGATTTTCTTCCTGCCTGTGTCCCTCCAGGAACCTGCTACAGCATGGCAGAGGTTGGGGGTGGGGTGCCGAAGGCACAACGGGGTCCTCTGACTGTCCTAATCCTCTACCAGGTCTCAGAGCTGAAGAACGAACCACTTCACCCCTAAGTAATTTCCGGGTAGTTCGCAACCTGCAACCTCCACCCTCCCGAAAGATATCTCTCTACTACTTGGGTATTAAATGATTAGTGTTAGCATAATCAATCTTGTTGAGTGTCCCACGTTTGCAGAGAATGTTTGAGAATTGGGTAAGAGGGTACAGCTGTTTCTAGGAGAGCAGATTTTCAAAACAGAGCCAGGAATAAAACTAACCTATTCCAAATGAAGAAATCCAAAAGCTCACATTCAAAACAACTTAAAAAAAAAAAATAATGATTTCCAGACTACCCACCGCCCCCCCAAAAAAACCCCAACAACCCCAAATCTGGGGATTCCTGAATATAATGGAAAGGAAATCACCAATTTTGATTTAGAGTAAATTTTAAGTACATAATGGTTATTACATCCTGGGGATTTCAAGAAAGCAGTGAACAAAACCTGATACCACCCTTCTAATTTATTTACAATGACCAGCTGTACAAAAATGTCTTTTGTTTTTCTAATATACCCTGTGCCTAACTTTCGAATCTAGACAGTACTGGATTTGAAATTCATGCCTGCTACATGGAGGCTGATAAGTGCTCTGTGAAACAGCTGTTTCCTTCAGAGAGCAGGTGAATTTCTCCCTAGAAAAGAGCAGGTACAGAGAGGAGGGATGAACGTTTTCCTGTCCCCAAACCCTGGATTCAGCAGGAATTCAGCAATGACGGATGCAAAGGTGGTACTGCATTGTTCTGTTCTCAGTTGCCCTGTTAGTGTCCCAAACATGGGCATCCTTTAAAGGACATCTACCATCCCCATAAATGAAACACGTGAAAAGGACGCGACCCCCCTCTCAAAGCAAGCTGTCGAGTTGGAAGTTTAACGTAACTAGGGAATGACCCAGGCAAAGTCCAATTAAAAAAAAAAAAATCTTCAAATGTGTGCAGAAGTATGTAATCTGGAGGGCATGGCAAGATTTCATCACATTCCGAAATGTTGCAGAAGGAAAGAATTCCATTACATAGCTCAGCCAGGCCCCCCACCAACCCCAAACCACAAAAGGGAGGTTTCCCTAAGAATATAAGGTTGCAGGCTCTGTTGCTTCCAGAAAATGCCGACGCAGCAGCCTGTTGTGACAATACAAAGATCATAATATCTGTGTCATTGGAGTCGGGAATTCACCCTTTCAAACAACTCCCTTCTCATGAGACATCAAGAATGGAGGGTTAGTGGCCACCAAAGGAGCAGGGCTGCTATTAAGTAACCCAAGTAATTTGAGTAAACAAAGCTCTGGAACCTTTCAGGAATCTCGGAAAGGGAGGCTAGGCTGGGCTGGGCAATTTACGGCAACACAACTTAGACGTTGGCAGTGTCAGCTTGCACTGTCTTTCCCCACGATTCTGGACAGTTCACACAATCGTGGACTGAACTAGAAAAGTTGCACACGACCAGAAAGGAAAACCAAGCCATACCTGGGAAGTATTTACCACTCTGTGTTCTAACAGGATATATAGGATTTAATTCCTGATTTTGACAACATAAGGACTCTTACAGGCTGTTGTAGATTTCATTTTTTTTCTCCCTCTCCCTCCCCAAATCGGATCTAAGAGCTGGCTGACCACTGCAAAGGTTTCTGTGCTTGGCCACTCCACAACAAAAGACAGTAATAAAAGTAATCCTAGGAATCGCCTCCAAATTCGAGAATGCCCTGACAGCTGTGGCAAAGGATCTGACCCAAGAGTTGAACAGAGCAGAGTGTAACCTAAGCCCCAAACTGGTGTTGCAAAAGGACCTTCTTCCTAATCATTAACACCACAATGGGCTGTCATGGGTCTCCTGCTCAGGTTGCTGAGGAACACGTTTTCTGTTTAAGTTTTTGAAAATACAGACACTGTGGGCAAGACGGTAGCCCTAAAAGGCCGGCATCTGAGTTTGAGATGGAAAATAAATAAAACTAAAGACAGCGCAACAGAAAGTTAGCATTAAATATGAAACCAACACATACAGTTTACAGAAGCCCTGCTACTGTCAGAGCCTGAATGCTCGGCCGTCTCAAGCTCTGAAAGCATGCTCCTCTCTGAGGCAACGTCACTCTCCCTTCTTCCAGTGGAGCCCACCCTGGTGGGTGAAGGAGAAAAATTTGTTAAAAAAGAAATCCTCAACCCCACCACCCCTTTCCGGATCCCCAGCTTCCTGGAACTTGGGGAGCCGGCTCTGCAGGCTCTGCATTGGTATATAGCTTAAGGACTGTGATGAAAGTCAAGCTTTCTCTCCTCCTCATCTTTTTTTCTTTTAACTCTTTCTCCCCAACTTCCCAGAACACTGCTATGGGAAGTACATAGGGAAAGGACACAGCTTGAGTTGACCATTTATTCTTGGTTTTGTTTTCCCCTTCCCATCGTCTGAATTTAAAAAAAAAAAAAAAAAAAAGCACGGAGGTTTAAGGGTCAAGACCATAAGCAAGGACACGAACACACACCCACACACACCCACACACACCCACACACCCCCACACACACACCCACTACTCACCCAGCAATTCAAATTGAAGTGCCAACTGCCCAACTGCTGGAAAAGAGAGAGCCCGGAGGCCACTGGGCCTCCCTTCCCACTCACATCTTCCATCCCCACTAAAACTGTATCCCTAGGGTACATACTAGCCTTGGTCTTCTTTCTCTCCACCTCACAAAAAACTTTCTCTGCACCTTCAAGATGGGACTGGGCCAGCTTTTTTCCTCCTCCCTGACTGCTTTTCTCACTTTTCTTCTTCCTCCGAGCTTCCCCTCCCTTTATGCCTTTCACTTCCAGAGCTGGAAAAAAGCATCTTGAAAGAGAGAGAAGGCTCCAAATTTCTGCCCGGTTTGACTCAAAATGCTCTGAGTTCTCACTCACAGTTGCCCATCATTGTTTTGCTAATTAGTCCCCCTGCACACACATCATCCCTCAAAAACCAAAACCAACATAGAAAAAAAAATAATAAAGCAAAAAGAAACCTAATAATCTAGTTCAACTGGTTGCAAATGGAATTTTCTTTTAAATTATTAGAAGAAAAAAAAAAAAAAACCTCCTTCTAGTTTCTAATCTTCACCACTACAAAACCCGTGAAGGAAGGGGGAAGGCCCATGTTCCCCAGTCAGCTCAGGGCACCTAAGCGAAGTCCCCCTCCCTCACCCGTTACCTTGGGCAGCGGGGACAGGGGACAGAGCTACCGCTAAGAGTAGCTAAGAAATTACGGTCAGCCATGAGGGAAAATGATCAACCCAACGCAGTAGGCAGGCACTTTATCGGCAAGATTGTCAAATCCCTCAAAACAAATTTCTTCGAGAGAGAGAGAGGGCTGCACTGCAAGAGGAGGAGGGAGGAGGGAAAGTATATTTTCTTGTCATGGTGACACGGGAGTGATACTTGGTAGGGCCTGGTCTGCCAAACACGCACACACACCCTCTTTTCTTTCTAGAGTAAAAGACTGCGCTGGAAAGATTTTCAACTGACCTCTCTGGAAGCAGAAGCACGTAGCTTCCTGTGTTTCCTGGTATTCTAGCAGTCACTTGCTTTTTGACTGCTGAGTTTTGTGAGCTTTCTCCAGAATGAGAGAGAGAGAAAGAGAGACAGAGACAGAGAAAAGAGAAGGCAAAGGAATGCAAAAGGCTAACCCTAAATCCCACGAACCCAACTTACTTTTCCTGGGGCTCTCATAGGATCCAGGGCCGGGTACATTGGTGTGGGTGTAACTTAATTGGAGTTGAGAGACTCAGACATCACAGGCCTGAAATCGTCCTCTTTTACATGAAGGAGGGGAGTGAGGGAGGGCGGCTTCTCCAGGAGGGGGTTAAAGATAGAAGAAACTTGGAGAGGACCAAACGAGCCTTTCGGGTTCTCTCCCACCCCAAGTATTAAATAATTTCACCCTGTTCAAAAGCAAACACACAACTCCGATTTGCATGTAGGTAAGAAAACCCCCCTGCTGCCACATGGGATCTTGGATCTGTCTTGCTTGAAGCAAGACCAGTGGCAAAGATTTGGTTTCTTCTGGCGGCAGGACACCTAACATCGAGGAGATGTTTTTAATTTACCGACCCGACCGCCCAGCTGTTTATAGGACCCTTTTCATGACGTTGGTCTTTAATACACCAGATGAGTTAATAACCCTCACTCCACCCCACCCCACCTCCCCGCCCAAAAGAAAAAGAACAAAACAAAAAGGCTGGAAGGGCTTAAAGATAACAAAAAGTGAGAATTCTTAATTTTCTTCTTTTCTTCTTTTTAAAAATACTGCTCTGCGGCCCCTCTTTCTAGACTTATCCGGCCTTCCTGTGTAAGTGTCAGGCAGCAATCTTTAAGGTCCTTAGTACCAAAACAAAACCCTGCCATTTCCCTTTACATGGCGGTTAACAAAAGCAATGAGCCTCCAGTTTGACAAGTAAAAAGCCCCAACCACACAGTTCCTAATTGCCTCCCCTCCCTCTATTCACGAGGACCACCGCACTCCACCAGCTGCCTTTGTCCCACATGCAATTTCTTAAGTAAACTGCAAGTTTCCCTCCCCGCTGATGGACAGCTCCCAATCATTCAGCAACAATAACTTATAAAGTGCAGCAAACAGGATGGGCAACTTTGACTCAGTATTTTCTGGCTTTCTCAAAAGACAAGGAAAATGGAAACAGCAAGATGAGCCAACACATTCCAGACAGACCTCCTCCTCCTCCTCCTCCTCAAAAAGAACAGGGAAATCTGGCGAATTTCTTCAAACTCACTCCTCCTAAAAAACTGCTTCCGGATTATCTGCTGCCCCATCGCCCTATCCCGAGTCTGTCCCCAGGGTGGCCCAATGTGTCAGAAGAATATTTCCAGGAAAAAAAAAAAAATCAAAAGGTGATAGGATACTGAAAAGTTCTATGGGATTTTTTTTTTTAAACTTCTCCAAACCAAAAGCAAACAAACAAAAAAGAGCGAGAGCTTCCTCTGCCTTTAGCATGAAATCCCAGTCAAGTGTTGGAGAAAGAAGGTAAGGAGCCAGAGAGATTGCCCATTTACGCCCCACGGTCCTCACCCCTCAGCAGCAGCGAAAGTTCTGGCGCTCTGTTTTTAAATAACGAAGTTTGAGACGGGCGGAAGGGGAAATGGGTCTTGCACGAATGTATACAAAAAGTAGAAAAATGCGGACCCTCTACGAAAATATTTGGGGATAGGGAGGAAGGAGGGGAGCCAGGAGGGTGGAGCGTCTGTGACTTTAACTTGGTGGGCGAAAAGAAGCGAACCCCCCGCCCCACACTGTCACTTCCGAGTTCAACAATAAGACTAAAGCCGGTCTGCATTGTCACGAGCTAAAAGTTCGGAGTAAAAAAGTATTGTCATTTTCTCTTTTTCGTTATTATTATTATTTTTAAGAGAGTTAAGGGAAAAGAAAAAAAAAAAAAAAGACCTACTCCACCATCGGGCACCTTACCAGTCAAGGGATATCAATCTTAAAAGTTATTGCAAAGTGACAGCGAACCGGGTGAAGGCTGAGCCCGGGAGCATGCAAGGCACTGGACAGGCAAGGGCGCGGCAGGCGGCGCGCGCGCGGGGATGCAGCGGGTCGGCCACCGCGCGCCGCCCGCCCGGCTCCCCGCGCCCGCCCGCCCGCCCGCGCCGGCCGCTTACCATCTAGAGCGGGTTGCGGGGCTCTCCTTCCCGCCGCCGGCTCGCGGGCATGCTGCCGCGCGCCCCGATGGCCGCCGACGGCCCGCGCCGGCCGCAGGCTCCACTGGAGGGCAGCACCCGCCCTGCAGCCGCGCGGCGCGCCCGCAGCACAGGGGAGCAGCACACACCGGCAGCGCCGCCAGACAGGATGCTCACGCACAGTTCCATTCACAGAATTATCTCGCTTGATAGGGAAGGGCACAATAACTGGGATCTCCCCCGATTCCACAACAATCCACCCCCCCAAAAAAGGGAGGGGGTGTTTTTAAAAAAAAAAAAAAAAAAGGCAGGGCTTTCTTACTCCTTCCCCCCCCCCAACCCGGCATTCAATCAAAAGAACAAAGCCTGATATTTTGTTTGCCAACTTGGCAAACATAAAGGCAATTTCAATAGTCCAAAGAAGTTCACCTAAGTTGGAGAAAGTAATGCTTTGCAGTTCTCCAGTGAAATTAAGCTTTAATAGCTATCTGATGCCATTCATAGAAGGAAATGGGGGGAAACTAGCTGAATTTAGATAAAGTTAGAGAACCACCTCACTCCTAAGTTTTCTGCCTGCTGAAAGTACCCTCAAAATTCTTGACAACATCCAGAGCTTAATTATCTTACTGAATTCTTTTTTTTTTTTTGGTGGGGGGAAATACAAAAGCCAAAATATACCATTAAAAACACCAATATGTAAAGGAATTCAGAACAATTTACTGTATAACATTTTTCATGACTAACTTAAAAAAAAAAAAAACCTACCGAAACTTGTGGATGTGTTTCTTTAAAGCAAATGGTCCTAACACATATTAAACCACCGCTGCGCCTCTTCTAAGCATAGTAGGAAAAAATGACTATTGATCTTCAAATAGCGATAATTGAAAAGATCAAAAAGATTAAACAAAATCAAGAATGTGCTGACTTACCATGCTATGCTTTTTTGTTGCAACTTTGTAGAAATTTCACTCAAAGAAACTGCATCAGAGGTGTCAAATTTTTTAGCGGACTGTGATCGTATTATTTCCGCAGCCCTGCCTTCCAATGCTTCAGAACTTTTTTCCCTTTCTCTTTTTTGTTTGTGGTACCTAGCTTTTTGCTATAGACTTTAAAAGCCTTCAGCTCAGCAAACCAGCACAAATTATCTTGCCACCTTGCACAGCTCTGATGCTTTGGCCGCTAACTTTGGAAGGGCCTTTACTACTGCATCAAAATTAGCATTGTCAAAGCAGTTAATGAATATTAATATTGTATTTGTCATTGGAGCCGGCCCGTTGCTGAACTCCGAGTCATCCATCAGGGACAAGATTAAGAACACAATTATTTCTGACTGACAGGGACCAAATCTGCTAGAATTTTTTTTTTAAACAATTCGGGGGGAAAAAAACCCACAATATCATCATCTTAAGGTGTCTCCCAAGAGACTGGGAACCAGATTAATACGCTTTTAATGAAGTAGAAATCATTATGTATGAAGGGGAAAAAAAAAAAAGATGTACTATTCAAGCTATTTAGTTATGGTGGCGGCTAGAAATTTAAAAAAAAAAAATGCAGACGGCATATCTTTTTCGACAGCTGTCCAGATTTTATTCATACTGTTCTAAAGAAAAAGACGACCTTTTTTTTTTTTTTTTTGAAATTTTTTCCTTAAAAAAAAAAAGAACAGAGAACAAGCGATTCGTCCCATCTGGGATAATTTTCCATGTCTTCACTTTTACTGTAGCAGCCCAGGAAAGACAGCACGGTAAATAATTCCTACACAAATTTGACAAGAAACACCTTCATCAGCTCGGCTCCTTCCACCTCTATTCCCCAGATTCCAAGCACTGTCTCTCTCACTTTATTCAGGATGAACCATTACATTTACAGAAACTCTTACATTCCCTTTAGCAGTGACATCTTTCTGTAATAAACACAGGAAACAACACAACTCAACGAAAGCCTGCTCACACACACCGCAGATCTGGAATCACCATTACAGAGAGAGAACCCAGGACACTCCTGAGAAGCCAAGATTATCTAATTTGTGGTGCCGCAAAGTTGACGTGTAACTTTTGCCAGAAATTAAACTAACAGAAGCCTAATGAACTGAACCATCAACCCGGTAGCAGAAAAATGTCTTCCGAGATTATTTAAAACAGAACTTTCTCTACAACATAGACACAAGACTAATGAAAAGGAATTAAGTTTAAAAACTTGCAGCTTACCTGGCATAACCAAAATATTTGAATTCACCAAAATCATTTCAACATCTGTATGTCATGCAAAGTTCTATCATGTATAACCATATGAGACACAAATACACACATGGATCTATATGGCGATTTCCTAGATGTTTTAGGAACAGCGTACTTCATTGGCTTGCTCCATATAAATTGTCTTCGAGATGATATTTCCACCCCCTTTTCGTATTTTAAATGTGGTAAAAAGGGGAGAACTAAAAGGGATAAAATGACAGATGTGATGGTTAATCTTACCCAATGAATCGTGGGGGTCTAGGTAAAGCCGTAATGGCCACTGAGCTAATCTACAACACCCACTGACCACCCCACTGGCCTTCTAATACCATTATCAACCCTTAGATGAACATTCTAAATTAGAGTTTTGTTCGAAAAGGGTGTGAATCTGACCTTCGATGCTGGGAAGCCGGTGCTGTACATACAGATGGTAAAGTTCTTATAAAAAAATTTTTTTTAAGGTTTCTTCTTTCTAGCGATTTGCATCTTTGAACTCTGGATCTTTACACCCTCCCCTTTGCACACACACACACACACACACACACACACACACACACACACACACACAAACCCTCCCCAAATCCCCTCCTGTAATAGCCACTGATGTCATCTCTACCACACACCCCACAATGTTTATGCTTATCCGTAAGAAGGACCTAAACAAAACCCCTGAAAACAAAGAAAAATCCCCAACATACACACAAACATTCTCCCTTGGCCCAACTTCTCTTCTCTCTTTCAATTTACCAGCACCTTTACCTATTGGTTTCTTTATGCCCAACAAACCTTTGGAATATATCATAAAAATGTATCATATCATAAAAATGGGGAGACGTGAGACAAGTTATCTTATAAGGGATTGGAGAAACAGAAGAAAGAATCCATGTGTTTGCACGCGCATCAAGCTGTGCTATAAAGAAGGGAAGAAATTTGGGGCTAAGATTTCTCCTGAAAAGGTCCTTTTTTAAATTTTTTAAGTGGATCAAAATGGACTTGTATCAAATTATTATTGCCTAGATAGTTATTTACTTAAGGAGATATTCCCGATGCTACTTTAAAAGAAAAAAAAAATAAACATAACCCCCCATGATGCAAACATACGTTCAACACTCCCTTCAAAAACCACAGACATATTTTGTACCTTTTTTTCACCCCACATCATCCCAGAAAACCTACAGTAGTCCTTATGCAGATCTCCCCTTTATTTTAGAAAGGTGTGTGCATGTGTTTCTCTTGTCACATGTTTGTTATCTATACCAAACGGACATACGGGCAAGCACACATACATGTGTATCCAGCTGAAGGTTTTTCAACATAGACTAGCTTCCAAATAACTCACGATGTCTAAATTCAGGACCCCTTGCTTTATTAATCCACAGCTTGCCCATTCCTGGCCAGAGCCTGTGTTTTCAGGGTCATGGATATATCCATAATCTGCATCTTTGTGCACTCTGTACCAGAGTTGGTAATAGGCAGCTTTCTCTGCCTCTCTCTCTCGGCTTCCCCAGCACGACTGCATCAGCACTAGTATCAAATTAACTCTCCGACTTTGAAACTTATTGATCTGCTATTAAGACACCAGTGAACTTGATGAAATGAGTGCTGTAGGTGCAGTCATGACTTCAAAGTCTAGCACAGCCACATAAAGCAAGCGCCTTTGATCCTAACTCGGATCTACTGAGGGTTTAAAGCCCAGCTCTCCCTAAGCTGCCCTTCACTCTCGTCATGTCTGATGTCTTACCAACTAGTGACTTGATAATGTTAATAATGCAAATTTTACAAATGATTTTTACAATGGCAAAATTAATTATATGAATTGATGCTTCTTTCAATAGGGGCTTCTGCATTTCTCTCCCTAAAACATAACAATTGTGGTGGCGAAAAAGGGACACGGGGCCAGGTAATTCCGGACAACATTTTACTGTCTTCTTTCTCCTTTCCATTTTGTACTTAAAGCTAAAATAATTAAGTAGAAATTCGGTTAATAATCTTCGTAACTTTTATTCTATAATTCTCTTATCCTAGTAAATATCTACTATGGAATAGAAGTAGCCTCCTTTCTATATAAGGTTTCTATGTTTTTATCACGAAGTCAGTACGAAATCCTTATCTTTGTGTAGAATTTCTTCCTGATAGTTACCAAAAACCCAGGGTAAAGTTAATAGGCTTTCGTGCCCTCCGTTACTTTGTTTTCTAATTAGGAATTATCTGAAATGGTACACAATCAAGAATCAGCTTCTGTGACATGAGAAATTTACGCACATTCTCTCTCAATCTAGCGAAGCAAAACTTTTAATCTGCCAATTTTTTTTTATCACCAAAGAATATGTCTTTGAGAGTAATTTTACCAATCCCTTCAGTAAATATTTTTAATCATTCATATTAAAAAAGACATTTCGGACTTGAATTCTCTCTAAAAAGAAAGGTAAACCGTGATGATTCTCAGTTTCACTGAGAAGTTTGGTTTAAAAGAATATGAAAGGTTATTACATTCTAGGTTAAAAAAAAAAAAAAGATCACATATATGACCAGAACAGCAAAATTTAAGCAGAATTGCATCTTGATACTCCCGTGAAGAATCAATATCTGAGAACAAACCCTTTGCCAAGAGGTTGTTCTTTGTATGTTGATTTTGGACAGAAGAAATGTCAGTAGTTCAGAGGAAAATACTACTCTACTAATAGAAGCTTTATGCGTCCCTTTTGATTTTGCAGTATGTTATGTAATGTTCGTGGTACTCCTGTTCTGAATCCATTCATACAGGAAGAAACTAAGGAGTTACAATGGATACATTCTACTTAACATTACAATGTGCTTTCCCCATTCCAAATGTCAGGGCTGCCCCCACCCCAAAATAACAAAACATAACGCAAGTTAGAAAGGATCATAATTTTAACACTTGCCTTCATTCTAGCGTGTGCGCTCGTGCGTATGTGTGATCCAATTAGTTTGTTTTCCAATTTGATTGTTATCATAAAATTTAAGTAGTAGTAACTTTGTGTTAGTGTTTTCCTCCTCCCACCCACCCCCCAATGTTGATACTCACTTAACCTACTTGCAATTCTAAAGAAGTCAACACTTGATTGTGACAACGTTCAAAAGAATTTCCTCTGCCACTAGCACAGTAAAAAAACTTTCACCAATTAGTGCAGGAAAAAAGGAGGGAAAAGCCACAGTGCTGGCGCTCAAAGAGCCAGGCCTTGCGGCAAATCTGTCATGTCGAGAGGATTGATCAACAGGACGGCAATTTCTAATGGCATGTTGTCATGAAAAGTCAGCCACAGGGAGCCACCTGCTTTGCTCCTCACAGACAGCTAGGAAAGGAAGGAAGAGTGTGGGAGGGGGAGAAGAGGGGAAATGCTCTCCACTCCTACCCCTGCCAGTTCCCTTTTGCTAACAATTTTGGTAAAGGTATCATGATTTTTCATTCGGTTGAAATATGTCAAGTCTCCAAGTGTATTACCCTTCCTCTAAGATAACTGTGGTTTGAAGGCTGACTATTTTTACCTCAGTCCCTTTTCCCCCCATTTTGAGAGGGGACTGAGTACCTTTATTATCCTATACTCCTTCCCCCTTTTTGTCAACCAGTACTCTTTAGATCAGGGGACATCTATTATGGCTTTAAATCAACAAGGAGCATCTTCACTTAACAAAATCCAAGTTTGGAAGATTCTGGAAGACGAGAGAGAGACGGTGACACCATCAGGTGTCATTTTTCTAAGCCAAACGTTTAGCCAATTGAACATATGTGCCAGTGCTGTTGGCCTCAGATGTCATGGGCTCTGCCTCATTGAGAAAGAGTTCTGAAACTAGGTATTATAAGCTGTGACCAAATCCATTATAATCTACTCTGGCAGAAGTCATGCAGATAGCTTTTTGTTTGTTTGTTTTTGCTGTACATTTTCTTGTGCTCACTGCAACTCAATATTCCACAACAATTTCCAACTTACCCTTGAAAACAGAAGAGGTCTGCCTTTGAATACTCCTCTAGAATGTACTGTTTTCTTGGTACCCAAGACTCTGATTACCAAACACTCCAAAGAAAAGGACATTCCTTCCTCTTCCAAATGCCCTACTCAATGGCTCTCTAGTCATTTCAAATAATGCCAAAGCTGATTATTAGTACCACAGATACTCTCTAACAGTATTACTCCCCCAAACGTCAAGCTCTTCAAGGATCCTAGAGGGACTCAACACAAAATCACGAGATTTGAAAAAATGCTTTCCCGTAGACCTGATCTTAGAGAGTTGATTTGGTTCCTCTCCATAAAAACTGGTAAGACAAAGGCCATCTTCACAGTCTCTGTGAGGATAATCCAAAATATCGCTGTGACCTACTGTCCCTGGCAATTTTCATGCTTTAAACACTCACAAATATACTCACCCCTCAATCTACTTTGAACAAAAGAAAAAAGTCAAATAAAAGTTAAAGAACTTTTAAGTTCATGAAACCAAACCTCACTTGGCATGCAAATCACGTACTGTAACCTTTTATTGGCGGGGCCTCTGGTCTCATCAGTCGATGAAATTCTCAGCCCGCGGCAACAGCTTAGCCGAGGGACACAGACCAATGAGAAAATATTCATTGTGTTAGCATTTCAAATGGCGAGAAAGGAAGAAGAAGCGCTAACTGATCACTGCCCGTGGAATTAATTGGATATTCCAAGAATAATGTCTCTCACTGAAGATCCTTGGAGGCCGAGCGCTGGTCGAGATCACATTTTGTGCGGCGCCTTCAAAAAGAGGCCGCTTGGGGGTACTGGACATATTAGGGTTTTAGCGCATTTCCCTAAAGGCCAGAAGATAATCAGATGCACTGAACCAAACTCAACTAATCCAATCCATAATTATACACACAAATCCAATAAACTTTGCCACGTTACTGGAAAATTAAACTATTATATTAAACTTTCAACAACTTACCAAGAAAACTTGAAGGGGCACCATGGCTAAAATGTTTCTTTTGGGGGTCAGGGATGCGGGGCCAAGAACATTATTATTTTTTTTTTGCTTGCAAGTTATGGCCTTCTGTTATGTTCGAGGACTGATCTTAGTGCCAACTCGGTTTCTTTATTCAAAGAGGGATTTGCGTTTCGGCTTTATTGCACATAACCCAAGCATTTGCAATGACCCTGACCGATATTAGTATATCTTTCCTTAAGACACATCTTAATCTAACCTTTTTAAGACTCTTTTGCTTTCAAACTCAAAACAGCATAAAAAATAAGCATTGTTGGTGGCCCTGGGAGCCTGAACTAAGGCCCTGGCGTGGTCCGAAGCAATCGCCCCCTGGATAAACAGCTGCTGGTGAAACTAAGTAACCATCGGAGACCAAAAGGTAAGGAGGGAAAAATGAGATTAGGAACTTTCCCAAATGTTCCATCTCTCCTATCGACCACTGGCCTAGCGTGAGGTGTCAATTTTGACTCCAAAGAATTCGCAGCGGTCCCATTATGCAGTCTCTGCTCTCATTGTAAATTCTGTCAACGAAGTCAATCTTATTAACTTCCGCACTGGTTCACACATGACATTTTCTTCAATTTTCTTGCTGACATCAAAAACATCAATTAGCAGCCCGAAAATAGGAAGGAACGAATGACAGCGCCTGATAACGTCGACTATTTGAAGCCAAGGGTAAATCTATTCTCCAGTTCTGAATGCGTTCATTACAATTGCATTTTCAAAGAAGACCTCCAAATAGCAAAGAGAATTAAATTTATCATCTAGAAATGCCTAGAAATTGTTTTTTTAATCCTATGTCTATCTCTCAATCCCAGAGCGTAATACAAAGTATCGCAATTGAGTTTTATGATAACATGCCCCAACTTTAATAGAAAGTTTATAAAATATGCAGCCTGGACCACACTTATTATCAAATAGCAACTACAAGGCTTGGGAAAAAAATTCCCCCAACAGATTGCAGCCTTGCCTTGTAGGGTCCGTCCATTTTCCTGGGCTGTCACTGTTTGCCAGGCAAACGTGTAGGTGAACACACACACACACAAACACACACACCAGACAACCAACTGGTTGAAAAGTTTTTTAAAAAGAAAGAGAAAAGGTAATTAAGCTCTACTGTTCAAAACCCAAAAGTTTTAAAGCAGCCAACACTCCATGTCCCTAGACAATTACAATCGTCTTACTACCCACATACCCTCCTCTTTCTCAAGGAAACAAGTTTTCAAATAACATCTCCACCGCCCCAACACTGACCACCCCAAGACATACGTGAGCCTTGTCCAAACAGTCCAAGCCAGGGACAAAACAATTACTCATCTGCCCGATGCGCCCCACCTAATTATCACCCGTTTCACTCTTATTGACTTTTTCCCCCTCCAAAATCAAATAAATAAATAATAAAAATGTCAAGGGTTCTCCCCTGCACGGAAAAACTGAAATGCCCACAAATAAATCCTATAACCCATCTGGCTGGGCTGAGCCCAGAGAATCTAGAAAAGGTTGGAGATGGACCGAAAAGACACAGCACCCAAAACTTGGTTTTTACAGTCTTAAAAGGAAAGCTGTTATTTATTGTATTACTTATTCATGGGGGCAGAGGGGTGCGGTGCGAGCAGGGGCGCGTGGCCGCTCGGCGAGGCACCGGTATCACATCTCCCGGGGAGGGGGGGGACGCGGCTCCCGTGCCTGCCCCAGACACCACCTTGGACTCCTGGCGAAACACAAAGAGCAGCCCCCCCCCCCCCAGTAAACAGATCGCATTCCCGCGGCCCATTGATTTTTTGATCTTTTGACATTTTTTAGTTGCTTCCATTCCCTTCCTTGTCTTTTCTTCAATGTCACAAAAGACAAAAATGTCTAAACAATTGACGGTAGACATATCTATTAGCTGTCAGTCTGCTGTTTTCCCGGCATTGACTAAGCGCGCACCACACAGAATGCCGAGAGCTGGTAAGATGACAAATTATATCATCTTTTCCCCTTAAATAAGGATAATCATATTCCAATACCTTGGCTTCTCCTAGTCAACCAAAACATGCTGGGAGAAAGGAGAAAGAAATCTCATTGTATCCTTTTCTGCAATTTCTATTATGTTAGCTACTATATTTGTTGAGAAACGAGAGAGAGAGAGAGAGAGAGAGAGAGAGAGAGAGAGAGAGAGAGAGAGAGAGAAGAAAATCCCTTCAAGGGAACGTAGTAACATATTTCAGGTTGTAGCATCTGAGAAGCAAAGCAGATCTTCCTGATTATTTTCCCCTAAGAACTGCTTCCATAGAGCAAGCACCACATTAATAAAAGAAACAATTTGTTATACTTAAGGATGAAAGACTGCGAAAGAATGAACTGATGTCCCCTAAGTTATTTGTTTCCCCCTGAAGACAAGCAAAGCCCTTCTTTCAAAGCAGTTAAACTGTAGATTTGAAGTATGGCCAACCTCAACTTTTCTCAAACCTAAAATCTGAAACTTATCATTCCTATAAATAATGCCCTGACAGGAATGCTTTAAAAATTATTTAAAATGGGTTCTCTCTGCTTGTGATTTGACTGCAATGAACATGTTGTACATCTATGATTTCAAAGTTAAAATTCAAAACACACTCGTACTGTGCCTTCCTTCAAAACCAATAATCAACGATTTATGGACAAGAAGGCTAAAATGGATCAACTTTACACTTACATTTGAGAAGACTAATGATTTTCTTTCAAGGAAGCGGTGCATTAGGAGCACAGTTTTCTAAAATATATTTTTGCATGTAATAAAAATACTAAAATTTCTGTGTTAAAAAGTCAATTCACTAGAAACCTATTTTATCACAAGGAAATGAATTTTAACCCTTTTTAAAAGGGGCCCAAATTCATAGGATGTACTTTTAAAAAAAGAACTTTCAATTTAGAGTAGCTATCATGATTTTATAAACAGCTTTTTCAGAAATAAGCAAAGGAATCTCATGATTTAATCTGTACTTTTATTTCTATTTTATATCTATAAGACTCCTACTTGACATTTAACAGGCAGTGTTTATTTTTCTATTTTCAACAAAGCCCTTGACAGAGATGATGTATTTTAAGATACTAGTGTATGCTTCTACATTTACAATTTGAGGGAAAATAGTAATTAGGTGTAATGCTTAGATTGCAAGTGATAAAAAAAAATAACTAATTCAAATTCAGGACGAACAAAGCCCTATTATATTTTTAAGAATTGTATGAAATCTTCCAATAATACTTCAAGTGTTCAATTTATGGTTTTCAAATATAGATTCAAACCAGAAAATACAAGAACAGATTTATAAACTCAAAAATGGGAAGGGGAAAAGGGGGGAAGAACATGGTAAATTAAAAATTTTACCAAACTATCAAGATAACATATGTTTGCAAATATAATCAATCCAATCTCCCTGCTGTCATGATAAACTAATTTCTGCATTGAGGCCAGCTACATACATCAACATTTTCTTAGTAGAGCATGCCATAGTAAAAATAGATTCATTCAAACATTTTAGTAAAACAGGACCAAACTTCCTTAAATCATCCCACAATTATAAAAGACAGGTATTGCTAAGGATCTCTTTCTCCGTGTGTGTGTGTGTGTGTGTGTGTGTGTGTGTACACACATACATATAAAATGTTAGAGGTTTTTTTTTTTTAGGTTTATGAAATACAGTATGAACATTAAAGCAAACCATTAGGGGATAAGGCAGTGGGGAATCACAAGAGGTAAGCAAACACAAACACACACACACACACACAACTGACCACAGGTTGCGGACGGGATGGTCGGTAGTTGTGGTTTTTAAAACCGCGCGCTGTCCTTGAAACGGAGGCCGCACACAGCTCCATTAGATACAGATCCAGTGCTCTTGATCTATTATTTACAAAGAAAAACCCTTCACTGCTTAAGTGCCCCCTTCGACTTCAGCCTTCCATTTCAACAGCATCAAACAACTTACGGCGGGGGCGGGCGGGGGGACACACACAAGATACAACTTATGTTCATCACAATGTCCATGCAAGTCAAAATTCCACTCGGATGGGGAAAAAATTTTAGGATAACCTGAACATAGGGTGTCAGCTAAATGACAAACAAACGAGAGGTCTGCTCTGAAAAACGGACTGTCATTTTCCAACAGGCGACGTGAGGTTTTATACTCAGTGTCTAAGAGGAATTTCTACTGGAAAAGAATGGGAAAATTTTCAGGAAAACCATTTTTACCTCAAGGATGTGAAAAGAGTGTTTTCAAAATGTGTATTTGGTATGGAATTCCTTAATTATCAAGTCTGCTCTTTGAGTAAAACTGCATTCGATCTAATTAGTACGCTTAGATCTCACCTTCATGCTGAACTTTAAACTCTCTGAAGCCAATTAAAAACTATTTAAATGAATATTAAAAGGATTCCTGTGATCATCTCTGACATGAGAGAAAACATGCTTTTCAGCAAAAAATGGGTTTACACAGCATGCCTTCATTTCACAAAATATTTGAATTGAGTTTTGCATCTAATCTATTACCCGTCTTCAGCGCTACCATCCGATGCTCTTCCTTGGCTGTTTTATCCTCCTTGTTCAGCCATATCCGCCGCCAATACAGTTTTAACTGCAATTAGAACTGTTTTATTATTCAGCACTCTTCAATTTTCAATAACTTATTAAGATTTACTAGATGGGACCCATTTCCCACTTTCATTTTGATGCACTATTGAACTGAGCACATCTTGGCTATGGACGAGTAAAAGTTGGAATTGGGAAAAAAAAAATTTCTTAGCAATATCCAGTTTGATGAGGCAAAGCATACTAACACTGCAGTCAACATCCAGTTAAGTGCACACTCTCTCCCTTTCCGTCCAGGCCTTGAAATAGCTTTTTGAGAATTAATAAATTATTCTGTTTGCTTATGAAATTAAATGCTCCCATGCAAAGCCGTTACAATTAACACCACTAAATGTGTTAGGTTATACTAGAGAAATCCTCACAGTATAATTATATCAATGAGTCATTTAACTCACATGTATTAATTCAATTTATCTTCATTTTGCACTGTGTGGACTGATGGATTGTCATCATTAGAAATGACAAAGCTCCACACTGGAAGAAAACACAGACCTGCTAACACTAGGACTTCTCGCAAGACCACACATCATTGCCTCCACGAAGGGGGCCCACAAGTTATCAAGGGATGGATTCTCTGCTAAGGACCAAAAAAAGTCAGGGTTTCTGATCAGGATGCAAAAGAGTATCAACTGCAATCTCTAGGACCTGCAAACCAGTCAATTAAAAAAAATCCCCATGCAGAAATCACAACGATAATATGTCCTACGAATATGAATCATACTGTATTTTTTGGTATTAGAAAAAACTCTCTGAAACACTCCTTGGGAAAATGCTACACAACAAATACCACTTCCCCCAACCACGCAACCTATTGATAAACATTTCTGATTAAAAAAAAGAAAGAAAGAAAGGTGCCAAAGCAAACACATTAACTAAGAGAGCTCAGCTGGGGATACTGTCAATAAAGACGACGTTACCAGGCAAAGCAATTCCAGGACTGTTCATCAGGATTTCCTTCTGAAAACTCATAGGATTAGAGGGGTCATGATTAAAATTTTAAAAACTAGTGAGACCATATTTGACCTGTAACAGCTGATGATCAAGCTAAACCCACCCTGATGGCCATCCTAGGTTTGGAAAAGTGGAATCATGGAGGAAAATTCGAGGCTAAGCGACTGGCTTTACATGTGATTCTTAAAAGGCTGAGTTTTAGATTTAACATCTTAAAATTTCTGACTCAATTATTTAGTTCCCTCTTCCTCTTAAAAAGAGATCCTTGGCCCAAGTGAGGTAGAAATCCTTGGGTTTAAGATGCCCATAATGGCATTCATCTCTAGCTTCTCTAATTTGGACAGTGGGGAACAAAGGAAATTAGTTTTAGTTTCCTTAAATGCTGCTGGGAAAGAAGAGCGACCACAAAACTCCCTGGGACTAGAAGTGTGTGCAAGGACTAACAAGAATGAAGGGTCACAAGTTCTAAAGGGGGCATACCTCCTTTCTCCAGGCAAAGCTGCCAGCCGTACAGAGCCTCCCTGAAGAGAATGCATCCACCCAGCCACTGCATCCAGCCCAGGTCAGCCCTCCTTAGAAGGGGGGGATGCCCTATTCCCTCTGATTCAGGTCTTCATAGCCGCTGACCAGTTAATCAAGTACGGCAGGGCCAAAACTAAACAAGCACGTCGGGAAGTTACAAGTTGTGGATCTGGTCAAAATTAAAATATTTCAAAATAACACACTTATGGGGATTTTTGCACTTATTTGCTAGAGAAGGACTGGTTGCTACTTATCTCCTCCCCTGAACTACAGAGACAGATGCTGAAGAACCTGCAAGCTGTCAGAGTTTCACTGGCCTGATAAGGCAGACCTGGATGGCCAGCGCTTGGGGGTGGTTTCCAGTAAGAGAACCAAAAGACTCCTGTCACCCATACGGCCCCTAATTAAGTACCGCTGCAGCAGTATGACAAAAATAAGGGAATCTGCTTTACAGAGAACTGGGACTCTCTGCTAGAACCCAGAGTTGAAATTAACAAATGAATTGGAAGGGGAAGAAGTCATTTTCTCAATAGCAATGACACACAGAAACTTACCAGAAAAGCACAATAAAGGAAAAAGACTTCAAAAAAAAAAAAAAAAAAGACAGAGAAGGATCGAAATATATGGACACCTCCCTTCCTCACCTCATATGCTTAAAATACATGTATTGCTCACCTCTGCATAAAGACACCCTTCCACCAAAACATTAGAGGGAAGAGGAAAGGACAGGGCAGCGTGATCCTCTGAAATCCCTGGGTTTTCTTTAACAAATAAATGATGTTTTTGTGGACTTTGAACCTTTGCTTTTCACAGCAAGTTTAGCAACAGTGCCAGGGAAAGTCACCCAAACCCAGTAAGTGGCTTGAAACTCTACTAAGTAATAAGCACAGGGACTTGTGCCCTTCACAATACATGTGTGTTTTGAGAAGTTAGGCGCACAACACACTTAAGCCTCAAGCAGGTGCCACCGGTAATAACAGGGCTAAGGGGTGGGGATTTTAAAGGAAGGTTAAGTCCTTCAGAGCCCTTCAAAGTCACTTGTTGGATGCTCATAATTTCATGCCTGGCCCCATACTGGTGCTGGATGCCAAGGAAGAAAGGGGTGTTGCGTGTGTGTGTGTGTGTGTGTGTGTGTGTGTGTGTGTACACATACCTGGCCCTTAAACGGACAAGATAGCTTTTACAGACAAGACAGCCTTTACCTCTTTCCTAAGCAACTTGTAAACAAACCCAGAGGCTAACATACAATGGGCACAGCCAGCAAATAATAAAGTAAAATTAAATTATGTCATGCCTCCACCACAGTCACGCCCATTGGCTGTCTCCGGAGCGCCAAGCCAATGTTCCTGCCATGGTGCGGTGCGGAGCACGGTGGAGTTGGGAGTGCAAGCTTGCTCTCCTCCGCATTTGCACAGATGGAAAGCATGTTGCAATCCCCGCCTAAAGCAGACTGTGAAACTGGTTTCAAATGCAACCAAGCATCTTAGTACAGTCTGGACTGCGGTGTGGTTCCCCCCCCCCGCCCCGCCCCGCCGCCAAAAACAATCTTGTTTTTGTCTAGCACCTTTCTTCAAGGAAGTTTAGGAGGAACTATTTCTTATAATCAAATAAAGTCTTACATGACAACAACCTCATTTTACAGACAGAAAAACAAACACACTCAGAGGATTTAGAACTTACTCAAGATTAGAGGGTTAGTAACTTTAGCAAATGGAAAAGAGGAGGAGAAATTACTGCTGCAGTTGTCATGAACGGAGTAGAAATCTTCCCTACGTTCTTGCCATTCACTGATTCAAAATTCCTATTTGGTGTCTCCTGCATGTGCTAGGCACTAGGGATAGATCAGTGAACTAAACATAGAAAAGTCCTTGCCTTCAGGGAGCTTGTAATCTAGAGGGCGGTGATTATTTACAACTGTCCAAGAGCTAACAGATGCACTCCTCGGTTGCCTTGATGGTATTTGGATAATCCAGTCAAAGTCAACTAACCTCAAACAGAAACCAGTTCTGTATAACTACCCAGGCCAATGTGCAACTCCAATAACTCTGTCCCCTGAAAAATATAATTGAAAAGCTTGCTTTATATGCTGGGGAAGAAGCACAAGTTTTTAATCACCCCTTTTCTGTAGTTTTAAAAGAATTCCAAATACTAAATTATGCTGTCAAATCATCTCGAGATGAACAGCTATTTGCACCAGAGGTCAGAGAACATCACAGACTTGGGGAACGTGGTGTTAACAATCAGATGCTGTGTTTTTCACACCATCCATAACTCGAGCTGTTGGCTATTTTGTTTCACCCATACAGTTGGCCAAATTAGTCTATGCTTGGGACACAAACATCACTGGTGCTCAGGGAGCGATCATGAATGCCAATTAATACTAATTTGGATTTCTTCTCTTTGACCCAAATAGCGTGGGGCTTTCTGGTACTTCCGAACCTAAATCCAGAACTATATAAACTACAACTCCTCAAACAACTGGCATGGACTCTTAACATTTTTAGCTCCTTTTCCAACTATAAATTAGATAAAATACATAGATGTTGAGCTCAAGAGTCAGCAATTAGAATCTACTTCATCCTTCACTGTAATTTTGGGGCAGCCAAGCTTATAAAGAGAACAGCTTCCTTTATCAAAAATGTGTGTATAGTCCATGGTTACTGCCATGTCTTAAGTACAAATACACAGAACAAATTAAGCACCGGGTAGATGTTCAAGAAATGCTTGTTGTAGGAATTTATATATAAAAACGTAACTACTGGAATACTTTTCAGAGGAAAATCTTTTCTCAAAACAAAACAAAAAACAAAAACAAAAACAAAAAAAACACCTCCAATAGATAATTTCAAAATATTTCAAAGAGCATTTTGGGATCATAAATTCTTTAAATACAGTTTCTAAAACTGATTTTTTTACAATTGTCAGACTGTGATGGTCGGACGAAAAAAGTATCTGAAGCCCATGCAACAATTGAAAGTGCATTTTTATCTAAAAAGATGCATTTTTCTAAAAATGCATACTTTATCCAGACATCATAGAGATCCCTAAGAATTGATTCCTCTAAAAGAGTTTCTTAAATTCAAGGGAAGAAGCCCACAGTTACAATGCTTGTTTTTAATTGAGAAGACTAATGTTTTCAACATTTTCTAAACCTGTCTCTTTAGTGGCTTCAACAAGTATATTTTCAAAGTGTAAGCAGAGCAAAGCTAATTTCTGTGTGCAATTTGTTATAATTGTCAAGCAAGAGTCACTTTTTGAAAGATCTATAAAATAGTATACATTCTGATGTAAGCCACTGCTTAATTAGAATATCAAAATTATCAAAGAGACAGGTAAAAAACAGCAAAACCAACTACACATCTATTAGGTTTCAAAAGACAGACAATGGATACATGGCATCTAAGCCTCTAGTTTACTAGAGCTGCCTGGGGGCTTAACTTTATATCCCTGGACCCCTGTATGGCCCCAGGTGCAAGGATGCCTAAACTTGTTCTCCAGCTTTTCATATGCATCTCCTTTAAATCAGGCAACACTCACTCCTGGATGTTGATACCAGTCTCTATTTTTATGGATTGCAAAACTGAGGCTCCTGGGGAATAAAATAATCTCCCCTGGATGACACAGTAAGTGGCAGAGTCTGAATCTGCACTCAGGTCTGCTTACTCTTCCCAGTCGTAAGACTAGATCCCCCTCAAATCAATACTACATGGCAGAGATTGGAAGGAAAATTCCAGCACAGCAATTCTGAAGCAAGAAGTAGACTCCTGCCTCTGAGCAACACATCAGGTAAGGTGGCGTGCACGTAAAATCACTGCGTCAGTAGGGACTGCAGTGGTTCCCTTTACTAACTGAGAGGATGGTTTGCAGGTATGTTGGTACAATTAGGACAGATAAACCCTCTTAACAGCCTATCTGCCTTCTGATTTTTAAATAAACAAAGGCTGAACACTATAATTAAGATCAGAAGTGCCTCTGAAAGACCAGATGGCAAAGGGGAAGTTACACACACAAAAAAAAAATCACTGGCAGAGAATTGGGAGAGTTTGTTGTTCCTAAGGTGGAAGAAGTGATTTTTAGCAAATGTTTTTAACTGGGTGCCTGGAGGAAAACAGCCACCTCCCCGCAAAAATGATGGCTGGGCCTAGGGCCAGTGTGGAGGAAGCGAAGGTCCATACTGAGATGGACCCAGGGGGCACCACGTCTGTACTACAGGGGGCTCTGTCGCGCTTCCTGCCTAGGCTGACCTTGCCCAGCCCCATGGTTGCGGGGGGGGGGGGGGGGAGGTTTCCCTTGGGGATAACACAGACCTAGAAAAGCAGTCAGTGTGGTGGCCACACGGATGCCTGCAGGTCCCCAGAGTCTTCCTCCTTGTCTTATTACTCAGAAACAATGGCAGCTCTATGGCCTCAGTGGCTTCAGTGTGAGCCCCTCCCCCCCACAATGGCCCCATTCAATCCCCCACCAAGAGTGATTGCCCCAAGTTTAACGGCCTGTGTTAGGAGAGCACCAGACACAAAAGGAGGTGTTTCCAGGTTCAGTGAACACTTTACTTCCATTCATCAGAGAAGGAACAAAAGCGAATCCCCCCTTTACCTCCGGGAGGGCGGAGGCTGGGCTCTGCCATCTCCACCAAAAGGCAACCCTTTTTCTGGTGGGGGTGGGGACCACATTGTGTTTCAGGATCATGGTGCAAACAAGGTTCCTGATTATTTCTACCTTCAACCGCCAATACATTTGCATAAAAATAGGATTCTTTTGTCCCCTAAGAAAAGCCAAGAGGAAGCTGAGCCAAGAGTCTCAAAGTAGGATCCATGAGGGCAAAGGGAGAAAGAAGTTCCCAAACAAAGACCAATAAGGTCAGTAGATGGACCTTAAATTATGCTTTGGAATCATTATTAGTAAAACAGTTCACCTCTTCCTTTGCTTGAAATTTTTATTAGAGTTTATTGCTATTTTTATTAAGGAACCTAATGTTTACTTTGTAAAATTGTTTTAATTACTAAGTACTTCTGCAGGCAGCACTTGACCAGGATAGGCTACTTTAAGAAACACCATTTCACATAACCCAAAAGTGTTATTTCTCTAATTGCAAGTGATATACCTTGATCTTGACCACAGACTTCTATAGCAATCTTGGGTATCAGTCAACAGCCCCGATTTTACTAGTTGGTCATAAGGCTCAACTTTTTTTTTTTTTTCCGTCTGCAGAGTTTACACTAAGTACTAAGACTCGAAATAGCACAAGTCATACCTCCCTTCTCAGAGAGACACCCACCCACCCCTTTACCCAGCCAAGTTGGATTAGTCATACTAAACATAGCCCATTCCCAACCAACTCTTCAGGCTTTGGCAGGCCTAGCCCAGCTGACATTCCCGGCCCAGTTTAACATTACATAATGAGAGCTTCACTCCCATCATGGGCTCCAAGTCAAAACAAACTTGCTGAACTCGGAGGCAGGGCACCAGCCTGTTTCCCAGTTACAGGGCATGGGGACTACAAGGGGCAGACCAGCGCTCTTCGCAAAAACTTAAAAATCAGCAGTGAACTCTTGAATCTGTTCTTACTGTGGTCAACTCAGTCATACTTGCTTTGAGTTCAAGTATTGGAGCTCCTCAACCTAGACACTTTCCAAGTTGTATCACATACTGTTGGTGTCAGACTTGTTTTCAATGAATCATTTTCACACATTTCTGTGTCTGAGTTTTTAACAAAACCCCAGAAAGCAACACTGTGAAAGGATTCCCAAATACCAATCCTCTGGGAAAGAAGGTGGTAGGATTATATAGGAGGATAAAATTCCCTGCCGAAGACTAGTTGTTCATCCAGCATTCAAAACACAAATGAATGGTAAGATCTGATTTTCTATGTATTGCTAAAGGACATCCATTGCTGGAAAAGTTCTAAAACTCTCTCTGTGTGAATTCCAGCTCACCTCTTCCTAGTTAACCTCCCACAGATAATTATATCAGTCCCTGGTCATCACCACCATGAGCCTCCTGATCATCATTATGTCAACACCCAGGGCAGCCCAGAAAATGAGGATCTCTCAAGTGGAAAATAAGTGAATTCATACTGAACACACATAACTTCACACACTAATCTCACAAGAGCTCAAAATTAATAGCACTCAACAGGAACGGTTCACAAAGTCAAATTCCACCTTGAATCAGAGGTAGCTGAATAGAAAGAGAAGAGCCAAGAGGTCCAGACAAAGCCCTGATTCTATCCCGATCCGGCTACACGTGACCACGTGATCTTCTGGGCAGCCATCCCCTCACTCCAGGCCTCAGTCTCCCCAGGTTTACAGAAAGGATTGGACAGGTGGGTAGGTTTGATTACCAGTCACCTGTCATAATCCTAAGATTTTATAACTGATTCTCCCACCCTGCCCTCAGTGAACAAATTACTCTCTGGTTTGTGGCTAGATGCTCCGGGAATTGTTTGTGGCAATATATTAGGGCACTCAGGTCCATTTCTCTGACCTGACTTATTTCATTTGTCTTGCACCAGAAGCCCAGGCCCACGCGCACGATAATCTTATCAAGAGCTGCTACGACCTGTAAGGTAATACCCAATTTATTACTATCTCTTGGACCCACAAGACAGTCCCAGTCAATCTCCCTAGGTAACCTCTTTTTTTTTTTAATCCTGGAGACCACATATTTTCTTAATAAATCAGGAACCAAATTAAAAACATTGATCCCCAGAGCCCTGAAGGCTGTTTGCCCTATTCTACATAGCTCCAGCTTATGGTACTTTAAAAATTCCTTTGCTTTCCCCTCCTTCTAAACTGTAAGAGGCTCTTAGAATGCTCAGACACTGGTCTGTCTGGAGCCCACCGAAGATGTGCCCCACAGGGATGTAGAGTAAGTAGATCTTTGTGGTCGGAAGAGAGGCAGAGCAAAGACTCGATGTTGAATGAGCAAGAGCAAGAACGTGGTGAGAAATCCCACTAGGTGGGCAAAACGGAGGAGGAGAGGCGAGAGAGAGGGTGGGGCCAGAAAGATCCTGGCCACCAGGCATAAGTGAGGATGAAGGAGCAGAGAAATGGGTCTGGCAGCATCTAGGCTATGGTCAGAAGCCCAAGCCTGGTAATTCCCCAAACTCCAAAGGCGGGCTTATCCACAAAACACCTACTTGAACACGGCTTCCTTTGGCAGCCTCACCACCAAGACCATTCACACCAAAGTGGAGGGATGCAATCATCGAGGGAGTTTTGATTTCCCTCCAGGGGCTCTGGAGGCAACTTCTTCTGATGGTGCCTCAACAAGGAGCAGACCTCAGCGTGGACTCAATCCATCTTGCTCCTACCCCTATCCCTAGCACCAAAACAGCACCTGGTTCAGAAGCATTCAGTCACATCGGGCTCTATGGGCCGGGGCTGTCCTAAGAGCTGGTGCCCCTGCTGTGTTATCCTGAGAATCTACAAGACCTATTTCTAAGGCTTTTTCATAACTGATGTGCAGAAGCAGGAGATGCCTGTCCTATGGAGTCAAGTGAATGGCCTTTGGGACAACTCAGCCAGAAGTCTGATGTCGGAATTAGTGGGGTCTGAAAACCTCATCTGCATCCCTACGTCACTCCAGAACTTCCAGTCCCCCTTTAATCCTCATCTGCCAAGCTTGGTCTTGTCTACCTGAGAACCTGGCCTGGGGAACCAGGTCCTCACTCAGCCAGAAGAGTAGAATCAGCATTCCTGGAGTGTCACTCAATATCGCAAAAGCTCCGGACAGATCTTCAAGCATCGTAAACAACCAGGAGAAGGGCTCAATAATGCGGAGACATTCACAATGAAGTCGAAAGGGGAGCCTACTGTGTATTTTTTTAGGCTGTCTGCAAGTCGATTAAGACACTGTACCCTTTGTTCTAAAACTGTAGGGTACTATACACAATACTGTGTGGTACCACCAAAAAAATTACTCTGAATGCATTGCCCTGAAAGGGATGAAGAAGAGTCTGGGAGCTGGGAGCTGGGAGCATTGGGGGTAGAATCTCACTTCTAAGACTTTTCCCCCAGTACTTCTGTATGCCCCTCCCTGGTGTCCAGATGACATCTATTAAATTCAGGCACTGCTCCACAAGGGATCTTGGCCTCTGGCTAGGAGAAGAATAGCATCAAAAAATTGCTTGCCAACAACCCATAAATTTAAACAAGTCAGGATGGCAAGAGGAGGTTGCCTGGGAATCATCATAGAAGAGAAGTCAAAAGCAATGCGGTTTAAGATGGGACACACAGACAGATACCCCTCCAGCAAGATGTTCCTTCTTTCACAAAGGCAAATCCTTAGGGCTCCCACGAGGATTAGGAAATCGTCTCTTCACCCATGTGACCACTTACAGTCTTGAAACTCCAAGGAAGGTATGGGGGGGGGGCGTTGGCTGAAGGATCTCCAATGGACAGCACATCTGACTTGACTAAAGGCATCAACCCAGACCGCGGCCCATCCTCGAGCTCAGGAGGAGGGTGAGTGAGGGGAACAACATACATGCAAGGGCACGGATGTCATTTGCACACAAGTGGGGTCACAACTTGCATAATTAGAGCGCAGTCCTAGGGAACGTAGAGTCCAGGCTACACTGATTCAGTCCTCCTGACCTGGAAGAGGTCTGGCTTACTCCATCCAGCCTCAAGGATGGGGTCCATACAGTGGAAACTGCTGAAGCTGTGTCAAAGCTTCCTGCTTTTCCTCCTCCTTCTAACTTAGCCCACCACCATGGGGAGTGGAATGCGGCAGAAAGGACCACACGCTGTGCAAATATATGCTTTATGCTCTGGTCCTCACACCCACTCATACAAAAGACATACCATTAATAAGTACAAAAAAATGTGGGGTCTGCCCAGAGCCATCTTGCGCAGAATCCCTCCCCTCGTTAGCAACTACCTTTAACATTATTTGATTCTGAATTCAGACAAAGGAGGAGGTGAAAACCCAGGGATCCTCAGCATTTACACATCTAAAGCTCACTCTGCAAAATAAACTTTCCTCTTTAAAGCCCCATTTTAATCATTCTATCAAGTGGCCTAATTTTTTTTCCCCTTAATTTGCGGGATCCAAGCAATTTTTACTGTGGGTGGTAACAAGAGTCTAACTGTTTCTAATTATTTAAAAAACAAAACCACACACACAAAACAAAACAAAACAAAAATCTGTGCTGCCAAATGCCAAGAGACTCAGAAGCCGCAACTTCCGGTAATAAAGATTTTTCTTTCCAACTATCATAAACTGGCGTATCTGGAGAGCATCTGCGTGCCTGCTCTGTGCTTCCCGTCCATGATAGCGGTGAGCGGGGCCCATGCACAGAACAGGGGGAGACAGTGCAATCGGGAGGCCTTTGCAAACATACGAAGACCCAGTCTTTAAAACCCACCCCCTAACCAATCACTCTCAATGCAACTGAGGGCACATTTTTTTTTTCCTTAATTTTGTGCCACAATTTCCCTCTCTTTAAAAATGAGGACAACAGTTCCTACCTACTGGGAGACTTACGTGGGTAAACGGATGAAAATCACTTCAACCAGAGCTGATACATAGAAAGCACTCAATAGGGGCGCCTGGGTGGCTCAGTCCGTTAAGCGTCTGCCTTCGGCTCAGGTCCCAGGGTCCTGGGATCGAGCCCCGCATCAGGCTCCCTGCTTATTAGCAGGGAGCCTGCTTCTCCCTTCTCCTGCTTGTGCTCTCTCTCGCTATCTCTATCTCTTGCAAATAAATAAAATCTTTAAAAAAAAAAAGCACTCAATAAATGCTACTACTACCTTATTTATATATAAACTGGGAACAATATTAGTTTTTCTCTCATGGACTAGCTGTGAGGGTGAAACAAGAATATTATGAAACACTGGAACCCAATGCCCAAAGGACTGCAGATTTTTAACAAATGGTGGGTAAGTATTAATACTAAACCACACCCCCCACCAGGGAGCAAGTTCACGTTTCTTTCTTCCCACCAAAGAGATGAATTAAAAAATACCCACTGAGGATAAGTCAGAGCTAATGTCGACAGATGCTTAGCGGGTTCCATGTACGCCATTCTGCACACAAATTCATTTGAAATCTCCCAAGAAATGGAAGGTAGGTACAAAAATTTCCCTGTTTTATAAATGGAAAAACTTAGACCTAGATGGCCCTCAGGAAGATATACATGGTTATTCAGCTAGCCAGCAGCAAAGCCAGAGTCTGAAGTCGTGGAATTTGAACCCCAGGCTCTTAATCATTCCATGAAGCACGCTCTGCAGTAACCGTAACCAAGTACCAAAACAACATCCTCTCTTCTTTTGAGGCAAACCATCTCCTACCAAAAAGGCTTGCAAGAATTACGATTTTATCATTAAACCTGAAAGCTGGAATAACCCATAGATGCTTTTCATGGAGAGGAAATCCAATGGGAAGACCGTGCTATTAAAGACCCAGGAGGAGGAGATCAACGCCAAAGAAGAAGTCAGGAATTTCTTTGGGCTAACTTGGACCTCAATCTCCACAAAACGGCCCTGTTCCACTCAACATGAAAAAGAATCCAGTACAATCCGCCACTGTCCAACCTTGCTTTCTACCCCACTTGTTAATCATGCCTAGAGGGGGGCACTAAGTTTAACTGCAGACAGTCAATTTTGTTAATGGAATTCTAAGCCCACCCGTTTTCAGTGGGGAGGATGAGAGACTCTTTTGCTGTGTTTCTCTAAAGCAAATATTTAGTGCTTTCATCTTTTAGTGCCCTAACATGCGATCTGTCACCCAAATAAAAAAACTAAACCTTCTCATGTGAATGTCTGTAGAAATGATACGATGCTTCCAGCGTCAGTCAGACAAATGGCGAGTACTTTCAGAAGGGAGCTGGGAGATCCCTGTGTTGGCTGTCTCGAGTCCCCTATCATTTCAATCCGGATGCAGAGAAGCAACTTGTTCCTAACCTGCTTTGCTCCTCTTGTTTGGCCTAGTGGAGTACCCAGGCTTGCATTGCTTTGCTTAGTGGTGGTGGTGGTGCTTTCTTTAAATGAAAACCATTCTTCATCCACCTGGAGGACATTCCTCTACAGAAACCTGTTTTCTGACAACGGTAGTTTCTTATCAGCAAAACTCGCTCCTCTTAGCTGAATGGAATCATCAATGCCCTGAATCTACCAAACTCTGAGATATTCCTTCAGCCTGGCAAGCAAGAAGCAGGGAGAAGGGGTACAGCCAGGGAAGCTGGGCTACTTTCGTAGAAGGCAGCTGTAATTCTTCCTGACTCTAAAAAGGTTTTGGGTGCCAGAAAGCCAGAAGGAGGGCTACGACTGTGTTTCTGGATGTCACCTCCCCCATAATTTCTGCTTTCTGTACTGGGTCACGGTTCCCACTTGTCAACTGGCTGCAATGGCAAGTGTCCAAGTAATTACAGAGACAGGAATTAGATGACACAAGAATTTACACATGTACAATTGCTTGTACCTTCCCCAGCAGAATCCATGGCAAAGGCATCATCTGCTGGCCAGTCAAGTGTGACACTCTGAGCAGGGGAACTTTGAGGTCACCTCTGCTCATTTCTCAATAGGAAAACAGGCACACACACATGCCCGCATCGCACTTTTCCCTATGAAAGCATTAGCCCTGAACCACCACAGGTGAAACATAGCTCTGGCCTCCCTGTGCTTGTCGCAGCTTGTCCCAGCACCTAGAGCTGGTATGCACCGATGATCTGGGAAGCACCTCAGGTGCTCGAAGCCCTTCCTTCCTGCCTTCACCTAAGAAATGGGACAAGTGAGGACAGCCTGGGAGAACCATGTTGGCTCAACAAAACCTATAGAAAATGCACCGTCTTCATTTTATAAGTGATGCCCAAATCTTAATAATCTGTCCTGACATCTGAGAAAGAATTGCCCACACTGGGTGTGTGGGCAAGAACAGCCAGTTTAAAACACAGGAAATCCAACCAAGACTCGTCAGTAACTAACAAGCCAACAACCAAGGCACCATGGTTACACCTCTTTGGCTAAAGAAGGCACGGTGGAAGAGCAGAGAGTCTAATAATCAACAGTGAAAAAATAATCTCTCAGAGAGAGAGGGAGGAATCAAGTCAACATTACCTTTCAAATGGTAAAAATGATAAAAAATAAAACCCACATTTCCTGTGACTAAGAAAGGGACAGCATGAGAGTGTGTATACGATGATGGAGCAGTTCTGTATCCTGATGGCAGTGGGGGTCATATAAATTTATGCTAAAATTCACAGAACTGGAGACTGAAAGAGAAGTCAATTTTGTTGGATGATAGATTTTAAAATACAATGAACTCTTGAACAACTTGGGGGAGAGCAGGAGGGAGGTGTTAGAGACACTGACCCCCCCCATGCAGTCAAAAATCCACCTAAATTTTGCTTCCCCCAAAACTTAACTACTAATGGCCTACTGCTGACCGAAAGCCTTGTCTACTCATAAATAGTCAATTAACACATATTTCATATGTCATATGTCTTATATACTATATTCTTACAATAAAGGAAGCTAGAAAAGAGAAAATGTTATTAAGAAAACTGTTAGGAAGAGAAAATACATTTACAGTACTATACCAAAAAAAAAAAAAAAATCCGCAGAGAAGTGGACCCATGCAGCTGAAGCCCATGTTGTTCAAGGGTCAACTGTGTGTGTGTGTGTGTGTGTGTGTGTGTGTGTTGTGTGTGTTGTGTGTGCATTTTTTTTTTTTAATCCTACATCTCAAAAGAAACCTGGTCCCCACATCTAAAATCTGGGGCACAAAAGCATACATATTAAGTGCAAAACTGAAAAATAGATGGTTGCAGGTGACCCAGCCAAGCAAAACTGCAATGAGGAAAGTTACCCCCCACCCCAGGAATCTGATCTGAGTCCATTTTGCTGTCCAAAGCAGGACAGGGCCAAGGAGAAAGGAGGGTCCCATTCCCTTGAGAAGCGAACTTATCTGTGTACAATGAGAGCCGCGGGCCCAGAACTGCCCCGCTTCCCTTAGGAACCACATGCATTCCTGAAGCCGACAGAGATACCACAAGCTATCTCCTCCTCTGCCCACCTCTACCCATCTTTCTCATGTGTTCATGAAAAAGTGGTAAGAGGAAAGAAACATCCAGGAGACAGAGTTGTGAACAACCAACGAGCTGGATGTCTCTCCTGGTGGTTACGAGTTTCTTCCACTTTCTTGTGGAGGGGCTCCTCGTGTCCCAGGCAGAGGGGACCTCTCACCGGTCAGCCTGATTCTCGGTGAACCACCGGGCCTGGGAGAAACCCAGTGTGGGGAGCCAGGCTGAGCAGCAGTGACTGAGAGCTCCCCCCGATCCCTGTGCCCCCGGCCCCAGAGCTCATGTGCAACCCTGCAAGCCCATATCCTCTCCTGCCAACTCTGTCTTCCTAAGCAGTGAGAGGCCACCACTGGGGCCACGGGGCTGCATTGCAGGGGTTCCAGCAAAGCTTGGCAGACACAGTGATGGCTGGGGCTGGGATTTAAATCCAGTGGGGGCAGCCACGCCCCCTTCTGTCACCCCAATTCCTTCCCACCTCCCTCGCCTCTCACCTTCTTCTTTCTCTGATGACTTTAGTTCCTTCCCTCAATGGAAGGAACTGACTTTCCAAAACAGAAACTTTCACTCTGAGCACACACAGCTCTCTTCCTTGGGCCTGCCCAGAGAAAAATGTTTCTCTGCTGCTGCACTGGTCGCCAAGCTGCCTGTGTGCTTGTGCTGGGGTGGGGCGGGGCGGCAGGAATTGGGCCCAGACACGTGCGTGTGCACATGGACAGGCACACATGCCCCAGGAGGTTTCTAACAAAGAGTCAAAAGCTCTGTGGCTGTACAAAGGCCACCTCCTTCCTCATTTTCAGCTCAAGTTGAGGGGCCAGCGACTGATTGGAGAAGGACCGCCATGGAAAGGACAGCCAACACGTGCGCGTGCCCCCATGAAGCATGCTACGCCACGTCTGTCACCTTCCTCCCCAAAGCAAACCAAACAAGACAAGTTTTCCACTACTGCATTTTTTAATGCAAACAGGCTTGAAAGGGGACTTTCAGAGATACGATGGACAAAGTTGGCAATGTGTGGAATGAAGGCTGGAAGATGATCTATTTCTTAGTATTGCCTCTTGCTAAACTAGCAGCAGCGGACACAAGAAGTACCTTCTGAGTAAGGTGCACACGACGGGCCTGAGAAGGAAGGGTTAAAACTCAGATCTCCTACTTTGCTCACCTGACAGTAATTGCCCTTCATAAAAATGAGGAAATGCAGCTCCAGAGTCTGGGCTGAACTCTTGTTCCTATCTGTTCTCAAATTCCAAACATCTACCTCCGTGGCATCATTAAAGACACCAACAATACGAAAGTACTCTGAGAAACAGATATCACAACAGACAGATACACAGACTGATGTGACAGGTAATGTCACAACCATCAGTGGGAAGCATCCACTCCCTCTCTTCAAGTACTGACCAAGTCACTGCATCAGGGGGGAACCCATAAGGAATAAAAAAAAAAAAATCTTTAGGCTAATTTAAACTCTCCCTGGACACAGGTGAGCCCACTAAAAAGTGATCTGTCACCTCCTAGAATTACAAAAGGGGAGGACCTCACAACAATAAACTGTGTGGGTGATAACATGTCCTGCATCAAAAGTCAAGTCTTCTCTATTAATGACCTTTGTCACATGGGATGCCAAGAAAACATGTGACTCACAAAGAATGGGGGAAAGGGAGGTAGTCACAAAGATAAGAGCCGTGATGGCTCCTGGCAGTGGCGCCTGGCGGACGTCAGGCAGCCCGAGAGGCATGGCCACAGGGCAAGGAACACCTGCACCTCCCACTGGGGTGAACTCCTTGCAGGGCCTCCGTGCACTCGATCGGCCTGGGCTTCCAACTCCATATACCGGCCTCACAGGGTGAGAGGAAAAGTGTAAGAAGTGAAAGGAACGGCATTCAGTCCAAGGAATGGCAAACAACATGGTAAAGAGGGCCTCGAATGGTCCTCTCCCTCTCCAGGCCTATTTCCCTGGGCAAGTTGTGCCCAAGCTGCATCAATCACATAGGAGACACACTACCTCACGATGCACTGGGAATGTGATCTCGCTGAGGCATGAGAAATTCCGAGTGGGGCCTGACAGGGTCCATATCTACTACGGGGGTGATTCATGGGAAGAGGGAATTCATGCACTCACTGGACCTGGAAGAATTCAACAAGGAAGCTTTGCAAGGAGAGAAAGAGAGAAAGGAGAAACCACAAAATAGTATGGGTGGTCCCACTAGCGATCCCACCCTGAGAATGGATTTGGCCAGGGGGGTGCACTTGCTGGTCTGCCAGCACAGAATCATCCAGGGCTGAACGCACGAAGCTACTGGTCATGTACATCACAAGGGCAGTATGGACTGTCTGGGGACATTCTGCCTTCGTCATTTTTAACTCACATCTGCTCCCGCGTGCAATGCAATGGCACCAGAACAGGGGAATTTTAGAAACAGTCTGTCGGCCCTGGGGCCATGACTAAGCTTTTTGAGGGATACCCACAGCCAGAATGGGCAACCATCAGAAGTTTTACAGAGACTCTTCCTGGCATACATAGGAAAGTGTTTCCATCACGAGAGATGGAAAACAAACAGAAAACAACTGCGTAAAATATGAGAGGAGCTTGCCTATGATTTTTAAAATACCTCTCTTCAAAGACCGGAAGGAAGTCTATCAAAATATTAACTTTGCAGGGCACCTGGGTGGCTCAGTTGGTTGGGCGTGTTGCCTTCAGTTCAGGTCGTGGTTCCAGGGTCCTGGGATGGAGCCCCACGTTGGGCTCCCTGCTCTGCGGGGAAGCCTTCTTCTCCCTCTCCCTCTGCGGCTCCCCCTGCTCGTGCTCTCGCGCACTCTGTCTCTCTCAGAAGAATAAATTTTTAAAAAATCTTAAAAAAAAATTAACTTTGCCTCTGAAGGTACTTTTACTGTTTTCTCATTCTTTATGTAATAGGGAGTAGGAAGGCAAATTAAACAGTCTAACTTAACAGAATGCTTGCAAAGTTACAATGTAGACATTTGTAAAGCAAATACTTCCCTTCTAATGCACTTTGTTGTGTAAATCCAGATTTTCCATACATAACACGTATTGAAAAATAGAGTACCAAGGAAATGAAGCAATATCTATATTTGTTTCAATGACTAACAAGCAAAAATAAGACTTCAGCTGTGACACCATGCTTTTTAGAAATCAGACATATAATAAGCCACAGATTTATAGGATGTGGTCTAATAAACCTAAGAAAAGTTTCATTTCCTCCTCACCAAAGTGGTTCACTCCCTGTCTGTGCAACTAGTTTTCTGCAAAGTTAGCAGATGTCTCTTTCTTTTTCCTTAAATGTGTAAGTTGAGAGATCAATAAGCACCAACAATAATAATGTGCCCCCCCTGAATACACACACACACACACACACACACACACGCACGCTCACTCGCTCACTCTCCCATATCCCTAAATAGGAAATAAAAACGGGCTCAACGCTAGCAAAAGGATAGGTGGCCCAAAACATCAAAAGGGACAGAGCTTGCCATCTTGCTAATCCCCAGCCACTGATCAGGAAAAATTTATAGAACCCCTGGAAAGGGGGAAGCAAGGAATGAGGGAAGGATTTAGACAAAGAACTTTTTAAAAGGTTGTTTTCAAGCATTTCCGTGAAAATGGTATTAACTCAGCAATTACAGGAAAAAACACTCTTTTCTTATCTGAATGCACTTATGCCACGGGTCACACCCTATTATTGTCACTATTAAACATGTTAATAGCCCCAATGTAATGACTTTGTGTGGCTAGCTTTAAAATGTACATGAATAAATAGCTAACTAGAAGAAAAAAAGTGACTCATGCCTGCCTAGGTGGATATTGACTTTCTTAGTCATATTTACTCAGTTGGTCTACCAGCCTTAATTCCCTGGAGGAGAGGGCTGAAGTGACAGAATCCAGCCAACTTGCAAGGAAAGAGAGGGAGGAGGGACAATGAAAGTTGAGTCCAGCCGGGGTAGAAAGTGTCCCGAATGTGGTACTGCTAAGGCAGAAACTTGACTTTGAGTGTCCTGAATCAAAAACGTCCTCCCAGCCCCTGAGAAGGCAGGGTGTTGAACAGGACCCAACACACCTTCTTTAGCAAGTGGAGGATGGTTAGTATGGAAGACTCTGACCCAGGGACTGTTGCCATGGTCTTCAGTGACAGCAGTTTTATGGCTATGCCCCTGTGCTGTGTGACCCCAAGCAGCTGCTACACCTCCCTGGGGCTCACTTGCAAAATGGGATCACAGCATCTCCCTCCTCGGAGTGTGGTCAGGTTTTGGAAGTTACTATGAGCAAAGCACTTCCAGAAGTGCCTGGCCCATAGGAGGCGCTGTGTGAAATCTCACTCTGACCAGTATTTCCAGGCATCCTGGGCATCCTGGGAGGTGCCCCCAGGAAGCAGGCTGGGCAGGTATTCCACGCCCATCCCCCTTTTACAGACCCCGGGAGCACATCATGGAGGGGTGAAGTCCCTTGCCAACAGACGTGACGGAACGCTGGAATCAATCCTACTTCTGACTCCAATCTCGTGTGGTTTCCACGACGCTACCCAGAGCCACGTCTCGCACACCCACGCTGTGGGTCAGGGTTCCCCTGTCCCACCACAACTCCTGAGGTAGAAAGTACTACAGATACATCACTAACTATTCCATGAAAACGTCTATGGCAAAGCAAGCTATACAACTGAGCTCCCCAAGCAGTGGCTGGCCCGTCACACCGACACACTCTCAGGGTGTGATTCCCCAGGAATCCTGCCGAGCGCTCGTGCCGGACACCCGCTCCTTGGCTGAGCTCCACTCTCCACGCTTCGACTCGCTAGATGCTCACAGCAGCCCATGTGTGAGTCCCCTTCACCAGCAGGAAACTGAGGCACAGAGCAGCTGGGTAACTTGCCCAAGCTCCCACAGCCCACGAGCGGTGTCTGTGTGTCTGGCCTAGTCACAGTTTAGGGACCTAGACCCAATCCGGGAAGCAGGGCATATTGGTGCTTCCTCAGAAGATGTTTCCATGTCCTGAGGGCAAAGCTGAGAAATGAACAGGGTCACCAGCGTCAAGGATCTAAGTGGCGCCTGCGGATCTCAAGTTATAAGGAAGAAACCCAGTCTTCCTGTTTTATTTTCCTCATACTCAAAATGGGTGCCTGGTTCTCCTTTATCTACCTCATAACTCTGACCAAAGATTAATGAGTCACTGTTCACCGGGCCCCGGTGGGGGGAGAGCTGTGTGCAGCATGGCCCCATCACCCGTGGCCAGGACAACAGCTAGCTACCCTTGTTACAAGCTGGACCAGGGGGCGGCTGCTGAGAAAAGCCTTCTCTCAGGCCATGGCTGCTGAACAGAAGGCCTCCCTGTGCTGTCACACCCAGACCCATCAAAGGACCGGGGCCTTCCGCATTCACGGGCTCCAGGAAATCTGAGTACAGGCACCATCACAGGAGGAGGAAGGGGGGTTTCCAAAAAGACCAGAAACATCTTCAGTTTTATTCACATCTGGCTGAGAAGGGGGCCACGACATAGGAAGATTTCCATGAGATACCAACACACGAAGTTACCAGAACTCAGACACGTCGTAGTGTGCAGAGGCATCCTTGGTGTCACGTCAAGTGAGAAGAAAATACAAAACTACTGTTAAGGTCCAATTCCAATCCTGTGAAATATTTCTAAAGTTTAGACACAGGAATGATGAGAAAGAAACGCATCCCAATATTAAGCCCGAATGCCCAACACAGCACCCAGCACATGGTAGGTAAACTATGAATGTTTTTAAAAGGCAGAAGTTTCACTAATTGGCTCTTAAATATTCATTTTTTCTTTAAAAAAAACTAGCATTAATACTAAATCATTTGCCATTTAAGTCTAAAGAGTTCCTTCAAAATTTTTTTATCTGCACTGACTTTTGCTTTTCTGAGAACCAAAAGCATGTTCTACATGGTCTTTATTCTTTGGGACTGCTAATCTGAAGAGAACTGTCACTCCCAAAGATGGAGCAATGTGGGGTATTGACATCGTATTTAATTATTTAAAGGAAATTAACAATGTTTCCTGTCCTTGGACAGCCACGTCTTCGAGAAAAGCCATTCACAGCTGCCTCGGGAAGGTACCATTGCAGAAGACTGAGCATTTCTCAGCACCCTGAAGTCTCCAAAAGAATCTGTAAGTTCTAAATAACTAGGAACAAAGGTAAAATTGAGATAATAACTTCTCTGTCCCTCTGGGAGCTGTGTGAAAGGTCCCAGGAAATCATTTCCTGGGGGTCAAGTTTAATGGGACAACATATTGCTCATCATTCTCACAGAAGCTACGCATGACACTGGACCATGTGTAGCCTCTCCTGGGAGCCGAGCACCTGGGGTTCACAGGGGCACCACCCTCCACCCTCCCCTCGTAAACTGGCATTCTTACGGCGATGATAAACCTATCAGTGATCACAGTACCCAGACATCATGGCACCCGACATGACAGCTACCTGACGGGAATTCAGGGGCCATGGCGCACGGGCCCTGCCCTAGCGCGAGGTAAACTTTGGATGGGTGGTTTCATTTCAGAGCTAGCTCATCTCATACCGTCATTCTGCTCCGAGACCTACCTCCAAACACCAGGGCTCCCCAACCTTGTGTAAGGAGTGGCTCCTTTTCATGTCCCTGAAGACTTGAGTGCTGACAGTGAAGTCTGAGGGGGGGTAGAAGTGCTGACAGTCATGTCCCTGAGTGCAGCAAGGGAGGGGGCACTGCTGCCAGGAAGAAAGGGGAAGAGAGTGAGGCTTGGGAGGGAGGGGGACGCAGTCACCAAGGCATTCACGGTCCCCAGCCTGACCTTCTTCCCTGACCCCACACTTCTCTACAAACTCCAAGCAAGGCGGGCTGTGGTTCCCGACGCGACCCCAGGACTCTTCCACCTCCCTGCCTTCCAGCCTGGGGCCCCCTCTAGCAACATCTTAAACACAGTGTCCTCTATGCAGCCTTTCTGCTGCATCCCTGCCCGCAGTCCCCACCTCTGCCCATCCCCCCCCCCCCCCAGTGGGCTCAGCCATTCCTTGCTCTGAGCCTCCACCGAGCCAGCTGGCCGGCATTCCCTCTCCCTCTCCCTCTCTCTCAACTTACCTTACTGAATGTTCTATTAATTTAAACCATGTGACACCGCTGGTATTTCTACCCTACAAAAATGCAATCAAGTATGGTGCCACCCAGTGCTAGAGCTATTTGGGGATCTGTCTAGTCACCTTCCCCTCTGCCGGTCTACAATTTTTCGGTGAGGGGTGACTACACCTCCATCTCTGGATCCCTGGGAAGCATCAGGCAGCACACACCTTGAGTGCTCAAGAAGCATGTGCCATACTGAATTTCAGCACAGCTTGAGCTCTAGAACGCCCGCAGCTTTGGTTCACTGCCTGCCTACTCTGTCTGGGGCTTTTGACGGGAACGTGCATGGTGTTCTGCAGCTCCTCACAACCACCCTGTGAGGTAGGTATGTGCCCGTTTTACAGAGGAGGAAACCGACTCAGAGACTTAAGGAGCATGCCCAAGGTCACACAGCGAGTAAATGGCAGAAGGGGAATACGGACCAGGTCTCAGTCAACTCATGGTGCTGCTGTGTAGACTCGGACGGCTGTCCAGATGTTGACTACTGCTCTATCAACAGGATGGAGAATTTAGGGGCATAAAGAGAGACCTGCGATCCAAGAGGGGCTATTTCACAACAAAGAAATATCATTTTAATTGTCTTTTAAAAAGGAAAATGCCTGTGTCCTTTGTATGGGTGTATGACTTCTCTACTCAAGTTTTTAAAGGGTGTATATGAGGAAAAAATGCCATAAATTCTTCACCCTTTTTAATCCCAAATAACAGAACTCAGGATTAAGAATGTAAGATGGAGCACAAAACCCAATTATCTTATGTTCTGATATTCACCCAAGAGCAGCAGAATGAGCATAGTGGGTGCTAAAGACTCTGGGAGATAGGAAATCGGTGGAAATAAAGGATAAATCCTACAAAACAGCAACCACCTTTCCAGAACAATTTACATGGTTACCATATTACCTGGTCCTCCTGTGGTACAGGGTGAAAGGGGTATCCAGGTGGATTAAAACCGTTCAAAGGCCAAGTGAACTCCCAAAGTGGGAAGGGGCCATGTAGCCAGCAAACTGGGGCAACCCCAGGGCCCTGGCTGGCTACAGTTGTCCCTGTGTCTGGACTTGGAAAGCCACCAATGCCAGAAGCCAGAGGTCTGCCCCCCCAGAAACGGCAGCCCAAGCCCTCAGAGGAAGCACTGGTTGCCCATGGCTGGAGGTCTCTGGTCTCCGTCTGGGAAGCAGAACCTCCCACTCTGCATTTCTCCACAGCGCTCATTTGTAAACAGGAATGTGAGTCATTAAGCAAGCAGGAGTCCATTTTCAAGATCGGCCCAGCTTTACAACTAAGGTAATCCTATTCTGCCTTGTCACAGTGGTGACTCACCTTACTGTCTCCCACCAGAGGTGACATGATTTAAACCTCCAATTTTTCCTGGAAGGAACCCAGCAATATGGGGGTTTAAATCCCTGTCTGTTTGCTTTGTTTTCTAACACGGTGCTGAGAGCCAAGAGGCAAGGCTCCCAAGGGCAAGCGCCCCAGAGGAGTCTGGAGAAGAAATGTATCTAAGGTTACCATAGACCACGCATCTTTATTATCTTCCCATGGCCTTTCCTCGGGGTCTATACTCCCAGAGGGGCCTGTGGTTTATGAGGACAAGTTGCGCTCGCGCGTGCGCGCGCGCGCACACACACACACACACACACACACACACACACACCCCTCTGCCTAAGATCCAGATCTGGGAACCTCAGAGCCAAATCTGCACGTCACTTCAATTCTGTAGGAGCTCCCAGCTTTGAGATGTGTGAGATTAACCTGATCCTCATCATCTCTTCTGGGCCTACCCTGCTTTTCTTCTTTTTTCTCATTTCTTTAAATATTCATTTCCAATCTTTGTGCATAATGTGAAGTCTTCTAAGCCACTTCAAATTTTGGAGGGTAAAAAAATGTCTTATAAACAAAATCAAATGTACCTACAAATACAAAATCAATCATTTTGTAAGGGGAAAGAACTGTAGCGGAGTCTCCCCTAATAACTACAAAACTCTTCAGTGGATCCACCCTAAGGATTAGAAAGCAGACATCCACTGAGTTTTCTGCTCAGCATCCATTCATGCTGTTCCCGGTAGTAGTTCCTTGACTTGTTTATAAAGCCATGTAGTTTACATGGAGTGGACCCCTCAGTCCAACTGTACTCAGCATATTACATCCCTTGACCACAACCACTGGTTCAGAATTATGGGGGAAGAGAAGATCTCTCTGGACTTCAACCTACTTTCATGAGGGGACATCAACCCAGGGCCAAGGAGAGAAATGGTGTCCTGGTAAATGGGCCCCTGGAACCAGCCATGCCTGATGCCTGCCACCTGTGCACTTTTCAGTCATACACTCTTTTTGCTCAGGCTAGTTTGGGTTGGGTTTGAGGGGAGGGGGAGAGAGAGAGAGAGAGAGAGAGAGAGAGAGAGGGAGAGAGACATCCTGACTGGAGTAGGCTAGTCATCTAAGCCAGACCGACCTCAATAATTGTCCATCCACAAATCAAGGGGTAATGTGGAAAGAACTAGAGACACTCCAGGAAAAGTAAATGAAGGCTTCATGAGGTTCATGCTCCTGGCATGATGAGGGGGTTGTTATAAGGCAGTACTTTGGAGCAGGCACCCAGTACTTCTTGAAAGAAGAAAGAAGAAAGACTGTGGCTTGCGGCCGCTGTCTGGGACAGGGAGAGAGACCCTGAGCAACACCACCAGTAGGAATCGACGTTCGACCCTCCTGTTCCTCTAGCACCACAGATGCCACTGGCCACACTGACCAACTTTAGGATGTGGTCCCCAGAAGGTAGGAGCCACGGATACTGAACAGCACCAAATCTGCCTCCTAGCTTTCCCCAGCTACACCGCCTGTTTGTGACAGAGGACTTGGAGAGATGCATTTCACCTGGGGAAAGTGAAGGTTCGAAGCTGAGGCGTGTCAAGACAGAAAGCAGACAGAGTACATGGCGGCTTTCATTTTCACCGGTGACTCAGCACCTGATGACACAGCATGTTGACCGGTCCTGGGCATGGCCACACGGATCAAGAATCAAGATGTGTCACCAAAAAAGTTGTGGTAATGTTTGTGTACTCTACTCTTTTGTTTCTTTCTGAGTTTACAGCCCCCTTCAACAAGTGGCTGGGCAGTATTGAAATATTAAATGCAGTAGAATGGAACCCCATGAGCTAGAAAGTACAATTTGCTTCGCCCGGAAAAATAAGAGGAAGGAATATAGAAGGAGGAGCTGAACACACTGAAGAAACAAAAACCCTAAAAAGTACTAAAGCCTCCAGAGATAAAGATTGGGTATGAAATAATGTTATTCAGACCCAACTTGGCTAACAGCTATTGGCTGTTGGGAGAATTCTGAGCCCACCTCTTAGAAAGAAAAAGAAGTTTTAAATTTTGTCTCAGAAAAGTCTGATGTAATGGTTAATTTTATGTGTCAACCTGATTGTGCCATGGGGTGCCCAGATTTTTGGTCAAACGTTATTTTGAGTGTTTCTGTATTTTTGGACAAGTTCAACATTAAAACTGACAGACTAGTGGTACCTGGGTGGCCCGGTCGGTTAAACATCCAACTCTTGATCTCGGCTCAGGTCATGACCTCAGGCTGGTGGGATCAAGCCCCATGTCAGGCTCCATGCTGAGTGTGAGGAGCCTGCTTGAGATTCTCTCTCTCTCTCTCCCCTTCTCTCTCTGCTCCTTCCCCCCCCATAAAACAAAAACAAAAAAACCTGGCAGACTAAATAAAACTGATGCCCTCTCTCATGTAGGTGGGCCTCATCCAATCCGCTGAGGGCTGATCCTCCCCCAAAAGGAGGGACTCCTCCTCCTGCCTGGCTGCCTTCAAGTGGAGCACTGGTTTTTCTATGCCTTCAAACTGCAACCTTGGCTCTTCCAGGGTCTCAAGCCTGGCAGTCTTTGGACATGAACTCCACCATCAGCTTTCTTGGTTCCCAGGCCTTCAAACACGGACTCAACTACATCACAATCTCTCTCACATCTCTAGGTTGCCTACTGCAGATCTTGGGACTTGCCTGTCTTCAACATGGTGTGAGCCAATTCCTCACAATATATCTTGTTATACACGTACACACACACACACACACACACACACACACACACACACACAAACACCATTGATTCTGTTTCTCCGGAAAACCCTAATATATTTGGGTTGTTGTTTTTTATGTGTTTTCTCCCCCAAGCAAGAGGGAAAGGATTATTTGTGGGTCTCTAAAAGAAATCAGAATTGTGAAGTGAAATGGGTCTTATAAATCGTGTAATCAAATTCTTTATCATTTTTATTTTAAATCTCTAGGTCTAGACATAAAAGCACCTACCCAGGATTACACAGAAAAGAACAAAGCAAAACCCAGACTTTAAAAACGAGGAGTGTTCTATGTATAACATGGAAGAATTTTATTTTGAAACTACATCATCTTTGGAAGAATAAGAAATCCATTTGAGGGGCACCTGGGTGGCTCAGTTGGTTAAGTATCTGCCTTTGGTTCAGGTTATGATCTCGGGGTCCAGGGATCAAGTCCCGCATCAGGCTCCCTGCTCAGCAGGGAGTCTGCTTTCCCTCTCTCCCTCTGCCCTTCCCCCTACTTGTGCTCTCTCTTTCTCCCTCCTCCCTCCTCTCTCAAATAAATAAATAAAATCTTTAATTAAAAAAAAAGAAATCCATTTGAGAAAAAGGTACTGGTAAGAGCCATTCCATTAAAGAAGCCAACGAGCAAAATGACAAATTTTAATTGCTAAGACGGTAAAATCCTCATATGTCTTTATCATTTACTCACATATCACATCTGTACAAACAAGGACACCGAAAAACCAGCAATAGCATCCACCCATCCACCCATCCACCCAACCACCCAACCACCCATCCACCCATCCTCCACCCTCCACCCATCCACCCAACCATCCATCCACCCAGACAACCAAAGCCCACAGACACGTCACCTCGGACAGAGAGCTCAGGTCTGTACAGGTCATGCTCTTCTAGCTTTAAGCTCCATCAATAATTCTCACCTCTGAAAGTGAGGTAACTTTGGTGGGAACTAATTACATTCGAAATATGTCGTCAAACAACTTAACACAGATGCAAAGAAACTGTAATCAGAGCTACTGACAAGCCACCATTTTTGTCATTAAAGGTAAAGCCAAACCAGGACACAATCGTGGATGTGGCCAGTGGAAAGCAACATCTTTTCTTCACGATTATGTTTCAAAACTGGGAGCGTGTGTGAGGGACGAAGTGTGAGAGTCTATGCGAGGCACATACGTGTGGGACACATGGGCACACCTGCATGCATGCAGAGGTAGGCGGGTGTCATCAAATATGGCAGACCACGACCTAGGGTCCGGAATGGCAATGGCCATTCACGGACAGCAACTCCTTCTTCCCTTGCCGGCGTCCGTGTCCCTGGGCCACCCTGCTCAGAGCTGGTGGAGGTAAAACATGATCACCATCCCTACATTCAAGGGATGCAGAAATGAAGTCTGCCTTGGCCCTCCAGGACCTCATCTTGGTGAGAAAGACCAGGACCCAAAGGGAAGTCAAAAGAGGAAGAAGAAGCCTTTTTACAAAGCAAAGGTCACCTCTTCTCCAGCTTAGCACAGAGACAGATGTGGGCCCTCAGAGTCACTGCCATCTCCCACTAACTAGCTGTGTGCCCCGCGTTTCTGAGGCTCAGTCTGTCGGGTCACCTGAGGGTGCCTTCCTAGGGCCCTGTCTACCTCCGACATGCTCCAATTCTACAGGGCGAGCAGAACGCAGAGGAGGGGAACTCACTGGGTCCTCAAATGGCTCTAAGTACAAATCCAGTGTGCCTCGATTTCTGGACATGGCCCCTATATCATAAGAGGAGATATTTACTGAAGACACAGGTACATCCAAGGAGAAGAGGCAATGTGTGCATGGTAACACTCTCTTTTACGAGATAAAAGCTCAACATGGCCAAGAAAAATATTTTAGGGATAAGGTATCATGAATGGAGATTTGAACCATCATTTCAAAAGATGCTTTTTGGCTAACAGAAAATTTTGCCAACCTGTTTTGTTTTCCGGGGGGGGGGGGGGATACTTCTAAATATCAGATATTGAGAAGCTGAAGATAAAACATGTTTCTTTCATTACAGTATCATAAACAACAAAGGAAAAGTAGGTATAAAATAATTTCTTAAGGAATTTGGAATAAAGGGGGCGCCTGGAATGGCTCAGTCATTAAGTGTCTGCCTTCAGCTCAGGTCATGATCCCAGGGTCCCGGGATCAAGCCCCGCATCGGGTTCCCTGCGCAGCAGAGAGCCTGCTTCTCCCTCTCACTCGGCTTCTGCCCTGTCCCCCTGCTCGTGCTCTCTCTCTAATAAATAAATAAAATCTTTTTTTAAAAAAAGTAAAAACTTACTCGGGTAATTCTGAATAAGGGAGATAATTTTACTTTTCAGCTGGTATTAACACTAAATTAGTTTTTTAAGTGAAGGTCAAGGCTTTACTGGGATGAAAGGTAAAATGTCAAATGGCTAACCTTAATATTGGGAAATCAGCCAAGGCATGCAAAAAATGAATGACTTTTTAACAGACATCGCTGGAACGCTCAACAAAGTTCTTTCTGAGGCCGTCCTAATTCCCTGGACACCCAGACACCAGCAGAGCACCGGTGCATCTCTCCCATCTGCTTCCTCGGACAGTGAGGAGGTTCCATGGTGACCTCAGTATGTGCAAAGTGAAGCTTCTCCCTGCAACCGATCTCCATCTCCATTACTTGCATATGGATCTGAGAGTCCCTGCCCTTAACAGTGCAATCTCTCCAGACAGGCAAAATGCCAGTGAGCTCAAGAAAAACCATGCTGAGCAATCACTCTGAGAGAACAGGAGTTGATTCCCAAGTGTTGACCTAAAATATAAGCCCATCTACTATACCCAGAAGTCACTGCTATGGATGAACTGGAGACAGAAGCTCAGGTCCAAGAACCACAGGCTGCAGAAAGTGGTGTGAATCCAGCTAATGGAGGGCATGTGGTACTGTGCCTTTAATGAGATTCCTGCTAAAGCGAGGAGTTGTCCCAGACGAGCCTCTGGGAAGGAATGCAAGTCCTTATTATGCCACCAGGGACCATGAGCAGCCCCGAGCAGAATCGAGGAGGCAGGAGGAGGAGAGGGGCTGACTGGGACTTGTACTGTCTATACTAGGCGCTCCTCTCCTTAAAAACCAACGTATCTCCTACAAAAAGACAGAGACAAGCAGCCAAAATGGGACAGAGTGTGGCGGTAAAGACAACACAGGGGCTGGGTGTGCCTGGGGATCCAGTTACCACTCAGGAAATTTGGAGTGCTTCACTCGGAAAGAGAGAGCAGTGTTGATAAACAGCACCCTCCTTCCCTACTGGTGGAGACCAAATGTTTTAAGATGCAAATAACAGGTTTCTGGAACAACCCTGGAATCTCTCCTGGAAAGGGTTTCATAATTCACATCTTGTTAGCCACAGGAGCCCCAATTACATTTCTTCTTTTCTCATCTCCACTAACCGATTATTAGCATTAGATACCATACTATTTTCTGCTAATATGTTTCCTGACAACATCAAACTCCGGAGGGTCTTCCTGGCATAGTAACGAAGTCACGGTGCAGACAAAGGCAGATTTATCAGAAAACATTATTTAAACCTCCTTGGTGTTTATGAAAGCACTATCCTAATTGCATAAAAACTAGTAGTGAATTAATTGAAATAGTTTGGAAAAAAGTTCTCTCCCACATTATAAAAGGAGGGATCCCACTGGAAGAATATAAGGATATAAATATTCCAAAGCAATGGATTCCCCCAGGCAGGACCAACCCTTGACACCATCTCATTCAGAATGGGAAGGTACGCAAGAATTTGGGGAAAGGCTCGCCAGCTCCGTTCGCTAACATCCCTGGTTCCAAAACGACACTGGCCCCTTTCTGTCATCGCAGAAAGAATCGAGCTATTGCCAATCAGATTACTTGAGCCAGCTCCACTGTTGTCGCTGGGCCCATGCCTGGGCTGCCGTGATGTGGCAGAGGGCAGCCTTGCTTTCCTCAAGGTGGACCCTGCCTGAGTCAGCTGCTTTGTTAGCAAAAGTCAGGTCAAAGAGAGTCCTGAGGCAGGAAAAAAAAAAAAAATCCTAAATTTGTGTGTGCGTGCGGGCACGCGTGTGCGTGTGTGTGTGCGTGTACACGCAAACAGAGAAAGCACACACAGGAACTGGAGTCACCCCCAACTACTTCCGTGTCTTCCCACACTAAATGGACGGGCCCACCTGCTAACATGTAGAGCCCAGAGTAAGGAGCACGTATTCTCATCTAGGGGGCTCCCAGAGAACACTTAAGTTTCAGGGTTCTCTCAAACAACCATGAAGGGTTCCCTGCTTCTTAAAGTGAGATTCCTCTTCCCATGTCTAACACATGCAGCCAATAAAGAAAGAAAAAAAATTCAGGTTTTCCTTGAAAAGTTTCTCCTCAGAGTACCTAGGGATATTAATGCCCTCGGGCATCGGAGGCTAGTGATCCAGAGCAATTATAAGGCAGCTGACCCAGGCGGGGTCTAACCCGGAGCAGAGAAACTCCACCCTCGGCCACACCAACCCCAGGGCGGGCTGCCGCCAGCGTAGCCAATCTGCGGCCAGTGTATTTCCCTATCTCCAGAATGTAAACATACCTGGGCCTCTAAATATTTACATCGGGTAAAACCAACAACCAAAACAGTAACAAGCAAACCACACACACAGAGAAAAAGAAAAAAAAAAAAAAAAAAAAAAAAAAAGAGAGACTCCCCAGGCTGGAAATAACCTCATCTGATCACAATCTTTTGGATGCCATTTGAGTGATTAGCAGATGAGCACCAGAGGAGAAAATGAGGACAAAGGAGACGGTCCTGCTGTCAGGGACATGCCTGAGTCACTGCAGATCCTGTCTCAATCTTTAGCCAACCCACAGAAAAAGTCACCAGCAAAACAGTTACTACCTTTACACGTGAAAAGCCTTATGTTCCAGGGAGGAGAGGACTGATATACAGTCATCTTTACCCAATATCTGGTTCCAGGTCGAATCTGTTGAGGTTAGTATTTGTTCAAATATGAAGACCACTCACAGACTTGGAAATCTTTGCCCCATAAGAGTGTTTACCTAACTTCCAATGAGAGTGAAGGGATAATTTTAAGAATTAGAGCACATGGTCTAGCTTGTATTTTTAAAATTCTGAAGCTTACCATCAGCTGAGAGATCAACAAAATATCCATATGATGGAATATTACTTGACTCTAAGAAAGGAACAGAATACGGATGTTTGCCACAACATGGATGAATCTTGAGAACATTAGGCTGAGTGAAAGAAGCCAGTCACCAAGGACCACATCTTGCTCAACTCCGTACGCACGAAATGTCTGGAAGATGCAAATCCATGAAGACATAGATTGGGGGGATGGCAGATGCACTGGGGGAAACAGGGAGTGTTAACAGGTATGGAGTTTCTTTTGGGGATGATGAACATGTCCTAAAATTAATTGTAGTGAAGGCTGCAAAACTGTAAATATACCGAAAAACCATTAAATCGTATAATTCGAATGGGTGAACTACATGGTTATGTGAATACACTTATTCTTTGATGTTTCAATTGGCACAATTGCCATTATCTTATCTCTAATTGCTTTCTCTTTGAACTCTGAGCACACTTCATCCGAATCGAATACACAACTCTGGGAAACAGGCCGAATAAGAATGATTATTCCCATTTTACAGGAAGCAGAGGTCTGGAGAGCTTCTATTTTCTTTTTTCCACTGGCGGCTAGGTTTCCGCAGGGCACAGGGAGGAGTGTAAACTGGGGAGGGAGGGGAAGGGTGTCATAGACCTTATCATCGCCCAAATCAGGGAGGGATTGATAACCAGGCGCTTGCCAAATGTCTAGAAATGTACATGGCTGGGTCATACATGCTACTAGACAAAAGACATTTGAAAATGGCACTTGGATTACTGGAATGCAATTCTCAACAGCACGAAATTCAGGTTAAACAATTTAGCTCAAAAAGCAGGGGAGGGAGAAGAGTCATCTCTCGAGCTGATATCCGGTGGGGTGAAAATACACCCAATTAGATGTGGCCATATAATTTTCACATCAAACATCCTGTGCTCCCAAAGGCAACTAATAGCACAGCTTGGTGCGGATTTTCCCAAGTTTTCAAGAACAGTGACAGCCCTCTTCAACAAAGCCATTTAACATAACAGAAGGTTAAAGTGGGAACCACAAACACTTGCTTTTCTTAATTTACACCTTTCATTTACTTCCCCAGAAATGTCATGGAGGAGCCATGAAATTTATGATGTACTGTCAATGAGGATTCCTTTTAAGAACACGACTTAGAAAGCAAAATGCGAATTCTAGAAGGTAATCTGGAATTATACCTTTAAAAACAAACAAACAAACAAACAAACAACTCGTAGTATTCCAGGAGAAACAAGATGATTTGTTTTGGATCTCTGGCTTTAAAAAAACAAAAGATGATTAGAAGAGTAGAAGACTAGGGTTTTGAGAAATGCAAATGTACTGACTTCACATGATCTCTTCTACTAACCACGTAGGACACAAACCCACTGCTGGACCACAGAACACGGCTCACAGGGCTACTCTGTGGCACAGACCTCTCTGAAGCCTGAGAAGCTACTTGTTTTTATAACATCATGCTCATGTAGTATTAATCTTTTTTTTTTTTTTTGGAAGAATACTCTAGTAAACCACCAAGATTTTTTTACATAAAGTAATGGGGGGGGGGGAGACAACTTAAAATGTACATCTGCAAATTGGTATGCCACTCACTTTAAAATCTTTCCTATACCTGCATCTGTTCTTCAGTTTCAGGAGGCACGGCTGCTCGGTAATCGCTCAGGTTAAAGCAGGCTTTCTCCACCTCAGCACTACGGACATAGGGCCACTCTGGTGGTGGGGGTTGCCCCAGCAGCATCCTTACCACCCACTAGATGACAGCAGCATCCCCTGCCCAGCTGTGACAACCAAATACGCAGCCAGACAATCGTCAGATGTCTCGTGGGGAGCAAAATCGCCCCAGCTGAGAACCAGTGAGTTACAGGTAACCGGCAGGAAAATATTCCCCTGGCGTGGGATGATCCAGAGGCTCTCGCCCGAAAAAGTACCCAGATCACTGTGGCAGGAGCAGCAAAATCACCCAGCCCTAATGCAAATCCCCAGAAAGCTATGGTGATGCAAATATCCCCAGGAACCCCTCAGTGACCAGTGTGTAGCCTTCAGCTATGTCCAAGGTCCCGGGAGCCCTACAGCTCTTTTAACATGGTCCCTAATGTTGTCATTTACAAATGTAGGAAGTGACAGTACTAGCAAGATTAGTACGTGGCTCAAGGCAAGGGGGAAGGGGTTCCAGTTATGTTTAGATCTCTTTAAAAATCACAGGGCTTTAGTAATCTGCTGGTCTATAATAAATAACCTAGTCCCTCCAGAAAACTCAAACTCATACCTTTTCAGAGTCGGGGGAGTCTGTTGGTAGCCAGCTGGCAAAACAATGACATTTTTACCTCTGATCTCCTTAATGAAAGAATCCAAACTATAAAAAAAGCCCAAGTCTAATTTATAAATCTAGAATGTTCTGCATAAAGCGAGTCGGAGTCTCCAGGAGATCCAAGGTCACACTTGCGCTCGAGGAAGAGAGGTGCTAGCCTCAACACTCTCGCTGACCTTTGAAGAATCACAGTCAAGCTGACCACCCTCCGAATGCCACAGGTAAGTACTCCCCTGCTGACCACCACAGCAGCCCACCAGCGATGGACCCAAGAGGCCAGCGCAGCTCCAGACGCAGGGCTATGAATCCCGGGCCCATTGCAAGACCCCGGTGCTGCTGGTCCAGAGCGGGAAAAGGCGATAATGCATCATCATGCCCGGGGTGTGGTTTGTTTTCTGGACATTGTGCCAACAGCTCCTGCCCGGGGTCATCCAGGCCACTGGGGTGGGCAGCAGCCCGGCTCAGTGACTCAGTGCCAAGGCCGACAGGTCAGGAGGCTCAAGAGAATGGAAACGGGGCCGGAAGCAGCTCCAAAGGGAAGAGTCAGGAACATCTTGTGACCATTTAAATCCAGACACTTTCGTGATCACATCAAAACCTAGGCTTTCAGGGTTGGCACACTGATAACTCGACAGTTCTTTCTCTACAGACCCCAAGAGGAAAGGGAGCCTGGGAACTCTGCTCACTGTCAAGTGTTCTAGACTAGAAAGACACCTGCTTGAAAGACAGACAGACACACACACCACCAGGTGGACAGGGTGGGACCGTGTGCAGCCCTGCCCTGCCACCCACACACCAGGCCACCTGGCTCTGCCCTATGGAAACACGGCCGGTCACCCGCATCCTAGGGTCCATCCCCCCCCCCCCCCCCCCCCCGCCCCGGGACATGAAGAGTGTAAGTCACTCCAGCTCAGGGGCCGGGTTCATCACTCAGCACTTAACACCTGAATTTAAGAGCCCTGGTCTCTGCATTTCTCCCTAAGAGACCAGAAAGGTCTTGGACCCAGTGCCAACCGCCACATCATTACCATGACCATATACAGGGAAGCACACTGTTCCTTGTGGGGTTTTTTCCCCCCACCTGAAAGGCAGGCAGGAAACAACAGACGGCTAGAGACCAGGTAAGAACCAAGCTCTGAGCACCCACCAAGTCACCTGCTATCATATAAAAACTTCTCATATTCTACTGCCAGCCTTCTAAGCATGAACAACACCTGTATGGGTTCCTTTGATTTAACTAGCTTATAAGCAAGCGAGTGATTTGAAAAGCTCTTTGCCCACTTATTAACAGTCATTTGCCTGAAGAGTCATTCTCCTTGGGGAACGTTACTGGAGAAGGGGCACACCGGCTCTACTTCCCTCAGCAACCACACAGCCCCAAGCCAGGCGCCCCCCTCTGCCCCGAGCCACAGGAACCCACTCATTTTGGGAGAGGTGACAGTCCTCCATGGATCTACGCCAACGCGACCTGCCTGACAGGGTTGCACCATCCCCAGGCCAGGCAGGTGAGGACAAACCTCAGCAGGACAGGCAACCAGCTCACATACAACCTGCACAGCTGTTTTGGGCTCGGCTCGGGTTTCAGTTCAGGCACGGGCAAGGTTTAGTCCCGGGGCCCAGTCCCAACACTGATAACATTCCTTATAGCTGCTGCACACAGAACAGAAAAGGTGAAGGACTCCCCCATCCAATGCATGAACCAGGGGAGAAAACCGGGAGGACCGGAGTGAGAATACACAGAGAAAATGAGGTTTCCGGAAACTCTCCTAAGTCCCCCTTGGCACCCAAGGCCTCGGTAACAGAGTGGCACATCTGCTCTAACCCCACAAATGACAGGTCCTCCAGCATCTCCTGCCCACCGTACCTTCAAAGCAGGCCCCCCAGCGGGGAATGCTAGGGAACCTCATGCCTAACCTTCCTCGGGCAGCACGTAGCCCTCTCCCTACGGACACCGGAGCCCCCAGGTATTAAAAGGAAGGAGTCTGTTCCATCCAAGGTCCAGATCCAACCCACCAGGCATTCCACTACTCATTCCAGCATCTCGTTTATACTCAAAAGTTCACTTGGGTGCTTCTACCGTCTGGCTTCTTGTGGCAAGCAGGGTCATGGAATTCGAGGAGACTGAGGTACCAAGAAGGTCTCTTGGATAAGCTTCCATCAACAGTTTCCCCATTTCACTAAGGAAAAGGAACAATCACAAGAGACCCCAGACTGTAGGATTCTATTTACATGGATGCCCAGAACAGGCAAAGCCACAGAGACAGAATATACAGTAGTAGCCATCTAGGACTGGAAGGAACTAGGGGAAATGGAGAGTGGGTGCTAATGGACATGAGGGTTCTGGGGGGGGGCGGTGAGGGCTGCATAGCTCTGGATCTGATGACAACCGTGGAGCTGTACACTTGAAACGGGTGAATTGTAGGCTATGTGAATTATATCTCAATAAAGCATTGGGGGGAAAAAGTTTCCTCACGCTTTAGCAAACATGGGCTTTCGTGGTCCCCTGGTTGAGAGTCACCTTTAAGTACCGTCTCGGGTAAAGACCATCTGGAAGGTCCTTAGAACATGTCTGGGTAAGTTATTAAACTGCTTGAGACTCAGGGGCCTCATATGGGGGTAATAATGATATTTACTTTAAAATGTCACGAAGATTCCATTTAAAGGGGCCTATAAAGAGCTTAGCACAGGCCCTGTTGCTTTTTCCAGCATTCTTTCCTCACCTGCAATGTAAGACTTTGTCCAACTTAAAAATAATAATAATAAAAGCCAAAGGTCTGGGAGCTCTAGGGAAGCTATATCTGCAATGGCAGGTCCTAAAACTATACCACACAACCATCCCTGCAGGGCCGTCCTGCCAGAAGGCCTTGCCCCAGGTCAGCCGACAGGCCCCAGCAAACGGGCAGGGGAAGACGCCTAGAATGACACTGGAGTCTACAGAATAGGGTGGCCATGACCAGTTCTTAGCTCAACGTGATTTAGCCCTTATGGTCTCCTTTATAGGGGAAGGGAGAAAATTCACGAAGAGCATCTAGTGGATACCAAAGGACTGAGAATTTCACAACACTCACTGAATGCAAAATTCAATTACTAATAATTTTTTTAAAAAGCTGGACCCCTGCAAATTCCCCCAGAGACCTCCTGACCACCAGCCAGTCATGTGATCCAAGTGCGAGCTGGCGTCTTCTTCCACGATGGCCCCTCCTCTCCTGGCCTCATTCATTGATCCAGAAATAGCACCTGACCCAAGCCAAACCCAAGCCCCAGAACGTTCTCTCAGTAAATCTGGGGCAACAGTCCCACCAACCTTCTGCTGTGGGTGAAAGCCCATGATACCACCCTTCCTCCAGACCTTCTCACCTAAATGCCGCTATCAGAGAAAATGAAAACAAGGAGACAGAGGGGACGTACTCACAGGTGTCCAATTACTCCATTACAGGAGGGTTTTTTTAGGTCTTAAAGGGGGAGGGGATTCCAGATTAAGTAAGTTTTCTCTCTCTTTTTTAAAGATTTTATTTATTTATTTGTCAGAGAGAGAGGGTACGCACAAGCGGCGGGGGGGAGGGGAGGGCGGCAGGCAGAGGGAGAAGCAGGCTCCCCGCTGAGCAGGGAGCCTGACGGGGGGGCTCGATCCCAGGACCCTGGGATCATGACCTGAGCCGAAGGCAGACGCTTCACCGACTGAGCCACCCAGGCGCCCCTCCAGATTAAGTTTTCAACAACACACGGATGATAAGGAATGGGACCAAAACCTTTGGCCTGCCTCTCTGGTTCCAAAGTTTTGGTTGGTCCATTCCACTACAGTATACCAAGCCACTGCTCCTTCGAAAACTGTCCACCACGGGGCACCAGGGCGACTCAAATCAGTTACATGTCTGACTCTTGGTTTCAGCTCAGGTCACGATCTCAGGGTCATGGGATGGAGCCCCATGTCAGGCTCCCCATTCAGCAGGGAGTCTGCTTGAGATCTTCTCTCCCTCTGCCCCTCACCCCCACACGTTTTCTGTCTCTCCCTCTAAAATAAATAAATAAATTTTTAAAAGATAGTAATAATAAAATAAAACCCTTTTCCCTGAGCAAGGCCCCAGAGCATTCACTGAGGCCCTTAGCTGGCCCTTAGAGGTTTCACAAGGTTGTGTCCAAAATATGCGTGTGCACATTCAAATAAATCAGCTGCAAACAGAAGGTCCCTTCTCCCAAGTCAGCACCAAAATAATTAAATGTGGACTCCTTGGGGCCTTTGTGAGTGTGTGTGTGACAACATGCATATGGATATGGCCCCCACACCCCCCCACACACCCCTACCATAACAGTTCTATCACCAGATGTGACAGAACACAGGGCTTCTACAGTGCAGGTGCTGAAAGACAAGGAAGACACCACACCCATGCCACCTCTGTCGAATTCGTGCTCAGAACCCTGCGTGGGGAATCAGCAAGTGGACCTCTCCAACACAGAAAGCATCACCAGTGTTGCCTCAACTAGGATTCTACACAGCTGGTTTCATAAGGAACCTCAACCCGGCTGATTCATCAGCCCTTGCAGAGCTCCACAGTTAACAAGCAGATGTGAGAACAGGTGAAGGAGATGCCCTTGGTGTGAATGCACTAAGCTCCAACTGTATGCACAGTTCTCTCAAGAAGGGGAAGATCGGATTGGTCGGCTTAATGAGGCATGTCCCAACTCCACTTCTGAATAATGCCCAAGTATTCGGAGTTGCTTGGACCGCCCCAGCACATCCTCCTGCAAGGCCCCTGTGACTTGGGTAAGCCGAAAGAAAACAGCTTTCTGTTATAGACATGCATCCCCCTCTGAGCTAGACACACCATTCACAGTGCCTACCACACCCACCATCCACTTCTAAGGGGGTCTACCCCACCCTGGGCTGCACATTCTGCACCATGTGGCAGCCCCTCCCTGCTAACTGGACCGAAGGCAGCATCTTATCCAAGGACACCAGCCAAGGCTGGCTAGTGGTCAGTGATGTCAACAGGCAAAACCACACCATCCAAACAAGGGTGAGCAGGGCCAAAATCTTGTTCTTGGGTTTTTGTTTTCTGTTCCTTTTTTTTTTTTTTTTAAATTGGGGAACTCAGAAAGAACTGGAAGCCAAAGGTAAAGGGATACAAAGAAGGAATCTGTAAGGCGGAAGAGAACATGGAGAGGCTGAGGGAGAGCGTGCAGGTGCAGCAGAGCGGAGCTGGCCTGTAGGCGGGAGGGCCCAAAGCAGACCCACAAAGATGGGAAGAGATGCAGCCACGGCCTGAGTGGAGTAGACAGGGAGCTCCGCTGCTGAGAACCCTCCAACAGCCAGGGATCCCGAAAAGACCCCATTTCTGGGCCTTCCGGAGCCAACCTCCAGCAACACCTGTTGGCTATGAATTCTGTCCATGTCTCCACAAGGCCCAGATGCCAAGGCAGAGTCTCGCTTTCTTGATTCCATGTGTAGTCTCATAAAAAAAAACCAAAAAACAAAACTCCACGTGACTCACAGTCACCGAACTGCATCCCCCTATTCCCCAAGGCCCAGGTCCCACTCCTTTCCTGACGTCCTGGATCACTCACCAGGGCTTTTAGGTAAGCACCATTCCGGTGGGCCAATCTTTAGCTAAATAAATAAGTCTCTGTCAACTGTCAACAGTGAGCAAGAGCATACAAAACCTTTATGTACCAAAAAAAAAAAAAAAAAAAATCACTGCATTTTACTCAGTCAGAGCATTATGTCCAAAATGGGAAGTTGGTGTAAGCTTCATCAGCCTTTATTTTTTTTTTTTAAGAGAGTTAAATCTAGACTGTTTTCACATGTGATAAATAGTCTCCCAGGACCAGAGCTCCTCAGCAGGTTTAATAAGGCACTTAAGATTTTAAAAAAATAAGAACTTTCTGAAAGGGACTTCAGAGTTTAACTGAAGTCCATAAAGTCATATTAAATGTCATGGAGGAAGACTTGTACCCAGTTAAAGAGGTTTTTAAAGGGTACCCAGAGATTAAAAAAGAGAAGAACAAGGAGGAAAATCCTGGCTCTCAAAGATTATGAGGCTCTGTACATTTTATTTTCCACTTTCTGGTCACAGCAGAGGACACAGATCATTGAATCTCTAAGTTGCCCAGCTATCGCGGACCAAGAAAAATCATACATAACTGCTATTTTTTTTTTTTTTTTTAACTACTGAGGTCAAACATGCCGAGACTTGCCCACGGTCACACGGCAAGGGTCTGGCATGAGTAACACAAAGCCCAGGCTCGCTGGGTCTGAGCCCCGGGAACCATTCCTTGTTGCCCAGGAATTAAACTTTCAACACACTGAAAATTTCTGTGAAATCTAAACATAATTACATCAAAAACCTAGCACCACTTCTTATGAAATCTAACAGAAAAATATACTGCTTCGCAGAAGCTTCACAAGAGAGGCTTGTGTTAAATTTATCTACCTATTATACGCCTCTAGCCTTGGCAACAGAGAAAAATTATAGCTGAGTATTTCTGGGGGGAAAAGAGGTACAAAGAAGTTTGTGGATAAAAATCACTTCCAACCCAAACTGACCCATATTTAAAAGTCCAGATCCAATTAATCTGACATGAGTCAATTCTGTGTCGCAGCCCGAGCATTTGAAAATTTACTTTGGGCTGAGTGTTACCAGAGAATTCTTCTGCCAGTGGTCTGCAGTTCATTTCTTTGTATGACAACCTCGACACCCAGAACTCCAGTCCTTCTGGAGCCCATCCTACAGGCTCTTAACTGGTGGATTTAGTTCAAGGTCCTCTAAGTATATATCATTGTCCAATCCACATAATATGTTAATAACCACGGGCTATTATGTTGATTTATTCAAAACCGCTCACAGCAGAAATGCATATTCTTTGGGCCGTTCTTCCACTGTATGTTCAAATGCATCACACTTACAGTAAGGTTAATGTGTGGTGCCCATTCTTCCCAATAGAATACAAAAGAACGGCAGTACATTAAATGCTCAAATATCGCCTTCTGATGAGCCTCTGTATTCACCGCTCCCATTCACGCTGCATCCCGACTCCTTCCAACGGGGAGATGGGCTACAGAGAGGTTGGAATGTGCACAGACTTTCGATGGTGTGTTTATGGAGAAGCCAGCTCTGCACAGCAGCCCAGCCAGGTCATCTATCAATACCAGCAACTCCCTTTAATGGGCAAAAGGAACGTGAGAACTTGGGACTGCAGAATCTTCATTAACAGAATCCTGCAAAATTGGTCTGCGTGATCTTCTAAGTGCTGCCATCCGGCACGGTCACGTCTGATGACTCTGGTTTGCTTTCACTCTTTTTGCGCAGCTTAAAAATCTGGTCCACACGAATTCTACACTCTTATGTGATCAAAAGTGGGCTTGGAAGCTTCTTACATCGCATCCTTTTGAAATGGAGAGCTCCAGACGGCACAGCCTTTACTCCAATTATACCTGCACCAGGATCTAGCTCCTCCCTTCTGAGACTCCCAATATTTCTACGTGTTATTTCTGAAATTTAGATGCGTATAATAGGTAGATAAATTTAACACAGCAGTGTTTCTTTCCTCCCTGAAAATCTCTATTAGATTAAAGGCCCATCTTTTGACTGATGTATATTAAATTTAGAAAACATGGTATTGCAAACAGTAATTCTCATGCCCTTAACGCCTGCATTTTTCTGGCAGCTTCTTGCCTTCATGCACTGACACAAACCAAATAGTAAGAATTATCATAGCTTTCTGTTGAGGCAAAGGACTTATCATTTGCAAAGCACTCCAAGGATTAATGGCACCCCCCCCAAACATTGGGCAAAGCAACATTTCCTGTTTGAAAAGCATTTCTACCTCAGACCACCTGACCCTTACAACATCTCTCACTCGTGACCACAACCCAGGAGGGAGATAGGTATTATTTTCCTCACTTCACTGATGAGGAAACTGGGAGATCAGTAACTTCCCAGGATGACACAGCAAAGAGGCAGCTAGCTGGTCTGAGAGAAAGCCAGTGTCTGTCCATCTCCGAAGCCAGCACTCTCGGCCACCACACTGCACCCTGCCCTTCACAAGCCCCGGCTAGCCTCACTCTTTACAGATGAATACGCTGAGGCTCCATATTATGCAGTCAGCACAAAGAAAAAAAAAAAAAAATCACACAACGGCGAGTGGAAGCCAAATCCTGTGTGAGTCTGAAGACAGGAAGTACTTTTTCCGACGTACTAGACAAAAATACGGTACAGTCCCCAAAACTCCCTTTAAGTGGAAGGAAAAAAAAGAAAAAAGCGAAGATGTATGTCCTTTACTTTGCACCCCGTGAGGGTTTGGGATGAAGGATCCACCTCTCAGAATGGATCTGTGAATGTCTGCTCTTCTCTGCCCTTGACCCCACCCAAAATATTTCCCAACTGTTTGGATATTACATTTCATACTTCTAAACAGGAGGCTGTTTTCCCTACGTTCAAAAACAGGCCTTCTGCCAACCCATGAGGTTGCTGCCTGATAAACAGCACTCGCACAGGGCCCACTACCCACCCGGCCTCACGCTGGGCTCCAGAATGAAAGGCTGTCACCAGAGCCCCGGCCCTGCCTGGCCCAACTTCCTGGCCGGCAGCTCCACGACAGGCAGGTCAAGGAACCTGGCTAGACTCCACTTTTCTCTCCGTAGAATGGGATGATCCTTCCACCATTTATTTACTCAAAGCCTTCCATTCATTGCGCGAACATGTGGGGAAACGGGAAGGCAGAGCGCTATTTAGGTCAATGGTCATTAGAAGGGACAACAGTAATAAACGAGTTTAATTGCACGGCCTGCTCCTCGACCAATTCTGGCGAGACACTGATTATACTTCAGCTGAAAAAGCTATGGGCTGCCTCGAGAGGGGACGGAATTTCACTTTAAGGAATGACAAAATATTTTCCCAGGCCCTCAGCTGCTTCATTAATGCTTGCCTTATTTGGGGAGAAAGAAAAACTGGCTGAGGCATCCGTGGTAGTTTTATATGCCGTGAACTGGCAATGTTTTGGAACAAAAAACAACTTTTGCGCTAGGGTAACTCATGGCATCATTACTGCATTTTCCAAGCCCGGCTGCCGTCCGGCCAGCCACAGAAAGAAGGGGCCGAGGAACAGTAGTACCTTCACCGGCGGCAGGCTGTAACAAGGGGGCTTTAGAATAAATCTTGGTCTGGGTGCATATTTATGGCAAAATAACCCACGTGCATCTACCTTATAAAAGTGTTACAGGTAGGCATACTTATGTAATTTATTTAATGTTCTTTAACATCCATGCTTACTTGGGTTTCATACAATTTATTAAGTTTTCAGTCTGGCCCGCAGAAATGGGAAAAATAAAAGCAGATGTGAACGTACTATTTAAATGTTCACCAACCTCCTGCAAAGCCTGGAAGCAGCTAAGAAACACCTCGGCAGCTGCCATTTGGAGCCTGCCCTAGCCATGTCCCTCCCTTCCACCTGGGGGAGGCCTGTCCTTAACGGGTACGAGGGTCTCTGCAGCAGGCTGGAGTCAAAGAACAAACAGCTCAACAAAGAAAAGCCTGATACCTGACTGGAAGCCTGGTAGACATCCCAAAGGAAATGGTCCTTGTTCAGGAGACGAGAAGCAAGATGGTACATGCCCGCCAGACCCAGCCAGTCCCTAACACCTCTCCGAGGAGTGATGTACTCCCCCCTCCCCTTCCTCCCGCCCAGAGTTCCCTGGACCTGTCCATTTCAGGAACCCCACAGCCTTTCAGGCCCACCCTCGAGCCTGCCCGGCGACACACAATCACCCATCCAACAAAACACATATAACACGCTTTGTGCCTGCATGCACATGCTCTGCACACTCATCCACGAGCGAGCCTACACGCCTGCACACACACACTCTCTCTCCCTTCTCCCTCGGACTCATCTTCCCATGCTTGGCCCTTCAGTTTAATATTTACCAAATTTCTTGGCACAGTTCCCTTTCTGCTAAATAAAAACTCTTTCACTGCTCTTTTTTGGCCCCTTTTTCTTTCTCCAGCCTCTGGCTCCTTGGGAGAGGCCCAGAATCAACCAATGGAGGGGTCCTTCTGAGAAGCTAGCCAGGAGGAGAGGCAGGACTGGGAGGTGGCAGACTGGGTTCGACAGCTTCAGATAATGGAATCAGAATCACGTCACACAGCGTAGTTTCCTCTAGCCCAGAGCTCACACCTCCTCCTGGGTCCTCCCGGGTTCCCATCTCCTCCTCCCCCCCCCCCCCCCGGCCTCCCCTCCAGCCAGAGCAGTGCCAGGGCGACATCGGAGCCCTCAGAGCCATCTCCATCCACGCGCCAGTTCATCCGTTCACCAATCAGGAGGGCGCTGAAAAATCCCAGGTGCTTCCCTGTGGAAGAAACTGGGGGGAAACGGGAGTATGTTTCTTGGCATCGAATAGTTTAGTCTGGGGCCCTGAAGCCAGTGGCTGTCAAAGGGGAAGTTTATGAGTAAATACAAGCATGAGCCTATCATCAGAGAGTGTGTCTTCTCTAAGGTCAAATTTACATCCCCAAATACTATTACCCCAAGGATAGAAGGCACACAGATAGTTGGGGGGGTAGGGGGCTGGTTCATGAGCTTAGAGCTATAAGAATTCTTGAAGTCAAGCTATTTCTTAGAGTCAGACTTAGGAGGGCCACCCCCAGAGAGACAACAGGAAGTATATAATGTCACAACAAAAACACTGTCCTATCTGTGAACACTTCGGTCAAGCAGGGGAGGTAGGATTGAACTTTAAGAGTTCCCAGGTCCTGAGTTCAGTGGGTGAATTATTCTTCCTAATGTAAAACGAGAAATGTGATGCGTAGTCCCCAACAAATTTCACATGATATGTGTGTATCCACACACACACACACACGCACACACACACACATTATCTCTTTCTTGCTCTCTCTGGCTGTTAATGTTTAGGGCAAAAGCATTACACCCAATTTATTATTCAGTCTTTGGTAGTAAAGAGCTCAAAATGAAACCCTCACTCATTTATTAAGACCCCAGAGTGTCCTGCAGGCCCAAAGCTCCAGGGGAATTGTAACAGACCACAAAGCCTTGACCTCCAGGTCTTGGTTCAACTCCTTCCTCAGCTTCTACAACTTAGTTGCTATTAAAATACCTAATGGGCCCTTAATTGGGTTGATTTTTTACCTAGATGACTCAAACTAAGTAATCTGGCCCAGAAAGACTAAACTTTCCCTTAACGATTATCTGCTTATCCTTTCACTTAGCACACAACCACCTCCCCGCCAAAAAGGGGGGGGGAAAAAAAAAGGGGGGGGAATGGGGTAGGACCATAAAGGAACCACACAAGAAAGAAAGAGGACCAGGAACAGTAAAAGCGACCCCCACACATCAGGAAAACGTTCACTTCTATTCCTACGGGGTTACACACCCACTGGGTTATACACCCAGGCTCAGGCTCTCAGGGGAAGTTCGATGTGGTCCTTTTATTCTCGTGGCTTCACATGGATGTATTTTGGGAGCACGTGGGCAGAGTCAGTGAGAGTGAGATTAAGAACTACCCGGGCACCAAGGAGACTCCTTTCCCATCTAGGGGCGAGGCAGCCAGTTTCAAGATGAACTGACAAGAGCGAGGGCAGAGGTTGGGCCAAATACGGGGGGGGGTTTGAGGCGGCCTTTCCGGCCGGGGAGCTTGGCTGTGGAGGAGGCAATAAGGGACTCACTGAATGGCTTAGTAAAGGTCATCTTCACAGAAATCACTTCTTCCACAGAAATCACATTTCTACCGAACGGCATGTCCAGACCGTTCCAGCCACGTTCCAGCCACGGTGTCCGTTTTGCTCCCCACACCCTCCCCCTACCCCAGCAAAGGTTCAGTAAGAGGAATCTCCTGCCCTTGGTTAACAACAAAATAAACAGATGTAGAATGACAACGTTTGCTACTTTCCTCTTATTTCCTCCTGCCCTGCTTCTAAGGCTCTCTTCGCTTCTCAGTCACCAAAGAGATTTTTTGAGAAACATCTTCTAGCTCTTGAGCAGGACGAGACTGAAAATACCGAGCCTCTCAAGAGGGCAGGTAGTGCCTACTTTTAACTCTTGACCTGCTAGTGCGTACGCCAGCTAACAAACTGGGAATTCCCTTTGTCGAGAAAAAGATCAGAACACGGACTGTATGTACGGTTCCAGGGGAGAATCAATAACCATCAGAGGGGGAAAGAGGGAGAAAAAGCAGGCACTTAATTCACTGTCCTTTCATCTCAATGGAAGAGCAAAAGTCCTAGGTGACACAGCCTTCTCTTTCCTCCAAAGTCTTGTCCAAATAAGGCCACAGGAAGCACTTAGGACTTGGATGCCATCATTACAAATACACCCATTAATACCTAGACAGAAGGGGGAAATTGGAGACTGAAGTTTTACAAGTCATCACAGAGGTTAATCCTTCTCATTGGCAGAGTTTATGCCTCTCCCTTAAATTAAGGAAATGTGTCTGAAAAGCAGCAGGTCATCTAGTGAGCATCCCGGGTAGACACGGGGCCCACACGCCTCCCCAGAGGGGCAGATGGGATTGCCGCAACGCAGGAGCTCTTCGTGAAATGCCCAAGCGCCCCACTCCAGCAACGGGGGGCCGTGCCCCATCAGCAACCCCCAAAGTCACTAGGCTCTCTCTTGAAAAGAGCCATGAGACTTAAAATTTGACTTGCCTGAAGGGGGGGGTGCGGGGGGGAGGTGATCCTTGATTAACCGATGAAAGCAGGGGAAAGGGCAAGCATAAGACACACAAAAAACTAGACCATGGATTCCCAAGAGCTCCGAAACATCTGAGCTAGTCAAGAATCAAGGAGAGCTTCGTTGACGGCCACCCCTCAGACCTCAGGGCTCCCAAAGAAACAATGTGAGATCTCACTCCTAGACAGGAAGTTCACTGTGGCTCAGAGAGGCCAGGGCTCCCCGCGGGCAGCCTCCAACCCATCCCCACACCACAGTCGCCCCACTCCGGCCCTGGGCCCTTGGAGTAGCAAAGCTGAGCCCTTCCCGGCAGCGCCCGGCCTTAGCGACGCTCCCGCCCCAGCAGCGACACTCTTCCCTAGGTATTTTGGGCACACTGCGATCACACAGCGTACCAATTTATTCTTCCGCATCTAGAAACGCAGTCTTCTGGGAAAAACATACTCTTTTCGGTGTGGCCGGGGAGTTTTGCCACAGCTTGTAATTTTGGCTAGGGAAGTGATTTCCTGTCTGACAGGAGGCAGGAACCAAAGCTGACTTTAGCTGCTGCAAACCTCTGGCTTAAAAGTTAAAAGGGAGAGAAAGGCAGCCACTTCCACTTATCAGGGAGTCCGAATCGGGTCTTCCAAGAACACGGACCTCTCCCCTGACCCCTACTTATTAAAACAAGTTTATCTAACAAACAACCCCAGTGCATTCTGTCCCGAAAAAGTAAGCTTGGTCTCCGCTTTTGTAACAACACAGTCCTTTTAAAACGTGCAAGGACATCATTACCAGTTGAGTTTTGAACTTTGCCCAGATAAAGGCTGATACACTAGGCTTTGCTGTTTGGTTCTCGAATCAAGTAAATGCAAATGTGAATAGACTTCTGGACCTTCTTTGTCCCCAGCCCTCTCTCCAAGATATACTTATTTTTCCCCCTTTCTTTATCACTGAGTAGTAGAATGTGTGTTGTTTTGAAGAATTCCTACCACTTGATTTTTATACCATCCAGGCATTTTCAGAGAAACAAACACTAACAGGATATTAGCTGATGGCTAAAATTTAAATTGTTATCAGAAATCCGGCTTCCCTCCCTGACCCCACTGCCTTTGTCACTGGAGGCCAAAGGCTCACAGGGCAGCTATCTTTAAAAAACTGACAATGTACAAGGCTAACATTCAAATTTTAAAAGAAATATCCTCATTCTCCCTTCACACACACACACACTCCAAAAATACGGAGTTGGATGGCAGATAATTAAAGAGAACACCATCTGCACTATTCCCATCACTTACCAACATGTTTAATAGTTTCTAAATAAAAATGTGATTTTCTTCCCCCACTCCCCCAGCAACTTCCCAGCCAGCCTTGGGCAGTAAACAGTTAATATTCCACTCTCCCCTGCTGCCTTGAAAACCAAGGAAACAATTGAGACATTGTCCAGCGAACAAGACTCCCAGGGACTGACATTTTTGTTTATGTCCCAGTTCTCGGCCTGTCAATTTCCACTAGGCTGCCTGACCCGCACCAATACGGTCCGCCGTGAGCTGAAAGGGCTCCGCTTCATTTATTTTATTAAAGCTTCGGTGTCTGTTTTTGATTCAAACTCCAAACCTCCCCACCCCCGCCTTTTCCCCAGAAAGTTGCCTCCTAACTCAGAGGCTGTGTTGCAATTTCTTCTTGGGACACGTTGCCAAGAAAAGTAACAAAATATTTTTGAATACCAATGTTTGCATGGTTTTGCCAAAAAGAAGGGGGGGGGGGAGTACCTGAACAAGTCACCCAGCCTTGAAAGCCTCATGTTTTTATGGAGTCTTGAAAATATTCCGCTGAAATGTGTCCGCAGGAGTGGATACCTACATGGTGATCTAACGTCCAAACTCTGGCACTTCAGAAAACATTTAAAAATCCACCGATACATCCGAAAAGCCCAAACTTCACATTCAAAAACAAAAAGGGTACATCAATATTTTCCTCCCAACTGATGTCACTACCCGGCTAATTACACGAATGACAGCCCCGGAGCGCCCTCCTCAGCCCTTCCTCACCCCCACTGCCACCCCAACGCTGCCCTTTCTGGGCGTGGGGACTGCATCAGGAATACTTAAGAGGCCCTGCTTCTGACACTTTAGCTCCATGAAATGCACATACAGCAGTGAGCACCGTTTCCTGTTTGCAGAGGGAGCATGAACCGAAGCACACCCTATGCGGCAGCTTTGGAATTCAACTGCATGTGGCATTGTGCAAGATTCACCACGGAGTAAAGGCAGCAAGCTCTCCTGCTGCTTCATATCAAATCCTGTCACTCGGTGCTTGGGGGTCTCTCTCTTTCCCACTGGGCTCAAGCCCAGCTCTCCACATTAAGGTGCTACGCGTGCACGCGCACGCTCCCAGCCCCAAAACCTGGAAAACTTTAACAAGAAACAAGATACTCAAGACTTGAAAGCCACACGGATCCAGCCTCCCTTCGTCCCCCTCGATTGCTCCAGTTAGAGACATAGCCCCTCTTTTCACAAGCCCGCCAGCAAGCAAAAGGCTGGGGCTGGGGCTGTCCCGGAGCACCGCCGAGAAGTCCTCACTGTCCTCGATTCTCAGGGATCCCTACCCAAACTCAGTGCGTAAAACCACATTTTCTAAATACCCACCTCTACCTTTCTTTCTCTTTCACCCTCTCCAAAAACAGCGTTTGGCTATCTTCCCATTGCGACTCTTTGTTTAGAATTGAGGATCCCCCACCCCCTTTTCATCTCTGCTCTAAAGGGCCTCTTCAGACCCTTTCAAAGCCTCGCAGCCTCCCCAAGCTCAGGTCATCAGACACTGAAATAAATGGTGATACTTTTATGGCATATTTGAATGTAACAAGCCATTCTCTTTCGTTTCCTAAAAGGAAGCCCTGTTGGGCAGTCACAAGTTATTACTGAACCAAGGTTGAAAGACAGAATCCCTAAGGGCCAAAGGTAAGATTGTAACATTTACAGCCACTGCGTTCTTCCCCCTTTTAAGGTCCTAATGAACCAGCTTAGGGCATAGGCAAAGCGTTAACTCCTTCCTGCCAGAAGCTTCCATTTGCCTTGCTAGGTGAGACTTGCGACCCTGGCATCGCCCGCCGTTCAGCTCTCAGCTTGGACCCGGTCTTCTGGAGGAGCCCTCCCCTTGCCACCCCACCTAAAGCAGCCCCCAGCCCATGGTCCTTCTCTGTCCTGCTGTCCTGCTCTAGAGTCACCATAGCTCCTACCGCTATCGGAAATGACCTCGCTCATTTTCAGCTGGAAGGGGAACACATAGATAGAGTAAGATCCTGGCTGCTGGCCAAACAAATACCGCAAAGGTCTGACCTTCTAGCTTAGAAGAGAGAAGCCATTTCCTTTCTTTCTGGGCTTCAGTTTCTTCATCTGTAAAATGGAATAATAATAATAATAATAATAAATAATATCTACTCTCCAAATGGCTCTACAAATTGAAGTAATACATGTAGAATCTGACAAAGAAAAGTGGTCAAAATATAATTTAAAATTATTTTTATTTTTTTATTCTTTTTTTTCTCCATATTATTTGTTTACTGGTTTGGGTCTCTACACCTCTCTCCCCTGCCCGCCCCAACGGTAGAACAGAAGCTCCGTGAGAAGAATATTTTCTTGCCCAATGATATATTCTCACCCTGTCTCCTCATGGGTAACCAACTAAATACTTGTTGGGAGGGTGGGAGGGAGAGAAATAAAGGGGGAAGGTGGGTGGCTCCAGGCAGACATCTGGCCTTTCAGTTTGAGTGATCAATAATCACCTACTCACAGCAAGCTTCCTCAATGGACACAAAGGGGCAAAGACAAAAAGATCTTCAGTGGTTGTGAGGTCTGTGGTCTTCAGACTGACTTACATCAGATACCGTTCAGTCCTGACCCCCCGATTTCCTCTCACTTCCAGGAGGTCGAGTGGGGAGATGTTCGGAAGGGCCTGCTTGGCAGAGGCCCAACATGGGGACCATGTCCTGAGAAAAGCCCTCAACTACCCGCCAGGCGTCCTCCCTGCGCCTGCCCATCTGAGGTGACGATGCTTTTCCAAGTGGTAAATGAATCATGTCAGACCAAAAGCCATTTTAAAAGTACACTTTGTAAAAACCCCGTACTACAGCACATTTCATTTATTAATTATGCTATGGATTAGGGATCAAAGTGGTAGAAATCTCAGTGTACTCGAAATAAATGGCTTTTGTGGTTACCTAAATCCTCGGAGTCCCCTGGAATGTAATTCCTTAGGCAAAAACAGCTTTCCAGACGTCTTGCCACCACCATCCTCCCGTAATACAGAGGACGGTGATTACTCAGCATCAGACCTGCATGATGCAATTATTTGGGCTTTTAACGTTTCAGCCATATGAAACATGGAACGATTCCTTTTGAACCACCCTCCTGGTGAGGGGTTTTCTCGTTTCTATTATTCAATCTCAAGTCTTTCCCCTTTTTCTTTCTGCCCTCCATCCTCACCCTTTCTTCCCAATTAGATTCAAATTGAAAACACCATATAAAGATGTTGGAACTCAAACAAATTTCCAGTAACTTCCAAGAAGGCAATGGGGTATATAGCATGAAGCACACAAGCTTTGTGGTCAGAAAGATCTGGATTTGAGTCTTGGCACTGCCACTTGCCCTCGTAAATTTAACTTCTTTAAGCTCTGGTTTTCTTATCTTTAAAATGGGGATAAAACTGCCTACTTCAAGAGAGGTTGCTGAAGACTGATGAGATCAATTATAGAAAGCTTCTGTCCAGAGCCAGCACCTAGTACCTCATGTATATGTGACCAAGAGTTATTTACTGCCCCTCTACTTCCATGTTTTCCAGATAGGAGTCTGGTCCACAGTTTCTGCATCTCGCTCCAAGTCAGTTGTTTTAATCATATTTAAATTTCGGTTAAAAAAAAATCCTCTGATTTAGATTTCTACCATAGAAAAGTAATGTTTTTAGATGTGGCTATCAGAGATCAGACAGACACCTAATCAAAATCACAGTTCTGCACAATTTCTTAAAGTAAGTACAAAATGAATACATGGAGGATAAGATTAATAAATTTGAGTGCATTAAAAAAAATAAAAACTTCATTATTTATATTTAAAAACCCATCTAAGCAGAGTTTTAAAACATCACAGACTGGGAGAAAGTAGCTCCAATATTCAACCAATTCTCCAACTTATATAAAGAGCTCCTATAAATCAATAAGGAAAAACTGGTTCTTTAAAATGTGCAGAGGATTAAACCAGGCAAGCCACAGAGGAGATAATAAACAAATGACAACAAGAGTGTCAACCTCAGGAGTCAAGGAAATGCAAATTAAAACATGATACGATGTCACCACACACTCATCAGATTGGCAGAAATTTAAAGTCTGACAAGATAAAGTGTTGTTGAAAATGTGGGGAGAGAAAGTGTTTATACACTGGTGATGTGTGTACTAATTCATCCAATCGTTCTGGAGAGTTTGACATACCTTGTGAACTACAGTTGAAAACCAGTAGTTCTGGTTCCTACCAATTCTTCTATATGGTACAAACCCCAGAGAAATGCTTTACACATGGCTACATATGCCTACCCCAAGGATCATTACTGCAGCAATAATGTCTTTAAGAATTTGTAATCATTTTATTTAAATCATTTTTTTAAGGATTTTATTTATTTATTTGACAGAGAGAGACACAGCGAGAGAGGGAAAACAAGCAGGGGGAGTGGGAGAGGGAGAAGCAGACTCCCCAGGGAGCTGGGAGCCCGATGTGGGGGCTCAATCCCAGGACCCTGGGATCATGACCTGAACCGAAGGCAGACGCTTAACCAACTGAGCCACCCAGGCGCCCCTAAGATTTTATAATATTAAAAAACTGAAAGGAACCCAAATAACTCAGTACAGAAATGGGGAAACTGGTACACCCATACAATGAAATAGTACATAACAGTTAAAATGGGTGAAATTCAAATGCAATGTTCAACAAGAGAGACAAGCTGTAGAATATTATGAAACATGAAACCACGCAGCCAAAACTTAAAAGTTACTAACATTAATTATAATACACTGTAGATATAGACATAGATATATACGAAAAAGTACGCAAGCCTGGACTAGGGAGACACCAAATGATAACAGTAGTCTTATCTCTGGAGGGGAGATATGGATCCCCTCTCCAGGGAGGGAAACCTAGGTTTGGTTTTGTTCTTTTGTTCCTTCCTCTGTTCACAAAGGATTAGATTAATAATTGTTATTTTAGGTGGCAGGTAATGAGTGTGTTTGTTCTACTACCCTTTTGTCTCTTTCACTACATTTTGTTTTAGAATGGCCAACCATCTTAGAAAACTCCACTAGGTAAAAATCCAAATTTATACAAAATATAAATGAGAGAGTGTATACGCCTGGCCCCAGATGGTCGGTGATCTGAGAAAAGTACCCACAAAAGCCTTCCACCCAATGTAACTTACCAGAAAGATTTGTAATTTGCCCTCAAGTTGGCAGGCACACACCCACATTGTGTGAAGGGAGGTATAATTTGAGCCGAATGGAAGGCTCGTCTTGATACAAATCTCCTTTTGCTGGTTCCTTTCTTCTGCCAAGAGTTCATACGTTTTCCTCCTAGGAATCCACAAAGCCTCATTTCCTCAACAGGAACTAACGGCGTCACAAAGGCATGACAGGCCTGGAGTTTCCTGGTGCAGCAGCCTGATGGGCACCGGCCTCCAGCCCGGTCTGTGGCCGGAAACCTGCCCCTCCCTGGCTGCGTGCTTGCTCTCCGGGGAAGCAACAGAACACCTATCAGTGAGAGCTGATAGGGCATGCCATTCCCCCGCTACATTTCAGCTTCTTCATCTGTAAAATGGGAAAGTAACAATAGCTAACTCATAAGGCGCTGGGAGGATTAAAAGGGACTATCATGTAAATTACTCAGAAGAAGCAAATTAGTACAAGAGTAACTAGTAAGTGCTCAGCAAACCTCCAGTATTACCATGATCTTGAGTACATCTCTCCATTCCTCAGCGAATCCACTTCTTAAATGTCACGATGGAAGGCTTTGCACCAAGAAAACTACTAAGTTCCTTTTCAACATGTTGAGTCCAGGACTAAGTCTTGAGAGTAAGAGAAAAATCAGGAACAGAAGAGCTAGCATGACAGCGAACAAGGCTCGGCTCTATAATTTGCAATCCTGGTGGAACTGAGGCTCTAGGACAGTGCATGACAAAAAGGTCCCCCTACCCCTTGCCTTGGCTTCAGTTCTGGCCTCTGGTATTACACCCCTGTGCCTAGCAGGATCCCGACAATCCCCACCCTTGGCTCCATAACCAGCAGGTTCCATGTTGCCAGCTCAAAGCCTTTGGAGGAAATTCACATAGGCATCCAGACACCAGAATACTTGGCCAAACCCAACCCTGCTGGCCACCTCTGGAACCCCAGCCCATTTCCCCACGCCAGCGGCCCGCCCTCTGCCCACTCATTTATTCCACACAGATGTCCAAACGCGCACTAACTCACCATAGGTCCTTACTGCCTCTCAATGGGTATACTTTTCACACCATGTTCTGAAACTTAACCGCGAAAGATTGTTGGCCTAAGAGCTGTGCTTGTATCTCGTATCAGCCCTGGACTCCAAGTGTGGATAATAACTCAGGACAAGAGTCATCACAGGTATGCACCAAACAATAAACAAACAAACAAAAAGCCTACCCTTCCAAATTAAAAAGTTGAGATAGCATTAAAGGGATCACCCTCTTTAGACACATCTTGACTTCTTACTGGGCAACTTATAATTCCTCCCTTTGGAGGAAGGGAGCAATGTGGAGTCCTTCTTTTCGTACTGTCAAAAACAGGACTATGTACCCTGCAAACTTTCACAGATGTGATGCACAAAACACGGGCTGAATCTGTGTGTCACGCTTGGTCCCTGGCATGCCCTGCAACACCTATCAATCAGGGACAGCAAGGAGGCATCCCAGCCATGGCAGGAACTTGGTGGAACCAATCAACACAGGTAAGCCACACCAGCTCCTCATAAGCCTAGCTTCATTTGCTTGGACACATTCTCATTCCTGGTTCTGACGAAAAATGTTCCTCTTTCCCACTTCCCACTTCTTTTAGAACTGGTTTTTAAGTGGTGAGTCACAAGAATTTCCTTCACCGTGACATCTTAATGGACATTTCCCTGGGCTCTGATAGATCCAATAGAGGGCTTGATTTCTGACACTTTCCCCCCAAAAAAGGTGACTGCCTAAAGCAGAAATGACGTCTGTGAAACCACTATTATCTATCCTTCTTCATCCCTGACAGATATTAATCCATTAATGCATTGTTTTTCCTGGAGCCCTGACATAGAAGGCGTCAGAATCTCTCTCAACACGATGCTCCGAGCAGACCCCACCCAGCCTACAGTCTAGGTGCAAACACTACACTCTGCTCAGAGTCTTTGGAACAATAGTTTTAGACTTTGGGAGTTACAGGATCTTTTCACAGCTTACAGGTATTTTAAGGAAAATGGGTAGACCCTTCACCAAATAGTAAAGTGGTAATAATCAATAAATCACACAGAAATAAACACCTGTATGCCACCAATTATCCATGATAAGAAAGTAGTGCTTCCAAAATCATATAAGTAAGTGTTAATAAGTAGAGGAGATCACTGAGGTTACAGCGGCACCTCCTTATTTATTGTGGGTTATTATCACATTTTTCAACAAAAAGAGCAGTGCTTAATACTATTAATTAACTGCTTATTCCTTAATTGTCCCCAGGAACAGAAGAAATAAAAGCTTTCGGCAGAGTATGTCTCTGAGAAACTAAAAATATGAAAACAGGAATTTTATGAAAATACCTTAAGTTCATTTTCAAAATTCCCCCGTGACCACAGGAGCAAACCATGGAAACTGCTTTTCTTCCCCCCATACAAGCCTCTCTCTCTAGAAATTGTTTGTGGGAGAAAATCATGGAGACTACGTCTCCCTCTTAAAGCAACTTTCAAGATTAGTACAAATCAACCCATTCCTGAAGAAGGAAAGTGGGTCCCATCTACATTTGTCCCTCTTTACACAGTAGCAAGAATCAGTTCATGCTCCAGCACTTCTAATTCAAAAGAATTAAAAACTCAAAAGAAGAAACAATGTTTTTATTATAAGCCCGGGGCTTTGAAAACTGTATTAGTTAAAATTCCTTGGGTTGTAAGTGACAGAAAACATCTCAGACTAATTGGCTTCCTAACTGGATAATCCAAGACTGGAGCTGGCTACATAGAATTAAATGGTATCATGGAGACACTCCTTCCACACCATCTTAATCTTCTGCAAATGAGCACCCTCCATTTGGCTTGTGTGTGTGTGTGTGTGTGTGTGTGTGCCCACGCCAGTGTGTGTGCTCATGTGTGCACGTGAGCATACGTGCATGCGTATGTGTGAGGGCAGTTGCAAAGAGTCACAGATTTATACCCTCTCTGCCTAGTGAAGAAGCCTAAGTATCTTTGCTTAAATAACATGCCTTCCCTTCTGCCCCATCACATGTCTACACGGATCAAGAGAGTAGGGAAGGTTAGTTCCCTATAGTTGAGGGGATGGGGGAGGGTGCTGTTGGCAGCAAACAGTGATGCAGAAATAGATGCCATGTTCAGAACCCTACTCCATTTTTCAACATTTGGTTTCTTATCCTGGAAAAAGTCGGTGCATAGGCATTATTCTCAGTACCTGCAAACAACTGGATTGTTTAAGAAGAAAGGATAATAAAGACTGTATGAATCAAGTGCTTCATAAAAGTGGGAATGGGAAGGGGCTTGAGGAAGAATGGAAGAGAGATGCCTGGCTAGATTCTAAAAATGGAAATGGTTTCTACCAGTCAAACTTACCAGTTTGATCTCTGACAATGCCTTGCCTTGATCATTGCAATTCTGGGTTTCTGACATTCCTTCATTTATAGGCTTTGGCTAAAGGGGGCTGCTACCTCTTTCCAAAAAAATATTTTTTTCCTGAGTTTCAACTGAGTCATCCCAAAGGTTCTCCCGGGAGCCCTTCTGCCAAGCTACGGTCCCCACTCTGTTACTGTGATACTTCTTTTGGATTTATATGTTCTATCTCCACACATCAAGGCTGGCTTCTCTGAGTCTGAAAGGACTGGGAAAACACATCTCAGAATCCTACATGTGTCGAGTCAGGCCTAACTTTAGAAGGTGTGGTCCAAAGACAGGCCCTGAGAATGGGCACCCCCCCCACCCTACGTGGTCTCTGGAGGCCATGAAATGGTCTAGTCCCAAGGCCTGTGATGCAGCCTGCCTTCCTTCCTTCTCTAGCCTTTGTAAACATTTGCTACTTTCCTCACCCCAGCACCCAAGCTACATAGACCATGTCCTTGTGAGACAAACGGCCAACAGGCAACTCACACCCTTGGAGCAGGGAGAACAAGATGCTTTTGCCCCACTGCACTTGGATACATGGTGACCCCATCTCATCCAAGCCTATTAAACAAGCCTCAGTGATGCACTTAATCACTGCCTCGATCCACCCACTAAGCAGGCTCTGGCTGGAATAGATTGCATCATACCACCCAGACTTCTTCACAAGCTTCTAAATGCAGACAAGATACAGCTGGACAGACTGCACGCTTTTGGTTGGAGAAGGGCAAGGCTCAGATGCAGTATAGTTGGGAGGCATTTGGGTCCTGCCTGGGGTTGGGGATGCAGGGGGAGAGACCCAGACATCTGCCACATCCTGCTGCACTAGCATAGCACTGGTGAGGGGGGCCTCACTCAGACTATGTGCCCTCCTACTGCCCCCTGGCCCTCTCTCCTCCAGCCAACACAATACTCCGAGCATGCCCAGTGCCCGGGCCCAACTGCTTTATACACTCATCATTCTGAGCCCTTGAATCTCAAAGTCCCACCTTTCAGTCGGGTGACAGGACCAAGTGCCTGCTCATAGCTGCTCTGGGTCTCCTTCTAAAGACAAAACGTATCCTCCAGATTCTCCGTCAAGGTATGTGATGTGATCTGTCCAAGGATTTAAAAGGCCACCTCGGATATGGAACGAAGCACAGGAACCAAGGACAGAACAGGGGATGTCACAAAGGTAGGAAGTGGGGGGAGGCCAGGGCAGACGCTCCATCAACAACCAAGTGAGCCACATGGTCACTGTGGTTGATAACGGCGGAGGTGGTGAAAAGGGGTTGGATTCCACAATACTTTGAGGGCAAAGCTGATACAGTATGCACATGGATTATGAGCTCACAGGACAGACCAACGGGTAGAATGTGGGGGGTGAAAGCAAAAGAGAAGTCAAGGTTTGGGGCCTACACAATTGGCGGATGTTTTTCATCTTTACTGCAATGTTGAACACAGAGAACAACAGGTTTGATGGTCGGGCAGGGGTGGAAATAAAGAGTTGGATTCTGGATGTGCTAATTTTCCCCTGTCTATTTGGCATCCAAATGGAGGGTGAATCTGGCACTTAGGGTAGAGCCTGGGGCTGGAGCAAGGACCTGGATTAACTGTCTGAATATGGCCACTCCTACCCATGGAATCCTGGGCAACTCAGCTAACTCACTGGACTTTCACATCCTTCTATGCAGAACGAATCTAACAATAAACTTGCCCAGCCCGACCCCTCTAGGACCCCCCCCCCACTTATTCCCAGTATCCTCCAAGGGCCAATTCTGAAATCCAGGTGTTTTCTCCCTCTATATTAATTTATTAAGAGATGAAATTCGGGCCTGCAAGCCACTAACAAGCCAATCCCAAAATCACTCCACGTACCCTACAACATCATTGCTGAAAATACCCATTTCCTATAATAAATGATCAAGCCCTGGATTTCCCAATTGGACACTCTCTTAAAAAGTTCAGGCACGCCATGTCAAGATTCCTAAAGAACAGTCAGTTTAAATCAAGACTGGAAAGAGACAGAAACCCTACAAGCCTGACCTTCTGGAGCTTCTGTGTTAACCATGTTCCACATAAATGCCACTGTGGCAATTTGACACGCTCCACTGCAAGCTGGAATGTATAAGGGTGGATTATCAAGTTACTGGCAAACCATGCACAATGTCATAACCCAAAATTATGCTTCTCCAAAACATGCTACCACATCAGGTAGAAAGTACACACGTGGACAAGCTCTCGTGCTAACCAGGATGAGTCTGAACACACTAAGATAACAATGAAGTCACGCTCATTCCGGACGAAATCAACTCATGTGCCTCACCAGAAACTGGTTTTCTGCTTAATTAACAAAGCACCACAGTAGGAGGGGCGGGGAAGAAAAAAAAAAAACACATGGAAAGAAAGAAACCGTGGGGCTCCTTGGCTTCAAGAAACTTACAATCTGGTTGGAGGCACAAGGCCCGTACATAGAGCTAATCAGCAAGGGAAATAAGCAGGACAGGATGGGTGCCAAGTGAATACTTTTGTTTTATTTACCGGAAAGACAAACATAGGCTAAAACCATGAGTTGAACTCTAAGTAGATCCATGTTGATTTAAAACAGGCTCCCACGCTTGGTAAACAGAGCAGGTGCTGAAACTAAAACAACTTTCCCGGGTCTGCTCCAGTCCTGTCTGTAAAGATGCCGAGAGGCATCCTGGGGTCGGGCAAGCGTTAGGAACTGCCCCGATGTGTCCAAACATCCAGAGGACTCAAGATCCTGCCCTAAAGAAGCTCGCTGACTGTGCATAACCAGTGCTTCCCCTAAACCTCTTTTCCAGTAACCTTATTAACACTCGGTGAGACAAATGTCAGAAAATGCGAGCCCGGAGCTGCCAAAGACTTTTCCCCCAACCACAAGACACAGCATTGAGAAATGGTCAAGGATGACCAGGGAGGCTGCCAGCCTTGCGCTCACTGTGATCTTAAACACAGCAATAAATAACATCTTTGACAAGTAGGTGTGTTTTCCCAGAGACACAATCCAGAAGCATATTCCCTTTTTTTGTTGTTGTTTTTGTTTTTAAAGATTTTATTTGTAAGTAATCTCTACACCCAACGTGGGGGCTCAAACTCACAACCCTGAGATCAAGAGTCCCATGCTCTACTGATTGAGCCAGCCAGGTGGCCCCAGTCGTATTCTTGACGGAGCTCACACACAGCATCAAATACTTCATTAACTAGCTGCCCGATAATATGCCATTAAAAAAAGAGCTACTAAAACTTAAAAAACAACAACAAAAGAAAAACAAACAAAAGAACTGTACAGTTATTTGAGGTTATAAAAAGTATACTCCAAGACCTCTAAAATAGCCCTAAATGTACTACGTAGATTCAGGGGACTAATAAGGTGCATCTGAAAGGTTATACTGTGGGGGGCGCCTGGGAGGCTCAGATGGTTAAGCATCTGCCTTCGGCTCAGGTCATGATCTCCAGGGCCTGGGATCGAGCCTCATGTCGGGTTCCCAGCTCAGCTGGGAGTCTGCTTCTCCCTCTCCCCCCGTTTGTGCTCTCTCTCTCTCTCTCAAATGCATAAATAAAACCTTAAAAAAAAAAAAAAGAAAACTGAAAATGTAATTGTTCATCAATTGACAAACTGATTAACCAGTGATATGCATATAATATAGAATACCGTGCAGCAGTTTAAAAAAGAATGAGGTAGAATTATACAGGTACAGATGGGTCTCCGTTTGTTATTTGGATAGTTAATTGGAAAAAAAAAATAAAAAAAATAAAAGGCTACAGTGTGAGCTATCAAAAATGAATATGCCCAATTCTATACAACCGTGACAGTGTCAGTTGACTTTAAAGCCTCCAACCCTTTAAGAAGCAATCTTTTTTTTTTTTTTTGGCCTGTTTTGAAGGTGAAAGGTCTTGGGAAAACCAAAGTGAATGGCGTTGGGTGGGTCTCTTTTCTGGAGCTCAGTGGTGGACAGGTAACATTCTTCCATGAAAGCCTGAACTTTTTCTTTTGTTAAATTCCCAGGAGATGTTAAAATCACTCTAATCATGGTAAATCTAACTTTCACACATGCTGATAATTGTAAAAATTGAAACCTTTCAGGAAAATATTTGTGGCTATATATCAAGAAATTTTTAAAGATTTTGTTCTCTTTTACTTGTCTTCCTAAGAATCTGTCCTAAGAAATAATAAAGGAACGGGGTGGGGGTGAGGATGGCACAAAGATTTATGGGCAAAGATGTTCATCACAGGATTATTTAGAATAGCAGAAGGAAAAGGCGCAGGATATTCTAAAGGCCCAACAATGTGGCACTGATTAAGCAAATGGGTGTACGAGCATATTAACGGGCTGCTCTGTGATCATTTAAAATCCTTAAGAATTTTAATGATATGGGGAACTGCTTATTCATTACAGCAATTTTCCTTTTAAATAAATAAAAGGCCGCAAATATTGAGCACTACTATAAGCTCAAGAATGTTAAATATAAATATTAATGCACTCAGGAAAAAGTCTTAGGAGTAAATATACCAAATATGCCAATTTATTCATAATGTAATCTCTGAGCGGCAAGATAATGGGCCAGTTTCCAAACTGCCTATAATGAACACAAATTTTATGAATGAGGAAAGCGGCATCTAAGCATTAATTTCACTGGCTTTAGGGGTAAGGTTTTTGTTTTGTTTTGTTTTGTTTTGTTTTGTTTTACTAGAAAGGTTGCAATTCCCAGCCTTAAATAGTTAAGGATCAGTCACTGAAGATGTGAATTACAATGGAGGACATCTTGAACAGAAGACCTGGTGATGAAGGAAGAATGTACAAGAGCCACCTTCAAATTTCCAAGATCAGTAACCAGAAGCATGAGCAGAACAGGACGTCGAAACACACCTCCTAGAGTGGACATTTCAAGGGGAGACCCTTTGGCACAACAGAAAGTCAGAACTCTAAGAGCCCATGGTGACCCCAAAGGAAATGGTCTACACCAGGAGATGGATGCCCCATCTCTGTGTTCAGGAACACTGTGGCCAACAGACCCCTTCTGGACAGTGATCCAACAATAGAAGGGACAGCAGTGGGTGACAGGACATGTGATGGCAGGTTGTGAAACTTTCCATGATTCTAATCTGAAGGGGATACAACCAAGCTTACACAATCCTCCCGGGCAGAATACTTTCCATTGCCACGGTACTCAGCTGCCACACCATCAACTCAAACCTCAAGAACTTCAGAATTCCTCATCATAGAGTCTTTTCTGGAAAGACAGAAGGAAGCTTGGACTTTATTAACTAGAGACTGGGCTGAATTACTCCACTCTCTCCTCAGAGCACGACTGATCCTATCCACCACTTCTTCCCTGAAAAAAGATAACCCAGTGGCCTACTCCTCAATATTAAACACTCACAGCTCTCCTTACAAAAACAACCATATTTTTGCAGTGCTCACGGGCTCGCTCCAGATCCTCAGACACAATATACACCCTTACCACAGTTTCCGTCTGTGAAATGGGAAAGCTCTGACTCAGCCGCTGCTAGGAAACGCATGCCAAGTATTCTAGAAAGTCTGGCTGAGTCACAGATAAATGGGGAAAAAGACAAACCAAAGGGAAAGTATATAGGCAATGGAGGGAGTGGAGATGGTGCACAGGGAAAAGCTTTTCGGAAACCAGCACCAGTTCATACCCTCATATCAGCCAGAGCTTGCCGGCCCCGGGGCAGCACGCCCTCCCTGCCCACATGTGTCAGCAACCCCCTCTGCCCACGTCAACGGCACCCAGAAACCAAACCCTAGGCAACCTCATGTCCCACTGTCTAGTGGCACCAGTGGATTCTCCCTGAGCCATGCCCACCCTGTCTGGCTCCTGGTGTACCCCCCCGCCCCAGGCAGCTCTGGGTACACCACACTGTGCCTCTTTGTTCATCTTGCCCCACCATCATTGTGGTCAGGGGCTGGGAGGATGGCAGGTTCTGGCTGCCCTGTCTCACATCCTGACTCCCACAACTGGGCTCTTAACCACCCCCACTTCCTCCTCCGTGAAATAGGGGCCACAGAATATCAGCGAAGCACCTAGAACAATGCCTGGCACGTAGGACGTGTTACTGGCTGATCTGCTATTGTTATAATCCTTTGTCATCGACTCCACTCTCTCCCAGAGTCTAGAACACTTTTTCCCACACAGTAAGCAACCACTAAATATTTGGGGGATCAGGGAATGAATCCATGATTGATCAGTGGTAAATACAAGGTCAAGAGAGAGACCAATAAAAGCTACTTACCTCAATTTGGGAGAAGGGAGAATTCTCTACCCTACCCTAAATATATTCTAAATAAATTTAAATTTAACAGATCGTTGACGTTACTTTCCAGGGACTAATTAAAAGTTTGGATTGTTCCCATTTCACACTGCTGTGGGGGTCATGAAACCAAGGAGCTGAATCTCTCTAAAAAGGCAACTCCTGAACTGAAGACATTCTTCCAAAGACGGTAAATGAAATATACTAACAGGTACATGAAAAGCTGTTCAACATCACTAATCATCAGGGAAATGCACAAGGAGATACCACCTCACACCTGTCAGAAAGGCTATTGTCAAAAGACAAGAGATGACAAGTGCTGGTGAAAATGTGGGAAAAAAAAGCGACCCCGTGAACTGTTGGTGGGGATGGAATTTGGTAGAGCTACTATAGAAAACAGTACTGAGATTCCTCAAAAAATTAAAAATGGAACTACCCTTTGATCTAGCAATTCTGCTTCTGGGTAGATATCCAAAAGAAATGAAAGCAGGACCTCAAAGAGATATTTACACTCCCATGTTCATTGCAGCATTATTCACAATAGCCAAGACACTGAAACAACCTAGGTGTCCATCAACAGATAAATGGATTTTTTAAAGTGGCATACACACACACACACACACACACACAATGGAATATTATTGGGCCTTAAGAAAAAAGGAAATCCTGCCATTTGTGACAACATGGATGGACCCTGAAGTTATTATGCTAAGTGAAATAAGTCAGACAAAGACAGATACTAGATGCTATGACTTACATGTGGAATCTAAGAAAAAGCTAAACTTACAGAAACACAGTAAAGTGGTGGTTACCAGGGGCTGGGAAGTGGCGGACATGGGGAGACGTCGGTCAGAGAGTACGAATTTCCAGTTACAAAGTGCGTTAAGTTCTGGGGATCTAAGGTACAGTATGGTGATTATCATTATATACCTGAATTGCCTAGAGAATCAATCTTACATGTTCTCATGACAAAAAAGAAATAGTAATTATGTGATATTAGCTAACCCTAGGACGGTAATGTTCCAATATAGAAGTGTCTCAAATCAACACACTGGACACCTTAAACTCATACAATGTTATATGTCGGTTACATCCTAATACAAAGTTATGTGTCAGTCACATCCTAATAAAGCTGGGATTAAAAAAAAAATAAAAATACAATTCTCCCACCCCAAACTTGCTACATTTAGTGAGTGGCATCCCCACCCACCTACCTTTGACTCTTCTTTCTCCCTCAACGCCAACGTGTGACCCACTGGCAAATTCTGCTGATGATCCCTCCAAATCTGTCCACCTCACCATAATCCCCACAGCCAGCAGTTTAACACAAGCCAAACCACTCATGGACTTGTCCCGATGGTTAGAACCAAACACCAAATTCTCACCATATCCTACCCCAGGCCACTCTCCCTCATCCCTCAGGACCTGCAGCCATCATAACAGCTGACTTTCCGCTTCTCCCACAGCCAAGGTCTTTTTCCTTTTAGGAACTTCATACCTGGTTTTCCTTCTGCCTGGAATGTCCTCCCATCTCCTACCCCTTCCTTCTCTCATCCCCTGATCTGGCTAACTCTACTTGATCCCTGAACATCTCATTTTAAATGCCAATTCCTCAGGGGGTTGTCCCAGCCTGGAACCCTCACCAACTTCTCAGTGGAAATCTCATGTCCCTGTCACACCGTCACAGGACCTCTATTCCCCCGGGCACCTGGCACAGGTGGGGGCTGCGATGATCTTGCTGGGCCTCAGCACCTAGCACAGAACCTCCCAGCACACAAGCACCCAGCCGAGCAGATGAGAATACAGGCCACACCAAATAATCCATCGAAACATCCACATGTATTTAAAAACCAACAGGATGCTCTCAAAGTAGTTTTTCTTATTAACTATGAATAGGTGCCCCTTCCCCCAAACTCTTCAGACACAAAAAGCAAAAGTTTCACCATGCCCTCTGAACTTACTTGAAAATGCTCAACGCAAGCCAGCAGAGACCCTGCCTGCAGCTTTCCCATCACGCTGCATTTCATAAGTTTTCTGCCCTCTTTCAGCATTTAAGCAATAACAACAACAACAAAAAGTACACCACCACAGTCTGGCCGGCTTTGCTCCTCGGGATGCAGACTGCTTTCTTATCCCATACCTCAATGCTCATTACACAACAAAACGCACAAGACCGGGAATGACTAGAAATTCAGCCCAAGGTCAAAATTCCACATCGACTTCAAAAGGAAGCCCCCAAGATAAAGTGGTAGGAAATTTTGAAGCCTTGTGCCATCTTGTAAGATACACACTATACCAAAACACCACCATTTTTGGTACAGAATCTTTTTTTGCTGGGTACAAAGGAAATTAAAATGAAAGTCTTTGTATAGCAAGGACACCGGGGGTGGTATCCGGCGGGGGGCGGCTCCTAACCCCACAGCTCATGGACTGCCTGAGGCGAGTGGGCCAACACTCAAGTACCACCACTTAGCACAACCCCGCTGCCTGGCCCTCATGGGGGGAGGGAGCACAAAGAATTAGAAATATAAATTTAAAACATCACAGAGAATGAACTAGGAGCTAGTTGTGTGAATCCAAAAATGGGCCTGGGGAGGCCAGGAAGAGGAGAGGGTCCTGGAACCTGAATTTCTCAGGCGTGTGGGGAGGCAAGAAAGGAGAGAGGGAAAGCAAAGGAGAGGGAGGGAGGGAGGGATCTCTAGTGTAAAGTCCTATTTTCTGGCTGGCCAAAAAAAAAAAAAAAAAATTCAAGACAGCATCTTGGGGAATAATTTCCTCTCTTCTGAACCCAGATTGGGAACTGCTGGATGATAATAAACAAGATGCAGTATCAGTTACAGTAACTAAAATTTGTGGGGATTGCTTCTTAATTTAAATATTATTTGATCAACTGAACTCTACTTGTCAAAGATATTTATTCTTGGGGCGCCTGGGTGGCTCAGTCATTGAGCGTCTGCCTTCGGCTCAGGTCATGATCCCAGGGTCCTGGGATCGAGCCCCGCGTCGGGCTCCCTGCTCCGCGGGAAGCCTGCTTCTCCCTCTCCCACTCCCCCTGCTTGTGTTCCCTCTCTCGCTGTGTCTCTCTCTGTCAAATAAATAAATAAAATCTCTTAAAAAATATATTTATTCTACACGTCTACTTTTTTATAATGTGGTAACCCATGTACCACATGAAAAAAAAATCTAGGTTAAAATCTTCTGACAAAAAGCTTTAGTTTCAATTCCCATGTGAAAATTTCTGCCCCAAATGGGTACTAGAGAAAGTTATTTTCTTAGCAACCGGTGATACTGATAGTCTCTAATGATTACTAACAAACACCGAACACTTCTTGAGTTTCAAAAGACAACATTAGAAATAATTATGAAATAACTTGGTCCAGAAATTACAATAAACCCAAATTTCGGAGAAATTAGGAAGCAATCCTTAGACAATTATTTTGAAACATGTCTGATGAAACACTGTGATGTGACAACGTTTTCTTTAAGAGAATGAAAAACAAAACGAGAGGAAGAGCCCAGGATCTGGAGCAGAGTTAGCCATCCGCCAGCAGAGCTGAACACAACCCAGACTCTTTGGGCCAGTGCTGAACTATACACAGACCCAAATGATACCTCAGCCCTCATCCAGAATGCGCCCTTTATAAATACAAACACGCTGTGCCTGCCAAACTGACTTTAGTTGGCTCATTGCCCTATGTCCAGTGAAAAGGGAATCATCCATTCACAGTCCCAAGGTGTAGGGCTCCTCTGTTCCCAAAACTGTATGTGACCACTGGATGGGTGCAGAGGTCAACCATCACAGCCTTTCTTCCACCCGACCTGCCCATGTCCCTCTGCCAACCCCTCCCACTCCAGCACCCCCTCCTCACCCCTTAGTGTCAGGTGAAGACCGCCGAAATGCACAATTACGGGGCTAATCCGTACAACCAAAGACACCAATCAGTTGTCACAGCATTAAGTACGTCACAAATTTGCTTTCCTTTTAGCCCAGCTGATGGCTTTTTCTCCTCTGTCCCGTTCTCAGAGCCCACCCTCCTCCACAGCCTAGAACCTCTATGCAGCGGCCATTCCCTAAGGCCCCAGGAACACAGCGGAAAGCACAAAAGTTGAGGCAGCTGGTTGTGGTTCCTTGGGACAAGGGTCTCCATCTGAGGTGTGGCGAGTGCTCCCAAGTGTTGGAAAACACGCCTCCTAGACAGCAGAGTTTGAAGGAACTGAAAGTCCCCTGCGCTCCCCTTGCTAATAAAATCTACACTGGATCTGGATAAAACATCTTCCTTCCCATCTCCTCAGATTGTTCCTTTCTAAACATGAAAAGAAGTACTTAGGGTCTACACTGGGACCACTGGTCCTGTGGGCTATCTGGAGCTCTCTCTTGAGTGGGTTAGCCCCACTCTCCTTGGGTGATGGTCACCGGAGCAGGCTTGCAACCTCCATCTGCACCCACGAGGGGCCATGTCTACTCTGAACCACTTCTAAGAATGGCACCTTCTCTCCACTCAAAGAGAAAAAAAGCCTCCAAGAGATTTTAAAGATAATGTCCTTTCTCTGTAGCTTAAAAAAAAAAAAAAGAAAAAGAAAATGTGGCAGCCCTGCCAAGCATTTCCAAAAGCAGAGAAATAAATTTCAAAGCCTAGACACATAATGGGAAATGCAGGGAGGCAGGAAAAGTGAAAAGGACATGCTTCCTCGTTTTACCCTCTAGGACACTGTAACTCTCACACTTTTTAAAAATCTTTGTATATGGCTAAAATGGTTTTTATAGGGCATTCACGTTTCTCAGAGAAACCTGCATCAGAACCCCAAACCAACAACATCCTGCCGCCTATGACACTACCCCTGATGATGACCCAATTTATAGTTCACAGAACAGAACCAGCCACAGAAAAGTTACTTTCTACTCCCTTAGGAAGGAACATGCCACGAGGCCCCGGAAGAGGAGCCGAGAACTGGGTCCCGTCCTCGCTCGGGCCACTAACTCAGCGTGTGACATTGGGCAATTCACTTAGGGCATCTCTGGGCCTGTTTCCTTTTCTGAGAGCAGGTTGGGCCGAGATGATCTAAGGTCACTTCCAGCCCTGAAATCTTGACACTACAGGAGTATGTGTAATTATGAGCATCCATGTTACTGTGGGGCTGGAGGAAGGAGGAAGCTTCTGGAAAAATGTCAACCTTGCTACGTGCCTCATTTATAACATAAGAATTTGTAGAACATTTTCACACACGAGGACTCAAGATGTGGTTTAACGGAAATAAATCACTTTGTAATAATATACACATACATATATATTTAATATTCATATAACAGAGGCATAATTCATTAAATATATACTCAATTATAGCAAGCTACAAAGTAAGGAGGCAGTTAGCCTGAAATCTGACACAATGCGTCTTAAGATTTTTCTACTTAAGAAAATCATTTTGCCATTTTTAGAAATTACAAGTAACATCGAGGCAAAATATATTAATGGGTAACATTTTGTGTTACTTAAATAAAAAATACATGAATTATTTCATGCTTTGCATAATTCTACCTGTCACAGATTCGTTATAAAAATGTGTCTTCCATTAATTATTTCAAAAGTAGGAAGTCCAGCTCATGATATAAACAGATGGAAGAGAATATTCTAATAAGGCTGAGCCACCTTCTCAAGAGGTTAATTTATAAATTCCACTTTCAGAGCCTACAAAATCCAAAAGTACATTAAAAATATATGTAGACACACAATTTATGTTGTAGTCTCTCACTACTAAAACAAATGTTTCATATGTTAAACCCACAGGCTCTCAAAGCCACGGATGTACAGATTAAGTTTAACTTAAGCCTTTCTAAATTCATTTCTACTCTCCGTTTGCAAGCAACCAGCCCAGATAAAATTTGCTGATGCTAATGTAGAATGTTACTTTCCAACAATTAAGATAAATCGGAGTGGGAGGGGATTGGAAAGTCTCAAATCCAGCGCTTCCCTTTTGAATTTTCTAATTCCCTCTTCTGCAACTCACCTCCACTAAATGAGTTTTTCAGAAAAGGATCTGGGGGTTGTGTGTTTTAAACTGCTTTGGCACCATTTCCAGTCTCCCCCAAACCATGGTGATAGTGCCCCACTAACTGGAAACCACAAGGCTAGACTAACCCAACACCAGGAGGAAGGGGTGGTGGGAAGATCTGGAAAATTTCCGGGTGGGTAACAATCACTGAGGTCTAATAGCAGAAAACAAATTATCTTCTAGATATAAACCATATCCAAGACTATTCCAAAAATATATATTTTTAAAGAGAGAAAAACGGATGAACAAGGCCTGTTATCAACAAAAGAATATTTTCTTCATCTCCCCCCAATCAAGGAAGCAATGGCCTTTGTAAGGTCACTTACAACAATGTGTGCCGGTGATGGAGAGCGGGCATCCTTGAGGGCTTGTCTGCTCTGGAGGGTCCCCGCCTGGACATCAAGCAGTGGCCATTTCATCTGGAGATACTGGAGGGAGGAAACAAAATGAACGTGGCAAATGAATTTAGAAAAGAAACGCAAAACCGCTATCTTCTGGGGTGCCTGATATACAGAGGAGAAACTAAAAGGAGTAAGGACATGCAAATAACAACACAGAAAAAAATGTAAAAGCATGCAAGTAACAACAACATCAACAGAAAAATCATGCCATACCAATAGGTTCTCCCTTAGAGCTCATGTTCAACAGGTAGGTGTGTTTACAGATCATCAACACTCTTAGCAACTATAGAGTTTGGTCTTTACATTCAAACGTCAGGCTGGCTCCAGATTACATGATTTCATTAGTCCTGTCTCACTTAGAGGGAAAAGTGGAGATGTGGGAGAGACAAGAAGAGAGAGAACACAGGCCTTCCAAAGGAAGAAAGCAAACAGGAGTCTCAAGCCAGAGGTGTCCAGGAGACCATCAATTCCAGATCTCTCTTTCAGTGACCTTCATTTCTAAATGCCATCATCCTTCACTTTAAAATTAAGTATACGTGTGACTGTCCTTTAGTAGAAACTACTCCAGTAGTTTGGGATGGAACTCCTCATCCAACCCAAAAGCTTATAAAACAAAAATATTTCTCAGGGCACCTGGGTGGCTTAGTCCGCTAAGTGTCCAACTCTTCATTTCAGCTCAGGTCATGATCTCAGGGTCTTGAGATCAAGCCCCAAGTCGGGCTCCACACTCAGCAGGGAGTCTGCTTGAGACTCTCTTTCTTGCCCCTGCCCCTCCCCCTGCTTGCTCACGCTCTCTCTCAAATAAATAAATAAATCTTTGGGGAAAAAAATACTTCTCAGTAAAAGATGTACAAACAGGGCACAGTACAATTTATACACCCATCCCAAAAGGCCCGAGAAATTCTTAAATACGCACAAGTTTACCACAGAAATTAACTTAAAGGTATAAGCCAGTGACATCTATCTCTGCTCTTCTCTGAGGTGGAAAATACATGGCACAAGGGAAAGGAAGTTACTTCTGTTACAAGTGATACATCAGCTTTCAGAAGGACTTGAACAATCAACTGACTCAACTCCCTACTGAAGAAACAAGGAAAAGTGAGGTGAGGTGGCTTGCCCAGTCACAGAGATACTTAGCACACATACAGGCAACTCCAAGGCATTTGACTTTGGTGGGTAACATCACACCAGTTTTACTCAGGACACCTTCAGACAACTGAACAAACCTGAAGACACAACGCTAAGATTTTAATAAGAACATCATCAACCTTTCTATCACTGAAGGCCACCTGTTTAATGCACCAGTTAATGCTCGGAGGGAATATAAGGGGCCATCTTGATCTTTTCAGAGATCCCAAAGTGAAATAAATGGCTAGCTTTCATACAAATTGTACAGGAAATTTTACTCAATGCATATTAATTAAGCTCTTTGTACGTAGCCTTCTTGTGAAGGATTAAGGAGACAGGAAGATGTCTGCCCTCAGGGAGCTTATCCCCATGTGAGGGAACCAACTCACACTCAGATTAAGTCTAGATAGAATGTAGTGGAAATGGCAGAGGCTCAGGGAATTGTGCCTAGGGAATGCCAAGAAGGAAGACAGGATTTTTGAGTAGAGACTGGGGAAGGCTGCACAGAGTAGGTCTTGTTAAGTCAAGAAAGACTTCCGACAGAAAGAAAAAGGACAGCCAAGGGCAGTCCAGAAAGAAGGAAGGGTGGGCTCAAATCTCATGTGAAATAGAAGGGCAAAAGCCACACACAAGCTTTCCCATGGGTTCCTTAAAGATACAACTGTCCAGCGAAGTAAAACCAAACACAGTTATGCCTAAAACTAGAAGACCCTGGCCCACAAGCTACCTGCCAAAGTGCACAGCCAATTTCCCCACCTAGATCTGTACAAGGTGAGAGCACCTCTACAACCTCAGAGCTGTTACCCAGAAGGCTCTTGTGTGAGGGAACCTGGTTACTAGTTCTGGTGACTCACCACAAGACCTTGCATCAAATCCCTTTGCTTCTGTGGACCTCTGGATTTTCATCAGTCAACTGAGGGGGTTGTCCTATCTGGGATGGGGATGAGGGCGAGGCTGCCCCAGCACTTAAGAATTCTGGACTCCCAGACAGTAAATACCAGCAGGCACCCCACTCCCTGCCTCAGTCAGCCATATAATCAAGCCATTTCCAAGTATCTTCTTTGGGGACAGTAGCATCCCAAGTTGAGAGCCACTGTAATAAATGTTTCCATGGTCTCCCTCAGCCTATAACTCAAGCCAGTGGGCCATGGGAACCTATAACGCCCCATCTCATTCTTACTGCCTCCCATTCTCACCTGCCACGTAAGCAGACGAGCCTCATTGCTCAGAACCACTCAATACCATCATTTCCTTTGAGGCCAATCAAAATGGACACCTGCCAATACTCATCTCTCCTCTCATAAAATCCTGTGAGGAAAAATGCCAAGCTGAGTGCCACCCACCTATACCTCATGCTACCCTCAGTGGGCAGGGTTACATTAACAGACAGGTTTCCATCTCTGGCCATCTGCAAAACAGATTTGATCGCATCCAAATCCCGGCTCCACAGAATTCAGAAATTTAGGATTTGTTTAAGGTGACAGACCTGCCCTGAGGACCCCACCAGAGAACTGTCATACCCATAATGCAATATTAATGCAGAGTCTTATAATTCTTATTTTACATAAAAGCTTCATTGTGTGCCATATCCAATCTCCGCAGGCTACCTGCACCACTATTTTTATGAGCCTACATTTCAGCGCTCCAAGCCTACAATACACATAATTTTCAATTATGTTAGGGCAGCCCAGGATCACTGCCTATATAACATTACTGGTTGGAGGAAATGAGACTCGGCCCCACTGCCCAGAGAGAGCTAACCAAATCCAGATGGTGGAGGAAGACAGCCCCAATCGTGCTGGCTTACAAGGACTCCACGGTGACAGCCTCAAACTCTCCATCCCAGTGAAACTCGATCCCACAGAATGGCTGGGCCCCCGCAAATCTGTGCCCGTCCCTTGGAAATAACTGGCATTCAGGCTGACGAGGTTCCTTCTGGGGAAATAAGTATTATGTCAGGATTTTTCAAAGGAAGTTATTAACCTCCTCCAAAAGTGATGGGTTTCCCAGGTTCCTTCATCTTCTACAATTGGTCCTTATTAATAAGGAAAATAAATAAATAAAGGGAAGAAAAAGGAAATTAGGTACAATTATAGCCTTGAGGAAAATCTCTTCCTTCCTGGAGACACTAAACAGCGGGAAATTCTATTCTGTTGGGTCCTCAAGGAAGACCCGAAGGAGGAGGCATCTCAGATTTACGAAAGGGCTGGAACGCCATGCCACATTTTCCCCCTGGTCCAACTTCGGTTTTATATCCTTTTGGGGAAGAAAAAAAAAAAAGTTCCCACCATCCCACTATAAAAACAACACTGGGCTCCAGCTCCCTTCCTTTCAGGCCGCTCAACGTGGAAATTATGAATTGCCTACAAAAACATTAAACTTTTCAGCAAACTGCAATCAAACGGGAGCCGTGGGAATTCCTGCATTGAAAACTGTTGAAATGGAGTCCTGCTCAACTTGCATTTTGCAAAAAAAAATAAATAATAATAATAATAATAATAAATATATAAGGCCATCTTGGCTTAAGTGTTTCATCCTTTGTTTAATACTAATGTTCTGCTCATGGCCCATTAGGGTTTTTCCCCAAATCATATTTTATGATATGTCTCAGGGAGCTTAAGTTAAGCTTCAGACCTGTGGACAAAGTCTCAAAATACATACAAAACCAATGGTCTGAATGCAATCAAGGAGCTTTAAAAGCCTGTTAAATTGTCAGCAAAAAAAGAAAAAGGTAATGCAACTCGAACTTCTCCTCCCCCTCCTCCCCCAATTAAAAAAAAAAAAAAATGGACAAGGTAAGGCAAAGGGGGAGGGATCTTCCGAATCAGAAGACCCCTCCAGGATCCAGGTACAAATGGACCTGAGGGAACCTGCTCCCAACAAAGGCACCCCCATCCTCGTGGGTCCAGCTTCATTCAGTAGCAAGGAGGGCGAGGAGGGGCTACTTGGAGAACCCGCATCTATCTGAGGGCTGCTGAGGCCTTGGTACAAAAGTTAACATTCTAAACAAATAGGACAACGCAAAGGCCAATGATGATGCTGATGACAAAGTTCCCAGGAAACTCCACATCGCTGATAAAATACCAAAGGAGCTTGGCAGTACTTCCCGTCAGTCAGTCCACCTCACAGATGGACAGGCAAGGGGAGTCCGTCCCCTTACTTGTTCAGGACAGGGTTGGCAAACTTTTTCTGTAAAGGGCCAGAGTACATATCTTAGGCTTTGCAACCCACGCTGTCTTGGTCCTAACGGCTCGGCCGTGGTGACATAGAAGCAGTCATGGGCAATATGTGTACCTACTATGTCATGGTCATGTTCCAATAAAACTTTACTTATAAATAGTGATAGATGGATTCCATAGGACTATCTTGGGTCAGGAAATATTCTTCTCTTGGTTTTTTTTTCAACCATTTAAAAATAATAAGAACCATTTTTAGCTCAAAGGCCACACAAAAAGGGGTGGCAGGACAGCTTCAGCCCTTAGCCATAGTTTGCTACACATGGCTTAGGGAATGAATATGCAAAGATCTGACTTCATGTCAGACAGGAAACATTCCTTCGCTGGGCCTAAAATCCAGACAGCCGAACGCGATTATTCGGTGGCCCAAAAGCAACGTTTTGGACTGAATCGTCACTGGCAGACTCCAGTTTGAGGAGCAGAGCTGGGAAAAGAATCTGAGCTCTCCAGCCATGACTCCCAGTCACAAGGTCTAACCACTAGACCACAACCTCACCGAAATAACTATCCAGCCTTTCCAAAATGGAAGTTTGAAAAGCCCTGAGCAATTCTGACTGGAAAAGGTTCTCGTGTTCGAAAGTTCTCACCCACTTCCCAGGAAACACTGGCAACGTGTCACATGTCATCGAATCATCTGGAAAGAGCACCAGGCAGAAATGCCACAGGTCATGGGCAATGTGCCCCATGTGTGCTTTGGGAATCACCTTTCTAGGTTCAGAAGCTCCTCTCTCCAGAGCCTTTCGGTGTGTACCACTCTCACACATCACGAAGTTGGAATGAACCCCGTACCAACTCTGCCCACCCCCAACAGATGGCAACGGCCACGGGCTCCGGCAAGATGGGGAGGCAGGGGCCACCATGGGGCCTAAACAGACTGCTACACGGAGATGAAACTGGCCTCTTCTGGAGAACGAGGACCCATTGAAAGCCTATCACCCAGAAAAGGACTGGTTTTAAACACTGTGAAGGCCTTGCTCCCGTCCCCTGCCTGGTAGATAGGCATCCTTGACCTAAGTACACAAACAACAACAAAACAGCCTTTTCAGGCCAAGCTTTCTCAGCAGGTATGCTTCTTCCTAGAAAAATCCATTTTTCAAGAATTCAACGTCATTGGAAACCATCCTCATGACAGATCATGACTGCTGAGTCTTCCTAACTCCCAAGACCCAGAAAGTCATTCATGTTGTGTTTCTTATAAAACAGAAAGTCACTATTTTGTCCAAACACCCAAACCTGAGAGACCACGAGCCATGGCCCCTCACATCCAAACCCATGAGTCCTTCCTCCTCCGTGAGGTGACCGTTTACCCAAGCTGTGCAGCCACATCGTAGGCCATGCCCACTCCGCCACAAATGTGTGAGCCAGAAGGGGTAAAGCACGATGATAATGTTCACACCGCTCCACTTTACAAAAGAAAAGACCACCAGAAGCCACTCATCCTAAGAGGAAAAGGGAAAAACTTCATGACTGAGACAACAGGAAGCCCAAGTCTATTGCCAACGGCACGCTTGCCTTTCTTCAGGGGCTCACGTTGGGAGGCACACCCTCAAGATGCAGCCACCCACACAGATCTGTTAAAGAACACATGTGGCAGGGCGCCTGGGTGGCTCAGTCATTAAGCATCTGCCTTTGGCTCAGGTCATGATCCCGGGATCCTGGGATCGAGCCCCACATCAGGCTCCTTGCTCAGCGGGGAGCCTGCTTCTCCCTTTCCCACTCCCCCTGCTTGTGTTCCCTCTCTCTCCCTCTCTGTCAAACAAATAAATAAAATCTAAAAAAAAAAAAAGAACACATCTGGCTCTCTCTCCTTTCAGAACCCACCTCGTTTCTCAGAACTGGAAGATGGAAAATTCAGCCCATCTTCTATAAATAAGTAATTCTGCCCTGGGGGTCAGGATAAAACCCAATATATGCAGAATAGTTAAATTATAAGAAGCGGTGATTAATATTCTGTCCTACCCTCTGAGTCATACAGGTACCAACAGGTTTCCAAAGCTAGCGTGGATCGCATATACCTAACATAGAAATGATACCAGAAGTCATCAGAATCCTGCAGGATCCTCATGGCCACCACTACAAAATCAGTTTGGGCAATTTTCCCACAGATGCAGGAGGTACAGGAGATTAGATTGCTTTGTTCTAGGTTAAAACATAGCCCAGAAATTGTTTCTTTTGAAAAATCCCCATAAGAGCCTAAAATAGAGGCTCTCGTTAAAGAGGCATTATTTGCCCATAAAAATAATGCCAGAAAAAGAAAATTTAGGAACACGTGACTGTGGCTAGTTGCGATATAGCATAAGCAAGTATATACTGTAGTTACCGAGGGAAAGAAAACCAAAGACCTCGAAGGCTGGGTACATTCTGAACTTGGAGAAGGAAAAAAGCCACAGAAGAAAATGAAATAAGAAGCTAGGATTGACTTTACTTCCCCCCACCCTTTTTTTTTTTTTTTTTTTAATGACACTAAACACAGTAGGAACTTAGGAATGTTTCCTTTAAAGTCACAATATGGGGGAAAGGAGGGGAATCAGGTCCTCGTGTAAAACAACAACTGATTGGCTCTGCCTTCTATCCCTAGGAGTTGGTTGCTACAAGATTTTTAAATGAAATCCTTGCAGCTACCTTTTTCTTCCTCATCATAACAATCCAAAGGATCGTAACAGTATCGCTTCACATTTAGGGAGTACTTTAGAGTTCAAAACCACATTCACTATAATCCTATAAAATAAAGGAGCATGAAGTTGCCACCAAAGCCGGTAGAACCCAGACCCAGCTTGCCTGAGGTCCCTGGGGCAGCTGGCCTTCTAGTGCGCAGGCCTCCAGACCCACTGGTGCGTTCACACACCAGCATCTAGCAGGGAACATCACACAGTGGCCCCAAGTGAATGAACCATCCTCCTCTCTGGCACCTATCAGCTCTCCTCCCCACCCCCCACAAGGTCGCTGGGCAAACATTAAATTATTTCTTTTCCTCCAATGCTACTAGAAAATTATTTCTACCAGAGTTACTAAGGTCACTGGTACTAAGGGGGTAACTAAGCAAAACAAGCAAATAACAAACCAAAAAATCCAATAACCAAAACTCTTTATCTCACCAGCTATTCAATACCCCCGTCCTTGAGATATTTTTGCATTTCCTGGGACAGTGGTTTTGCAGGGAGGCTATGGTTTGGCAGCTGAGGGAAGCACAGCTGGACAGAATTTCACCAGGCCCTTCTCTCAAACCCAGCTGGGCCCCCCTTGGGCTGGGACCTGGGCCTTCCTTCCATCCTCCCGAAAAAGGCACCCTGAAAACCATGGCTGTGTGTTCCTGGGGTAGCACAGGAGGGAGAAAGCGTCCAGAAACGCACTTTCCAGGCCCACTTCTGCCACTATCTGGACAATCACTGTGCTTCTTCACTGGGCAACATCTTCCTCACTCTGGGCCTAAATCTGTAAGCAATGAATCACTAAATTCTACTCCTGAAAACAATATTATACTGTATGGGTTCACTAGCTAGAATTTAAATAAAAATTTAGGGAAAAAAACTAAAAAGACTACCACATGCCACTAGAGATCCTAGAATTTCAGCTTCACGCCAGGACTGGATAGGACTTTGGGGAGTGAGTAAGGGAGTAAGTAAGCACACTCTGCCTACAATAGGACTGTGTCCTTCCTGGCCGATGTAATGGTGTGGTGGGGTCATGTGCCTCGCTCCAGCTGAGGAGTTAGGACATGTGTTGTGTCTAGCCTGCAGCACTTACTTACCAGAGTGGTTTTCCTCTACCACAGTGCTGCAGAGCACATGAGAAAGTGGCTGCTCCACCAGCCTATGACCTAGATGGAAAGAACAGAGCAGAGCCCCAAGAGCACCCGTGACAGATATGCAATCTGAGCGGTAAGTAACAGTTTAACGTAACCCACTGAGATTTAGGAGACGTTTGTTACTACAGCATAACCTAGCCTCTCCTCACCTATATACCCACTTTCTTTCCTGCTTGGAAGAGACACACAACAGCGGTAATCCATGGTCTATTTTCTATGTCTAACAGAAAAAAATCGAACAGGAATTCTGACATTCATTACCAAAAAAAGAAAAGAAAGAAAGGAAACTGAGGAAATTAGCTCAAAAGTCCCGTTCCCTACTAACATACAGATTCCTGCAGCATTTACAAAGCACATGCCCTGGGTCCAGTATGGACTAGATATTCTGAGGCCTAGAACAGTCATCTAAGAACCAGTCAACGGGACAATAAGCTAGTCAATGGTACAGGGACTAACACAAGGAAGGAGAGATATTATAAAGAAAGATTTACTTCATGAAGGTGACATGGTCCTACAGGCCCCACACCTTGCTGGTTTGTTTAGCGAGACTTTCCTCCTGACCGACTCTGGACTGCTAAATCCAACCATCTGGGAGTGGGCCCGAGGGTCTGTAATCCCCACCCCCCAACTTGTTACATGACCCTGACGATCAATAATTAGCATAAACTACCGATACCAGGGCAGTATCAATAACGAGCATGTTGTCTATTTGCAGGTTCCGTCTTACTTTCTCAAAAGTTGTTTTAAACTTCTACAGTGATTGTCACTCCATCTTTTTTAGGTGGCCAAGGCAGATAATCTCTAAACCCGTTTTATAAGTGACAAAAAGCAGGGGCGCCTGGGTGGTGCAGTCGGTTAAGCATCCAACTCGTGGTTTCGGCTTAGGTTGTGATCTCAGGGTTGTGGGATCGAGCCCCGTGTCGGGCTCCATGCTCAGTGCAGAGTGTGCTTGGACCCTCTTTCTCCCTCTCCCTCTGCCTCTGTGCCTCCCACTCACTCTGTCTCTCTCTCTAAAATAAATAAGTCTTTAAAAAATAAATAAAAGTGAAGAAAAGCAGAGAGAAGTGAAGTGACTTAGCCCGGCAGTTACGAGGGATTCGGAACCAGAATACAGAGTTCTAGTATTTTCAGGCCAGGACTCTTAAGATCTCTTAAAGGAAACTGAGTAGAATGAGCAATGGGAGGGAGAGCAAAGGAGACGCACGCGGACAAAAGAGATGGTGCAGCCCCCACCCCCACATGGGGAGCCGGGGGGAAATCAGCCTCAGAGACAGTGTCACTCTGGTGCGACCCAGAGCCGCCCAGGACCAGCCATGCAGAGTCTTCCGGCAGCCTCAAGATGCAGTTCCCCAACGGAGGGCTGTGGATCCCAAGCCAACGACAGCCCTGCCAAAAGCACCCAAGTCCCTGGGCTACCGGTCAGAGGAAACGAAGCCGCTGGAAGAACTTGAGAGCAGAAGCCCTCGCCCTCCTGTCCTGCTCAAACAGGTCACCCATCGTCAACCCCCAGCCAGGGTAGAGCGCAAACTCCTTCCCCATGGCCCCCTGTGGTAGCTAACAAATAATCAATGCTCGCATGCCACTGGAGGAACCTCACGTAAAGAGACAGACCAAAGGTGACCTACTTTGTTCACCACATTTTTTTATTATTGCTTCTTATAAAAAAGCCAAGTACAGTCTAGTTGGCTGGAATGCATTAGTTACCACCTGCCCATGCCAAAGTGGATACAAGCACCTGCAGACCAGGAAAATAAGCTGGAAGATACGGAGTGGCAAGTGGACGTCACTGGGAGCTCAGCAAATATGGGGTCTGCTGGGATTAAGAGCGCACCAAGTCTCGGCTACTGAATGAATAAGGAAATGGTGGTCTAGCCATACGATGCGATATTATTTGGCAATAAAAACAAGGGAATACTGGGGTGCCTGGATGGCTTAGTCTTAAAGCATCTGCCTTCGGCTCAGGTCATAATCCCAGGGTCCCGGGATCGAGCCCCGCATCAGGCTCCCTGCTCGGCGGGAAGCCTGCTTCTCCCTCTCCCACTCCCCCTGCTTGTGTTCCTGCTCTCGCTATCTTTCTCTCTGTCAAATAAATAAATAAAATCTTAAAAAAAAAAAAAACAGGGAAATACTGACCCATGCTACAACAAGGATGACCTTGGAAACATTATGCTAACTTAAGGCAGACCAAAAAGGTCACATATTGTAGGATTCCTCCTATATGAACTACCCAGAATAGGCAACCCCATAGAGACAGAGATTAAATTAGTGATTGCCAGGAACTGGGGGGCAGGGGAGATGGGGAGTGATTACTAGTGGGGGTACAGAGTTTCTTTTGGGGGTGACAAAACTGTTCTGGAAACAGACAATGGCGACATGGGCACACCACTGGGAATGTACTAAAATGTGCCGAATTGTATGTTTTAAATGGGTAAATCTGATGGTATGTGAATTATATCTTGATTTTTAAAGTGGATTACAAAAAAAAATGCACCAAGTCACCTGATGGTTATCAGACTCATTTCAAAGACAAGGGGGTGGGGGAGAGCACACAGTCACGTAAGCATAGACTCCACCCACAGTGCCATAATGCCTGAAGAATGAACCAAAAAAACAGGTGAACAAACCTCCTCTTTAAAGAAAACTCTGACCCTCCAAAGCTTCTTGGGAAATAAGCCACTTCCAAATGTGACTGGCTGATGCAGGATCTTGGGAGGGGCCCACTCCCATGGCAGGGGAAGGCCAAGACCACCGAAAGCTGGAAAGAGCACAGCCAGATTAAATGCGCCAAGGAAGAGACACCAGTGGACAGCGACCAAAGTGGCTGATAACTGTTTCAAGGCCAACCACACAGAGGGGAGCACGTGAGTCAACAGAAACTGGAATCCTCTAAGAGTCCATTCCCCATCACCCTGTGGCTTCCGGCAGACGATAACAGCTGTGCACCTCAGCTTCTCTAGCTACAAAATGGGCATGGAATCACTTGCCCAGAGTCTCTCAACGGACTTCCTCACCGTATTTTCAACCCCAGAGGATACACTGTGCAAAGGGACACGAGAGTTAAGATTTGTTATTTCTTCCTCCAACTGCGCAGGGGAGTTAAAAGCCAAAAGTCACAGGTCTACGGACTGTTAGAGATGACCTTTGAGGATACAAAAGCCAGAGAGTTAACAGGGTCCTGGTGACCTGGAAGAGTAATTTAAATCCCTGAATCAGCATGACTGCAGCAGATATTAAAATCAGGAACTCTAAAAGAGTGCTTTCTTTCTCCACAGCCAGTAGCTTCCAAGACGGGGGACTTTGACTTGCTTCTCCTCCCTATTCCGTCCTGTTTCTTACCCCCCTATTCCACAACAACAAAAGACAACGCAAGTCTTGGCAGTCAACAAGCAACCAAGTAATGTGCTTTTAGTCAGTCGACTTGGGAACAAAAATGCAAGACAGACCTCGGCTCCTGTCCTCAAAGCCCAGCTGAAACTGTGACCCGCGCACTGCGTTTCCCTTTTATTTTTGTTTCCCCTTGTCACATGTGAAAGAGGTCGGTGGCTCCAGCAAAGGTCTCCCTGTCCAAATTTTTATTGTCCGAGGCTGGCTGTGACAAGCATGTGGAGATGCTTCGTAAGGCTCCCCTCGGAAGCCAAAAGGTCAGCAGCGCCTCTGGTTCATTTTGCTTGGGGAGGAACAAACCCCCGAGCCCGGGTGAAGATTTAGTGAGGCTGACCTTCTGGAGGCCCCCGACGCCCCTGCACACAAGTCTTGCTGCCTCAGCCAGAAGCCGCCTGCCACTCAAGTATCATCTTGCTGTAACAAATTACTCCTAACCCAGGATTACGGCTCTTTCCAAATCCCTCCTAGAGAGCAAGGAAATAAACATTCTCTCCCAGGACTCTGCCCTGGCTGTTTCCCCTGTTGGTAATCCTTGTCTGTATTTGCTTCTCCTACAAGCCTTCGTCTGGGAGGTCTGCTAGACCATTCCGGCCCACTTTCCTTTCAGACATAAGCTGAATGTCTCAATTGTCCATTAGGCACAGTAAAGGATGAAGGCGGGCTTTCTGTCCGGAGGAGCCTCACACAATAGTTCCCTTTGCCCACACACTTCTCGTCTGACTGCAGACCCGACTGGCCTAATCCTAGTCACTCACGGAACTCCACACCCCAAATTCCTTGCTAACGCCCCGCAGGGACGAGTGCGGATGGGCCCTCATGAGGCCGTGCTGCTCCAACTCCAGGCCAGGGCAGAGAAGCAGGCCTGCCCCCCCCCAGCCCCACCCCCTGGAACAGCATGCCATCTGGGGGCGGGCTGGCTGGGGAGCAAGATCTAGAAAGGCAAGACAGGAGACTGCAACAGGAGAGACTGCCTCTGACCCCATCCTGTGGTTTCCTTTAATAAACTACCAGGAGATATTTTGAGCACAATAACCTCACTTGGGGAAGGAAACACAGTTCTGTCCACTTCCAAAGTCTCCTCCGAAACACCGGGATATTCCAGACCCTTCGGACAAGAGAGGCTGCTTTGTGTTTTTAATTGTATACATACAGTGACCAGCATATGCCAAGAAGCAAAGGGCAGAACAATGGCCGTTAGGATGGATGTAGGTGATTTGAAGCGATAGGGATCTTAGGGTTGTTTTATGCGAGACTTTCTCCCTGCAGAGAGTGACTGACAGCACACTCGCTGACACATTCCGGGCTGGGAGAGCAACTTTCTGAAATAACCCAAAGGCATGGAGAAGACAGAAATACCATCAAAAATCCAGACAACAAATCAAATTCCTATTTCAAAGAAAAGGGGGGGGTGACACCAGTTGAAGAAACGGAATTAGATACTACTCATTCTGAAGAGAGCACCACCTTAATTTTCCCCCATGCCGGCCCACCACCCTTCTCTCGATAGGGCCACCGTGCCTCTCCAAACAAACCTGTTCTCTGCTTTTGTGGTTTTAGTCTTTAAAGAACCTGGCTTGGGAAGGAGCAGTAATGATCTGAAGCTAACCACTTAGCTCATTCATTACTATGTCATCTGGACGGGAAAATCAATTCCAACAGCATCAAGTTTGGGGATCCCTTCCCCTGAAGGTCTGCACTATTAATAGCAAGAAAGTTTCCCAGGCTTTGGTTTATTTCTAATCCCAACCAGTCCTGACCACGGAACCTGGACATCTACACTCCTAGAGCTCCCAGGGACCCGGGAGATGGAGTTCCAGGTCTCAAGTCTTTTGAAAGCAGCAGAAAGACTCAGAAGGAAGGCCCAACCTCAGGCAGGCAGAAAGATTCAGCTCAGAGGGACTCGATCCCAAGAAAGGGCTAGGTAGTCAAGGGGAAAAACTAAGTTAAGGTCTCTCTACCCATCTAACACAGTTCCTGTGCGTACTCTTCCAGGCTGAGCTACCCTACGGACAAAGGTCACCCTGTTATCTCCCCATTGTGGAGTTGGCTGACAGAAGATTCTAGAAGAAGGTTAGTTAAAAATTAACTTACAACCTCACTAATTCAGACCCAGGTAGTGCTGCAGAATGGTTAAGAGGCGCAGAAGCGGGAGCTCGAATGCCTAGGTTCAAACCCAGGATCTGCGGCTTCGTGCTTCTGAGGCCTTCGACAAATGGCCTCACCTCTCTATGCATCCAGCCCTTGCCTGCAAAGCGAGGGTAATAACACAGGGGTAACAGTGGTAACTCCTTCTCAATATGCACAGGAGTGACTGACAGGATACACACTACAAACGAGGCCCGGTTTGACGTATGAGACAGAAGGCTGATGGGGTTCACGGTCATGGGGGGAGCCATCTCCCTGCTGGACGTGTATAAAGAGAGAAAAGAGAAGTGTGGGATTCCTCTAAGTAAAAGCACTAAGTTCACAGACTGCCCCCAAGTTGGGTGCCCGAGGAACAGACCCGCAGATACAACTCGCACTTACTATCCACACATAAATGGGAAAGTAAGAAATTATTCATTCAGCTATTTTAAATATATCCCTCCTCCCTCTCTTTATGTACCCTGGCAAAGAGAATTCAAGTCCAGCTGTCTGAAGTTTCCCAAACACCTGAATGAAGGAAGCCAACTGCACCAAGTCCCACTCAGGCTCTGCCCAGGTACAGGTGAATACACAGTCATCCCAACCAAAGGCTCTTCCACAGTTGGGCCCCCCCTCGCTCTGCCAATACAGGTTCACAAAGCAAATACACACGCTGCCACAATCAGGGAGGAAAAATGCCAATTCAGCAAACCATCGTGAATGACAGTTCATGCCACGCCTTTCATGTCCCCACGCCCAGGAAAGACCCAGGAGCCATGCTCCTGCCCCCACAAGGCCCCCCTGCTCCTTTCCCTCAGGACCACCAAGCCCCCGCTGAATGAATTCTATCTGCTACTGTGAGGACCCAAAGCAGCAAAGTAGGAGTTGTAGGGGCTGTGTGCATTCAGACCAACTTTCCAGGTCACATCTCAAGGCAGCGCAGACCCAGGTTCAAATCCCAGCTCCAGAACTCCATTCATTCACCAAAATTTATTGAGTACCTCCTCTGTGCCGAAAGAATTGGGCCTGTTAAGAGAGAATATCAGAGCTGACCCATTTTAAAAGCAGAGTGAGGCAAATGAACATCACCTCTCTGAGCACTGGTTCCCTCCTCTGTAAAATGGGAATATACATAAACATCCACCTCTCGGAGTTCTTCTAAGGATCAAATGCTTGGCCCGGTGCCTGACATATGGCAAATGCTGAGAAAATGCTAGCTATTATGTTATTAGCTGGCTATTACATTGCTATTAATACAATCAGTATCATCAGAATAAAACTCCTTGAGATACAGCATGATTCTAAATCATCCAAAAAAGTCAATCCCAGGTATGTGTGTTATCCATTGCTTAAAGAGAAATAAACACTTACCCTGAAGTAATGCACACTGACCAAAAACATTCCTAGTTGACCAGGCTCGCCTCTGCCCACCCCTCCCTTCAATTCACTCACTCCTAGCCTGCTGGGGAAGTGGGATTTTCCTATAACTATAGCTGGTCCCCCCCGTATGTCTGGTCTCCCCTCAGGTATACCAAGGCTCAGCTGCAGGCCTGCTGTTCCAAGCCACTGCACCTCCCCTCCGACTGGCCCGCAAACTTAGATATTTCTTAAAGGTCTGCAACTCCAGCAGAATTCTGATTCTTGCCCCGCATGCTCTGCAAAAAGCAGACACACAAGGCACAAGCTGGAACACAAATCAGGGGGTGGCGAGGCATGAGGGTGAAAACAGCAGCAGCTGCTTAAAGGCTACCAAAAAACCACAAAGAATCCTCACCCCAAAGAAGTTTTACATGTGCAGCAGAGAAAAAAGAAAAAGAAAAAAAAAAATCTCAAAAAAACACTGCCACTGCCAGGCTATGTCACGATTTCCTTTTTCTTTAAGATTTAAAACCTCGCCTGCTAAAAACGTTGCCTAAAGAAGGGGTAAGACAGTTGGGAAAAGGAAATTCAAAGAACTCCCTGGTGCCCCGGGTTTACCACCACCAGGCAGCAAAACAAGGGTCAGCTGCTTGGCACCCTGTTTGGGGACCACCTCCACCCACGGGTTCTATCCCAAATCAGTGTGGATTTCCTCCTGCACTGACCATGTACTTGGAGAATGAAGTACATGGAGAAAGCAAAAGTACAGGCTGTAAACAAGATATGGAAATGCCCAGAACACACACACGTGGAGAGGTAAGTTTTAACTACGGTTTCAAGAGTGGGAAGTCAGACCAGTTCGGGGGTTTAAATCCCAGACCACCACCTACTTCCTCAGAGGCCTCGGCCAGGTTACTTCACCACCCTGAGCTTCAGTTTCTTCTTCTAAGAAACAGAAGCTAACAGCAGCTCTTTGAATCAGAGTTGTTGCCAAATCATGATTACAGAAAGTGGAGTGGAGCAGCACGGAGCATATGGTAAGCCGCTCAAGAAATGCCAGCCCCTAGGACCACTGTTGGGGTCATTATGAAGTTCCTATCTGTCCCATTGGTGATCTGGGCCATAATGTCGGGAATGCTTTTCTTGTTGGTCCTCCAACACGAGTCTGTCATCAGAAACTGATATTCCAGGAGGTGGAAGGGAAAAGGAGGAAACTGTGTGGTTGCAAAGTTAAAAAGAAAACAGTAAGTAGTAGAAACCACGTCACATGTGAGATCTTACTACGGGGAAATGCCCTTGCTACGTCCTTTACCCATTTTTCAGATGACATCTCAGGAAACTGAGCTGGGAGAGCTTAGGCGAGCAGCCCAAGGTCACGGGATTTGGAAGTGAAGGTTATGAGGGCAGGAAACATGCTTGTCTCCCCTGTGCCCCTGTGCCAAGCGTGAATGGTCTCTTTAAGCCTCATTTAACATTCGACAAATATTTACTGATGCCGGCTCTTTGCTGGGCATTATGCTGGGTACTGGACAGAAGAGAAAGATCACAGAGCCCAAGAGTCAGGTGACCTGGGCGAAAATTCCCAGCTCCCGCCCCACTTGCTGGGTGACAGTGGGCAGAGAGCCTTCTGCTCCCTGACCTCCAGCTATTGTAAAATAATTTCCCTCCACCCCACCTCATAGGGTGGACACAAAAATTCCACTAAACCATATCTAACTACTTGGCAGCTTCCAGCTGGGCCTCGGGATTCATTCAAAATCGGTTTCCTTCCCTCTGTCCCCCCCACCCCCCCAACTCCCAAAACTAGCCCTGGTTAATACATCTATAAAATAAAGGTTAATAGTGAGGTATCTGCGAAGCACTTCGACTATAAAATATAATAGGAAACATAAAACCACACGTTATTATTGTAGGAATGAATGCACCCCGCCTCTGTGTCCAGTTGCCTCACTGCCACTAGGAACGAGGTATTTGCAACAGTCTCAGTCCCATCAGGTAGGGGCAACAACCCTCCAGGGAGGGAGGAGGAAGGGGTGAGGGTTAGGGCTGCTGAGCCTGCATTTCCAGGCAGGAAAGAGAAGTGCGTGCCACCGCGTAGAGGCTGCATCCACATCGGGGAAAGCGGCGCGGGTCGGGCAGGCAGGCAGTGCGGCACGTTCCCGTGATGGGCCCACCAACTTCTCCACGGGCTCCCCATCAGCGTGAGGTCCATTGCCATCTGGCTTCCAAGCCCCATGTCAATCAAAGAAGTGTTCCCAGGCCCCTGGAATAGGCCAGACACGTCCTGGGTGTCGGCGACCCTCGGGGGAGGGGCTAGGCAACATCGCTGCCCTCACTGACCTCATTATCTTCAGGCCCAGAAGATTCATTAGTTAGAACAACACAATACACATACTAACTTCTAAAAAGCTTGTCCTCGGGCCACAGCACTTCCCAATATTTTAAGAGGCATCCATGCACTCACCACCTATTATTCTTGATTTTAAAGAGGGCAAAGGTAACGTTCCGGCCCACCACTAACTCAAAAGTCACAACAAAGAAACCACCCGAGTGGCTCAGGGTTGTCAAGTCTTTAACATAACGAGAATCTGCCTCCCTCGGTGCGGTCCACTGTTAATCCGTCAGACAAATAAGGCAGCAGTTTGCCTTTCGTTCGGGGGCAGGTGTCAAGCCTGGCTGAGATCCACAAGAAAGAATGTTGGCTGCCCATGTGACCGCAATGCACACCTAAAAAGTCAATATATCCAAACTACTCGTCTGTTTACTGCTTTTAAAAGGAGAAGAAAAATCAGCCACCTTTTTAGCAATGCTTTCCTCTACGTAGTGGAATTACAGATAATTCTTTCTTATTGCTTTATACTTCCTAACACGTTATTTTAATCTTAAAGTATAAAAAAATTTTTTTTTCTTGAGAGAGAGAGAGAGAAAGGGCGAGAGGCACAGAGGGAGAGAGAGAATCTTAAGCCGACTCCACGGCCAGCGCAGAGCCCAACGCGGGGCTCGATCTCACGATCCTGAGATCATGATCTGAGGCAAAACCAAGAGTTGGATGCTTAACCGACTGCGCCACCCAGGTGTCCCTTAAAGTTTTTAAAGAAAATATATTTTTCAGCAAACTATCTGTATAACTATGTGTAATTCTGTATAATATGGAAAGGGTTACCATGCTTGGTGACATTGGTTATAAAACCTCAATTAGGTTTGCTTGGGTGGAGCACTGCATTCACTTCCCCAAAGGGACACACAGGCCTCTAAAACCCCTAGTGAGTTTTTCTAACAAACCAGAGACATGGTTTCCTCCTGTCCCTTGTGAGGACTTCTTCAAAGGTGATTCGGTTGCAGCGAGGAGCCCACTCCCCAGGTTTGCTGGGATTTCAAGCCTTCTGTCCCACGGGCCCCAGAAACCTCTTCTCACTCCTGTGTCCCATCTGGACGCTGTTCAGAGTTCCACCATCACACCCACAAGAACTGTACTCCACTTTCTGGTTCTCACAGCGGCCTCCCAAGGTCATGTCCTGCTCACCTCTGGCTCTAGCTCCTAGCCCTGCTGCTGGCAAGTACTAGGTGCACAGGAAGTTACATTAAAAGAAAACAGACGCCAGGCTGTCCACCCCCGCAAGGCACCAACAGAGGACTCAGGATGAAGCCTGCAGGGGTGGCCGAGTCTCTGGCCAGCAGCCTTCCACCCATCGCCACTTAAACGAACATGTCAAGGGTCAGGGAGGACACTTCACTGCCCGTTCCAGCATTCTCCAAGCCTAAAGGACAAAAAGAACAACAGGGCAACACATCCCGGAGAGGACCCTTTCACCTCCTCTCACATCTTTACTGAGCACCTGCTACGGGCCAGGCTCTGATCCAACACTTGCCATAGCTCATGTAATCTTCACTACCACTGATGATATCAATGCATCGGTTTCCTCAGCAGTGAGGGGAGATGGACTCTAGTGGAAAGACTTAAATTTTTCAATGTCTCTTAGTGACCAGGAAGTTCATCCATCACCCAGCACTGGGCCCCCTCCATAATCCTGCACTGATCACCCAAATGTCATCTTACTCAGCTCTCCCCAGCCCTCTTAAATACACTCAATTTCTTGGTTTGCTAAGAAGATGCATTTTAAAGAACAAAGATCCATAGGGACCCTCTCTGGAACTCAGTCTTCTCATCTGTAAAATGAATATAAACATAACTCCATTTGCAAAGCCACAGTAAAAAAATAAAGAAACCAGTTAAAAGGCCCAGTTAATGGGACTCAATAAAAAAATGTTTCTTCTGTCTTCTTTCTGAGAAATAAGGTAAGTAGGACAGAAATGCTTGGCTTCCCCCAATGACTATGTTTTTTAGTTGATTCTGCAAGGTGCATGCCCTCCAAGCAGTAGGGCATTGGGTAGAAGGGAGAAAGTCCGCAGTGGCCACAGAGGGTGTCCCCAGGTGGCCAGCCTTCCCACATCCAAAAGAGCCCCATGCCCCCTCCTCCTTCCCAGCCAGGCTCCAGCCAAGGGGAGCAGAGTTCCCCCCAAGAATTTCCATTTAAAGGTGTCTCAGTCACAGCAGCCCAGCCTGCAAAGGAGACTGTGAGCGTGGCTGAAAAGTACACCCAAAGAGGAATGAGGAACATAGGACGCTTCGCTCCCACTCCATCGCTGGGTAATTTCTCTGCTTCCTCATGGGTAAAATGGGATAATGCCTGCTTCCACCCACCACACAGGATCCTTCATTGGAGCAGTCACGCCTGGCTCATGGAGGAAATCATTCAGAAAAGTCTCAGGCCCTGCCCGGGATAGTACTACTCTGTGGGACTCAAATCCCTCACGGTTCAGGAAGAGCTTATAAACTAAATCCAGGGTTCCTATAAGAAACTGTTCAGGTAGAGTAGACACACATCAATTTTTGGCTTCATCGCAAACTAGGATTTGAGTATTACTGGCTATTCCATGTTAACAGAAGACCAGGAGTGGAAGGTAATATGTGGGGGGGCGCAGGGGGGTTGCTGGCACAAAATCCCCAGTTCTGCTAGCCAGGGGCTCTTTGCAAACTGGAGGTAAGCCTCCAGAAGTGGTCAGTCCTCAGGGTTTCTGAGCCTCAGGGCAAAGAGACACCGCCGAGGTGACAGACCGCCAGGAAGCAGAGGTGGCCGGCGGCTTACACCGGTACTCCAGGGTCAGAGGATGCCACAATCTGGGGGTGGCGGTCGTATGTAGCAAGGGTACAACCATTTCTGATTAACTGAGGGTGGGGGTGGGGAGACAAATCATTCCGCTGATAAGCAGAAGGTAAACCACGTCTTCCATTTCAAAAAGGACTGGCCTAGTGATTTTTTTCCTTTCCTCCCTCTCTCCAGACCTCTTTCCCCCACAGCAAATAAAGTAAGCCTCTGGCAGCTGATGAATTCAATTCCCGTCTAAGAAAACCAGGGTGAAGAACGAAAGCGCCAGAGAGCTCCCCCTTGGGCCTCCTTGCATTGCTCGAAGCTCTGGGGGTATCGGCCTTGGCATGCCAAAATCTTATAAAGAAATGAAATATTGACACACATACACTTGAGGCCTGTATGAATCATACTGGAACATTCTACCACAGCAAAAGATAATTCTCAATCCCCACCCTCTTGACACTAGTACATGTGGGTCCCCAGGAAGCAGATTCCTTAGCACTGATACCATTAAATCAAGTGAAATTTCAAGTGAAAACACAGTAACGGAGCATCGGCAAGCAGGACCAAAAGTAACCCCCGCCACCCCCGCCCGGCCAGCTCATGCCAGACCCCACGGGAATAGCAGCTCCCATCATGCCAGGAATAAGAGACCTCTGCCCCGGGACCACAGTATGCTGTGTTTCACGTCACCTGTCCACCGTCTGGGGCAGACAATCCCCACACACTCTTCAGTTTTGTTTTGTTTTAATATATATACAGAAAGCCAATCCGGCAGAAAAAGACCAGCAGAGGAATGGGCCTGGCACAAGGCAAGAGGCGCTCCCATTCTGGTTCAGACTAATAATAAATAATAATACTTCGTACTTCTCTGGTGCCTTTCATCTGAGAATTTCAAAGTACTCTGCAAACATTAACTAATTATTCCTCCAGAATCCTGCAGAGATGGCAGAGGGAAGGAACGGACGCAGCCCTGGACTCCCAAGCCTTTCAGGATTTCTACCCTTCAAGGATTCCAAACTCTCCCTGGGACGATGCCCTCCCCCCCCCGCCCAAGAGGGCAGAGGGGAGGCAGGGGTGAGGTAAGGGGCAGAAGCCAGCCTGCAGCTTTCTCTCTGGCTCTAATCCTGACTCTGTGGCTTCCTCAAAGTGATGCGGAAGTTACTGGCCACAGCCGGTCTTTGATAATAACTAGGGGTGACCATATAATGCATCACCCAAACAGGGCACTTGTAAAGATAAAAGAGAGTGCTATTAATAACTGGCATAAAGTAGAAATGTCCAGGTCAAACAAAAGACTCTGACCCTTGCGTGAAATCTACCCATCTCAGGATGAAGGGTTAGCACAGGGCTCCCTGAATTCATGCACTGACATAATCAACAGAGAAAGCTCCAAGTGCCAAGCATGTACTTCCGTTCTAGAAGCATCATTGGGCCTAGAAATTAAGCCTCACAAAACTACCACCAGACGGTCTTAATCTGGTTCCAGCAGAGTGATATGCAAAATAGAGAACTACCAGCAGATGGCCCTCCCATGGGACCCACTAGGGTCCTGAAGCCCCCTACTTTTATGCCCTTTACAGTTATTGGATCAGGAAGATTTGCGAAGGTAGGCAGAGCATGGGCATATTTCAGGGTTTTAACCACCAGTCTTTCAGCTAAATGCTAACCCAGACACTATCATATACCCTGTCAAACCACCCCCACTACTAAGAGGCCAGGCTCTTCAAGGGGCAACTCCCTAGGTGCATGCACCCCAGTCCTAACATGCAAACTCTACTAGTTTTTGCAACCAAGTCAAGTTTCAGCAACACACGTACGGGGGTTACAGAGAGAGCTGAATGCACGGAAAGCCTCGGTCAGCGTTTACTGGTTCTCACAAATTAATCCAAATTAATGAAAAATGTGAATTGCAGATGACTGTTATTTTTAGGAAATGTCTCAGTGCCTTCAAACACTTCCAGTAACCCCAAAATAAGCAAAGAAATATTCCCTAGGCGAGATCCTTAAAGAGGTTAGCCAGGCAGGTGCTTGTATATAAATGATATGGTTTCTAAATGACCTGGATGCAGCAAAGTAATTGTCCCTCTGCTAGCTCATTACCCAATGCCCAATAAACCCGTTTCATCATGAAGGAAAAAAGAAATTGGTTGTGGTTTGGAGTCCTGACCAAATTACCTAGGATGCAAAAGTCCAGGGTATCCTCCTGCCTAACATGCTTCTGCTTTCGGGACCCTGCCTTCCCTTGGTACACCTTCGGGCTGGTTCAGATCCCCCATCACAGCGACACACTGCAGGAACCCCAGCCCCGAGAGCAGTGCCTGGGCCTGCTGTAGGCACTCAACAAATACTGCCAAGTTCATTCACAAAGTAAGAAGGCAAGTGTGATGGTTCTCAACTCCACTCCCATCTACCTCCTACATTCCATGAATAGAGCGTGCAGTCTCCCCGGTTCAAGTTCAGCACAGGCTATCCAGTCCCAGAGCAGGACTTCCCCAGCAGTCGGCACGCTGGAGTCAACGGGGTATCCTCTAAAGATACCAACACCTGGCTCCCATCCCTCAGACATTCTAACCTCACTGAAATGGACTTGCAAACTGAACATCAGAATTTTAATTTTCCCAGGTGTTTCTGCAGCACAGCGAAGTTTGGGAACCACTGCCCCAAAGCAGCAGCAACTGCTAGGAGCTCGGGGGCGGGGGGGGGGGGGGGGGGGGGGGGGG
>NW_027397082.1:8352805-8362400 GCF_003265705.2 Callorhinus ursinus
GGCGGGATGCAGACTCTCAGGCTCCCGCCCCATGCCTACTACTGCATCAGAATCTGCATTTTCACAGAGCCCCAAAGGTTCGTGTGCTCATTAGAATCTGAGGTCTCTGTAGCACATAGCATTCAAGGCCCGCAGCGGGAGAATCCAGCTTCTGAAGCAAGAACTCTCCGCCAGAGCTCTCGCTTCCCTCTGCACACACTGCGTCAGTCCCCCCCCACCTTTCTACAAAGTCCATGACTCCATGCTTTTGCTTCATCTGGGATGTCCTTCCCTTCCCTAATCTCTCCGTAAGAAAATTACTATTCATAGGCCACCGCTTAAGCACTGAGATACCAAATTGTTTCCAGTCCACCAGGGACAATCCTCCCCAGCCACTCGCGCCACCCCTGCAAAAAACACTTAACCATTAAGCAAACTCCAACTGAAACTGGGTCTCCACAGTGTAAGGTTAATACCAGGGCAATGACATGACTCAGGAGGCAGTCACACTTAGGATTCAAAGCCTCCTTCCACCGCAAACTAACTCAATGACCTTTGTCAAGGTGCTTAACTAAGTCTCTCTGAGCTCCAGTGGTCTTGCCTTTATGGGGGTGATGCCACCTACCTCCTTAACTGCGTAAGGATTAATTGAGATGATGTCTGTAAACTGCTTGGAAGAGTGCCTGGAAAATGATTAGCATAAGTGACTTAGAATACAAAGACACAAATCCCATTGTCCTAATACAGTGGCTCCCACACCCTGGGATCACTTAGGAGTCTTTACAATTTCGTATGCCTGGCTCCTCCCCCACAGTGGGACCTGGGCATCGGGATTTTTATAAAAGCTCTCCAGGTGATTCAACTGTGCAGCACATTTGGGGAACCACTGTCCTAAAACATGACAGGTGAGAGACATCCATGAGTAGGAGCTATTGTCACAAAGAATGGTTCAGACACACACCCCTTTGCACCTGTTCCTGGAGCCCCACCTGGCAAACACAGAAGCAAGCTTTTACAGGACTCCATAAGAAAACTCAAAAGTTCCCAAACACCGCCAAACCCCCATTCTTCAATCCCCCATGGTACGTTTCAGCAGACTGGACAGGGGAACAATGAAAATGGGAGTCCACAGGGTGGGGACATCCATGTCACCAGGATGTCCATGGGTGACATCCAGGTATACAGTTAAAGGAGACTACGCAAAGATTTAAGACCTCCAAGTGAAAGGTAAATGGATGTGTGTGCCCATCTTTTATGGTCTCCCTTAATTACCTAAAAGAACAGTCCATGCTACCGAGCAGGTCTGGAGAAAGCCTTTCATCTCTCCCCTAGCCTGTCCCCCAGGAGACTCCACAGGTTTTCTTAAATGTATGAAAGGCTCTGTCCAGGAATGCTAGCTTCAATTCACCATCCTCTAAGGAACATGAATTGAGAAGCTAAACAAATTTGACAATGGCCCTTTACAGCTTTAAGCACAGGCAAAAAAAAAAAAAAATGCCCATCTCGGGGAAGCCAGTCTGGGCATCCAGCTCAAGGGAGGAGGGCAAGCAATAACATTCTCCTGAAGCAGCATTTCCTCAACACCCCGGGGGATGTGTTCCTGACGCTTTGGACACCCCTCCCTGGAGGCTGGCACCTTGTATTTTCTGAGGAATTTCCAGAAGCCCATGCCCATCAGTGGCGGGAGATACCTTTGCAACAAGGCACCCAATGGACATGTATAATGAATGCAACAGAGAGTCTCAAGGGCTGAAAACCTAGAACCAGGGAGACTCGTGCCAACAATGCTGATCAAGAGGTGGCAGGGATTTCGAGAGACCTTTTCAGAGCGTAACTCAACCCGAAGAGATCGCATGCTGCTCCAGCTTCAGCATCTACAGATTCAAGGGGCAGCACAAAAAGCAATGGAGGAGGGACCCACCCAATAGGGAATGGATTCTAGTCACCATGAAACTGATTTCCAGAAGCCCAACACCACTCCGTGCACAAAATTTCAAATCCACTCATGAGCTTGAGCAGGGCTCAGCTGGCCTCAGGAAGAGGAAGAAGACGGAGGAGGCTAGCATCATCAGACACCCAAACCCGCCAGCCACCGAGAGGGAAAGGCAAGGGCAACCGCCCGCCTAACGCAGTGTTTCCTGAACTGTGGGGCTACCAGGCATGATTTCAGGTGGTACCAGCTGCTACCTGAGCAGTTACAGGATATTAATGTGTATTAGAAAAAAATAAACTAGCACGTCAAACTTATAATTTCACAGATGTTAAGGCTTACAGCGAGGCTGAGTGTAAATAAGTGAACCAAATGTTTGCATCAAATAAGTAACAGTGCAGGTGGCATCCAGTTATGCCAACAATCGTGACGGGACGTATGGGGATGAGAAGCTTGAGAAACCACTAAGGAAACCCAAAGAGAATTCTGGCTGCACGGTGCTGACATCATCAGGGTTGTAAACCCAGCTGAAAGGGGAGGCTGTGGTGCCCGTGGGGAGTGACAGGTGGGGGAGACAGATGAGTGAGGGGGGCGGCAGGTTGTGATGCTAGACGGTGACAGAGGCAGATGCCACCGAAGCTCTGGACACACCACGAGAAGTACCCTAGGCAAGGGTGAGGGAATGACTGGCCTGAGAAAGGGGAAACCATCCCCCAGAAAGAATCATCCAGTAGACTGTGCTGAGGCTGGAACGTGTCAGAAAACCATTCAAACAAAGCTTTGGATGAAAATCTAAAGAATGAATATCTATAAAATCTTAAATGAAACAACAAGCAAACAAGAATCCGCAAAGCTCTGCAGAGACCAAGCAGGGGAGACTGGTAGGCCGCTTTCACTTTTGCTTCCAACGTGATTCACTTTCCAGCTCCTGGGCCTGCCGCTGGGTTTGTGCTGCACACAGCTTCCTCAAGCCCCAGCGCCAAGCTGCCTGCCCGCCAGCCTTCTCCAAATTCCACCAGAATTCTGGAACACCCAGCTAAATTGGGCCCAGTAAGTGGTCTAGAAATGCCATGCCAAAAGCCAGGCAGACAGCGAGCCCGAGCGCAAGGATAACTTCCGGGGTGCTGGTCACATGAGGTCACCCGCCCTCTCCCATTCTCCCCCCCGACACCCTTGACACACACTTCTCCCCCCCGGCCGCCCCGTGTTTTCACACTTGTGAAGAAAGGGGTAAAAGGGAAAGAGGCCCTGGCTACAGACTGACTTCATGCCAAATGCAAATGAATCCTTTTTACACTGCTAGCTTCCATTTCCAGGAAAATGTGGCAGAATCACTGTGTTTACTTCAGCCTCAGTGATGCTGCCCGGACACAGCACAACCTTCAGTCAAGCTATTAACTTGAACGTTGAACTTCACAGCCTGGCTGTCTTCCTCAGCCTTCCTTTTGATGTTACCTCCAAAGCAAAAGATCAAAGGCTTTGAGTGTGGTGAGGGGAAGTCCCAAGCTCTTAGCCTACCAGCCTGTGATATATGTTAAAATCCTGGCCAAGAGAGCTAGCAGGAGAGGGAGCCTGCTCCAGAGAGGCCCGGGGCGGGCAGGGGTGCAGGAATGAGGCTGAACGTAGAATGAGGTCACTTGTGACACAGACACCAGGGACAATGACAACTCGTGTGCGTGAAACATCTCCTACCTGGAAACACACGCACACAGAACTCCCAAGAATAAAACTGCCTTGGCAGGCATCACGCCCACCCCGGCAACACACACCCAAAAGAGCCAACACACACATACACACACACACACACACACACACACCCAACCCACCCACCCACAAGAGCCAAACGCTGTTCCATGAGCCTTTCTCCTTCACAATGTACCCGCTGAACCAATCATCCAACAAACGTGAACTGGGCTTGCGCTGCGTACCAGACACTGCCCGGTTCTCCAGCTGAAGGGAAAGCACGCGTTCATCCAATAACCACACCAGGCAATGACAATCACAAGCAGAGATGCCAATGCTGCAAGGCAAGGAATGTCGTCTTAAGAGGGTGCAAAATGCAGCAGCCACCGGAGGTGTCCCCCTGAGGGTGCGGGGAATGGACTGTGGAGACAGAAGGCACAGGGGCCCGGCTGGGTGGTGGGGAAGAAGCAAGAGGCTGGAGGGTCAAGGGGGGGCTTGGGCTGGCCCCACAGGCTCCCAGCAGCAGTGGGGACTTGTGTTCCCAGGCAAAGGTGTATCTCAGGCTTTTCCAACTACAATTCTTGAACACACAGGAGACTCAAAAAGCATTCTTCTAAGAAACATCTAAAGATTCTAACAGACTGGTTTTTGATGGGGGGGCTATGAAAATACAAATGATAACTCAATGTGTATTAAGTGGAAAAAGAGAAAAACTAAAATCAGAAATGGTTCTCTCTGGGAAGGGACAGAGCAGAGACTTCAGGACATTGAAGACGTCCTTCCCCTTGCCCTGGGTCGTGGTTACACAGGTGTAGACATATAAAAATCAGACAGCTGCATATACCTGAGGTCTGTGCACTTTAAGATCTGTGCCGAGAAGTAAAGCGGGCGGGGGGGGGGGCGGCGCTAGATCCCCAGCGCCCTGTTGCCTGCCGGCCCATGTGGGAGGGCCTGGGCAGCCAGCACACCATGGTGAACCAACCAACCTCAGGCTTTGCTTGTTCTCACCCAGGAGAATGGGCTTGAAATATAAAAACCAAGGTTTCAACCAAGAACATAAACAAGCCTATCTCTGGTCCCTTTCCCCTGTTAGAAACAGAAATTTGGCTAAAGGGATAAAATAGAGAAATTCTTGGGGGACGGCTTTCATTATGGACAGAATGTGCTGTTTTCCAATTTGCTACATCTCCTGAGTTCCATTTTATGTTTTACAGGAAAAGTCTCTAAAAGGAAGCAGAGGCCCTTAGGGTCAAATTTATCTTCACTCTCTCCAAATCTAACAAGTTCTTCCTCTGGGACACCAGCAGGGCCGCCCCACCCCCCACCCCAGCCCCGTGCCCTCGATGCAGCACCCCTACTGACCCCGTTCTTTCCCTGCCTCTGTGGCTCCCCTGGACCCGTCTCGATTTCTATTTCTCAGAACATGTAGCAGCTATACTCCAGCTTCAGACAATGGCACCTTGGCCCGACTCTGGTCAAAACAAAACAAGTTTGACAGAGGGGAACTACCCAATCTGTCAACTAAAATCCTTGCCCAAACCACCAAGAGCGGTTTTTCCTTTCATTCCTTCTGAGTTCCAGGCAAGCACTCCAGGATGGCAACAAGGACAACCACGTGGGGACTGCTTCCTCCAGCTTCCCCCCCCTTCCCCTTTGCAGACCACCTCTTGGGAGCAATCCTCACCACTCAGGGCGAAAAAGCATCCTTGCCTTGGCAAGGGAGGGAGTGTGAGAACCACGGGCAGTTCAGGGCACTTTAGGAGCCGCTGCTCTCTAGAGGGTCAGCAGAGGGTGGGAGCATTCCACAAGCCAGAGTGCAGAACCAACAATGAACCTCAGAGGAGCAAACAACTCAGAATTCAGGCAGTTTCAGCTCGACTAAAGCCCACTGAGCTGGAGAGCCTCTCCACAGTGCCCCTGCCAGCTGCCACAGACAAGCCTGAGCACCACCCCCGCCCCCCAGTCCTCTCAGAACCAACCTTCCTCCTGGCAAAACCCGAAACATGCTACCTGGATAGAAGAGTCCTGCCGATCACATGGGCACGACATGCTATCAAAATGATCAAATGGCATGTCGATCTAGAAGACTGCCTTGAGCACCAAGAACCTCATTCATTCATTCATTCGTCCATCCATCCATTCATTCATCCATCCATCTTTGGCACAATACCCACTAGGTGCCAGGTAATGTGTCTCAGGTCGAACATCATAAAACAAAGGCCTCCATTCGCCTACACCGCCATGACTACCATAAGCAGGCTTACACGGGAAGACACAGCCGGGGATCAAATAGATGGTTTGAGGGGCACCTGGGTAGTTCAGTCAGTGAAGCGTCCGACTCCTGGTTTCGGCTCAGCTCATGATCTCAGGGCCCTGAGATCAAGCCCCACATTGGGCCCTGTGCTGAGTGTGGAGCCTGCCTGAGATTCTCTCTCCCTCTGCCCCAACCCCCCCCCCACGATTGTGCACATGCGCGCGCACTCAAAAAAAAATTAACTAAAAAAAAAAAAAAGAGGGTTTGAAAGTGGAACTGGGCAAAGACATCCACACCCAGAAGTCCACTTCCACTCAGTATGTGGGGCAGGTCATATTAATTGTCTGAAAACACATGGTGAGTCACAGCTGGGAGGAGAAAAATGCCATCCCAATTCCAGACAAGGAAGCCTTCCTACAAAACGTCTTCCTGCCCCATTTCCGATTTGTGATATACCTGGGCCCTGTCATCTCTCGGTCTGAATAAAGACCACAGGACCTTGAAGGACAACTATCCACTGAAGGCACATTCTCACAGGGAAGAAGTGGCTAGTGAATCCGTTTAAACTCTCACTTCCGCACTCCCCTGGAGCTTCTTCACGGCTCCCTAAAACACTGCCATGGCTCAAGTGGACTCTGGGAGGCTCAGGACACCATCCGGGGTCTAATCCTCCCCCTTCCTCCCCCACACGACTCCCGCACTCTCCCACCACAGTGGCTCACACGGGACTGCCCGCCCCAACAGCACCCCACTGCAGAGCCTTCCCCACTCCCTGGCACTCCCCATGCTTTCGAGAAACCCCACGTCTCTTCTCATTCAGGAAGTTCCAACTAACTGATTGGTCTAGAGCAATCAATTCCCCCTCTCTCCAACTCCGTTTCTTCAATCCGTGAAGTCCCGATTCCAGGCTTCGCTTCATTCTTTCAGCCCCGAGGACACCTAACGTGCCTCTCTGGATGTGTCCGTACCCGCATTCCCCACAGAGAAAGCACATGTCCCCGGCCCCTGTTGCCTGGGGACAGGTGCAGCCTCCAGCTTCAGCTTCTGCTGTCAAGCTCAGAGCTGTGGAAAAGTGCTGGTCTACCACCATATGAAGTCTCGGGATTTGAGTCAAATCCTGGCATTGACACTTGCTGCCTGGGGAATCTCAGACAAGTTCCCCAATAGAAGCCACAGTTAGAGTCCTCACCTGTTGAATGAGGATCCCATCTCCTGGCCTCAAAGGAACAATGAGGGGGCCGAGTGGCTGGTACAAAGGCGGTTACCTCAGATGAGTTCCTTCCCCCCCACCCCACCCCCGCTTGTCCATAAAACATTTGGTAAGTTCCTAGAAACAAAGCTCAAAATGGTTCAGGCTGGGAAAGGGGGTCAGGGAGGGGAGGGGGGGAACAGAGCACAGCCATTATTTCTGAGTCCAAAAGTGGCTCCAGGAGACATCCAAGTCTAGTCATGGAGACCATCCCAGGGCCATGCTGGGGCTCTGGGGACGGCTCGCCACAAAGCAGATGCTACTGACACCACGTGGGTGGTTGGCAAACAAAGCCGCTGACAGCCGAAGGATCTCTAGGGGCACGTGGGTGAGAGCCCACAAAGACGGAGCATCAAAAAGAAGCCCCAAATCAAGACCTGATCACATATCAGCCACAATAAATAATGTTTGCTCAAAGGTGGGAGGGATAGAGAGAGGCCCTTATTGGAGAAGGCCTACTTGCACGTCCAATGTTAAAAGAAAAGCTTGTTTTGTATGCTACACAAAGGAGACACTGTTCGCAAATGCTTTGCCCATATACATAATCGGGGCTGCCTCTGGTTATTACGTAAGTCTCTGATCGATGGAGATTCCAAAATTAATTTCTTTCTATATACTGAATATGTAATATATAAGAATATATTCATATATACAATATATATTCTCATATATATATAAGAACACACACTCTATAAAGTAAAAATTTAAAGATAAGCAAAATTTACGAACATATCAAATTGTTGGAAGCAGTTACATCTGAAGAGGTGAGGAATTCTGACTTCTTCAATATGACCCCCTCCAAGAAAAAGTGGAGGGATAATGTGATTTTTATTACCTTTTGTGTTTTACTGTATTTTTTGAAGAGAAAGTATCAAAGCAGAAGTGAAGACAATTTAATAGAACCTCTAAATAAATCAGATTAAATTCTTTTTCCTACTGGGTCTAAAGGCTACTCGTGGACCTACTGAAATCCTGACGTTGCCATCAAGCAACACCAGGACTGGGGCACAGATGGGCATTCCCTACATGGGGCAGCATGGGTAAGTTCCCCTTACCAAACACAGAACAGGAAACACACATGCACCAGACACTCAACCAGGGTTTCTCAACCTCGGCACCACTGATGCTTTGGGCTGGAGAAGTCTTTGTTGTAGGGGTCTGTCTTGTGTATTGGGAGGATGGTTAGCAGTATCCGTGGCCTCTGCCCACTAGATGCCAGTAGCAGCCCCCAAGAAGTGATAATCCTAAAAGTTGCCAGACAATGCCAAATACCCCCCGGGGAGCAAGATCACCTCCCTCTGAAAACCCGCTGAGCTAAACAATTTGGACCCAGCGGACCCAGAGAACAGAGAAGCCAAGCCCCCAGCCAGCCACCTTGGTGACCAGCTCACACTGCACTGAACGGACGCTCCAGGACCAGTTCACTAAACCGAAAACACCTGGGTCTAAAAGTCTGTCACCTTGGTATTGTCCCGGGCCCCATACACAGCTGAATACAACTGACAGGTTTCCTAAGTCACAGCTTTTTCTTCCTGCCAACAGGAGCTGGGGGATGCAACCTGTCACCCCACTTAAATCTAACCACCCGCGAGTGCTGGTATTATTGTGCCAGTTTACAGATGAAGAAACTGAGGCCCAGAGAGCTGCTGGGACTTGCCTCAAGTCTCCTCACCTCTCAGCAGCTGGATTCAGACCCCAAAGCACCTCCCACCTATACCAATAAACAGAAACAATGCCGTGTCAAGTTACAAAGGCGTATTTAATTCTTTAGGAAATTACTTTGCGGGAAAACAAACAATCTTAGTGATGCCTGGCTTAGATTCACATGTACTCTGTTTAAATTTAAACTCAACACTCAGAAGACAACAAAAACAACCAGTATCACTGAGAGTGATTCGGTTCAGGGTTGAGGGGGGAGGAAAGGGAGCCTCATACAAGCCATCTCTTACACACACAAACACAAAAACACACACACAACCCACCTAGCTTTCTTTGTGGCACAAACCAGAAAGGTTAGAAGATCCCTCCTGGACTCAACATGCCGAGAGAAAAGTTCAGAGAAGTCCTCCTTCTGCACTCAAAGAAGGAAAAGAAAAAACCCTCTCTTAATCATTGAAAACGATGGTGTTGGAGAGAACAGCTGAGCTCCGTAACCTGTCTACCAGCCACTTCTTGGAGAACCAAGCTACCAGCTAACAGCACACAGCAAGCTCAGAGCCGGCTGGCTGGGGTTCTACTTACCCTGCAGGCATTTTTCTTATTTCAAAGTTTCTATTAACTCCCCACTGATGTGCCCTAAAAGAATTTTTAAGGGCTTGGAAACACATAAATAAAATAGTCTTTGTTGGACCAGCAGAGCCAAATGAAAGTCTTTCACCTGTAGCAGTGGTGATAAAAGTTTCAGGCCTCACTTTCATACAAAGCATCCAAAGACAGGAGAACCTGGAGTTCTCGAACCTTCCCTGGCTCCCCTCCCCTCCCCTCCAGCACATTTCGGCCC
>NW_027397082.1:8362500-8404985 GCF_003265705.2 Callorhinus ursinus
CCCCCCCCCCCCCCCCCCCCCCCCCCCCCCCGGCAAAGGGCTGGTTGAAGAAGGTATGTCCACTGTATGCACAGGTTGCAGGAAACCTTCCTGACACCAGGCCTGCCCTCCGGAGTGCTCTGCGTTCCTTCAGAGCCTTCCAAAAATACCCAGTTAAATCGGGTTTGTCAAAACCCAGTTCGCACACAGTTAAAGATGAAGCAGAATCCTTAGAGGCTGTGGCTTACTGGCTCAGTGGAGGGCTGAGGGGTGGAGGCAGAGAATGGAGAGGGAATTTGGAAGAGAGAAATATGACCCAACCACATCAAATACCCAGAAACAGAAAAATAAAGGTGCCTGTCCAACGAAAGGCAATGCGGTAAATTTGCAGCCATCGATCACACGGGCCAAGGTACCCACGTGATGTGCTCATGTATTCAGAGTCTTCTACCAGAGTCACGATTTGTTGCCCTCCCCTCCAGGCCCAAAAGACGGTTTGCCAGTAGTAGGACAACAACAGCACTGCCAAAGGCCATCCTGAGCAAACATCATTGCTTACGCTGTCCAGAAAAGACATCATCCTAGCCCCATTTGGCAGATTAAACAGCTCTGGCGTCCTGTTCTGAGTTATTCATCAAATCTGGGCCATTGGCTAGCTGCATGATCTTAGGCGAGTCCATCTGCCTATGTGGACCTACAGATTGCTCACCTCTGCAAAGCAGACACTGGCCAGACGGGGACCAACTCCCTTCCATACACGCCTATGCACTTGTCCTTGCCAACACTCTCATGCCCCCAGCCAGGTCAGGCCCAACTTCCCTTCCTCCCTCCAGAGCCTGGTTGCCATGGGCCCTGGGCAGTGAATTCCACAAACAGTGGTCCCTCTCTACCGCAGCTCACATTCCCAACATGGTGACCATCCCTTGACGGAGCAGGTGCTGGTGAACTGTCACAGACAGAGATCGAAGATCTGGAAGGGCTGCTCAGGCACCATCTAATCCCACATTTCCCCAGAGTGTGCTGTTCAGCCCTACAAAGGGCTGCCCGGGGTTCTCTTTACCTGAAGGCCTTTTCAGACCTTCCCGTGAGCATCTGCTTACGCAAAATCCCCCAGAACTACTTGGCCACAGTCCTTGTGGAGGAAACTCCAAGGGCTAGCATGCCAGAGAACATATATGCTGATGGGCTGCTCCCTACTTCATCTTACAGAAGAGAAAATGGGCTCTGGGGGAGTATATCAAACAGCCCAGATGAGGCCCCAGGTCTCCTGAGTCCAGTCTGCATATCTTTCCAGTTTAACATAATGTAGACAGAGATATTTATCAAAAAGACTATATATTGTTTGGGCTTTCCAAGGATCCCCCACAGTTTCTGGGATCTACAGGCAACACCCATTAGGAAGCAGCAAGTCCTACTAGCAGGAAATCCTTAGGCCAGGATCATTTACTACACATGTATTTACTTCTGTGATGAATAACTGAAATTTCAGTGTATTCCATTTTCCATCCAAACCATGAGAAGAATTACCCAGCAACCTCATGTGCCCGTCTGCAAATTCCTCAGAGGAACTCACCTCCTCCTCCCAGAAAGCAAACGGAGATGGTGCCTGCACAATGCCAACAGCTCCCGAAAAGGAAAGCACCAAGCTAAGACAATGTTATATAATAACGGGGGCTCAGAACCCCACCAGAAAGACCTCAGCAGCATGCAGACTCCTTCAGGTACAACACCGAGTGTGCCGCGAGGCGCCCACCTGCCTCTCCCACCATCAGGGATGGGCCCTCTCAGCCACAGGACACACAGACAATATAGGACCATTTCAACTGGTTGTTACACAGGCCCAGACACTCAGGGTCCTCCTGAGGAAAAAACAAAAACAAAAACAAAAACAAAACCCATAAACTGGAAAGTCTCATGCAAACAGAGAAAGCCTGCTGAAAACACAGCATCCCTTCAGAAGGTCCAAAATCCATCCACGAGCGATACTGATGGAGTGGACATGGAAAAACGCCTCTCGGACTATGGAACACAGTCTCTTAATTTGATGTAGATGTTGTGATGATTCATAAAAACACAAAGCCATGCAAAAGCATTACCAAAGTCTTAGCACTTCTGATTACCGCATATTGTTCCCAGTAGGCAAATACAGAGTATATACGTATACTGATGATTAGGGGCCCCAGGGTGGCTCCATCAGTTAAGTGTCCGACTCTTGATTTCGACTCAGGTCCTGATCTCAGTGTTGTGAGACTGAGCCCCACACTGGGCTCCGTGTTCAGCAGGAAGCCAGCTGGAGATTCTCTCCCTCTGCCCTCCCCCACTGGCTTGCGCATGTGCGTGCTCTGTCTCTCTCTCTCTCTCTCTCTCTCAAATAAATAAATCTCTTTAAAAATGTTTTTAAAATGTATACTGATGAGAGGAGAAGTGGCAAGTTGAGCGCTCAGGCTTCTAACCCCTTCCATGCTGTGTGACTTTGAACAAGTTACTTTCCTTTCCTGTGTCAGTGTTCCCTCCTCCAGAAAAGGAGCATGCCTCACACTGTAATTAAATTGCATAATGTCTATAAAGCGCTTTGCTTGGTAACCATGCAGTAAATAACAGTTGTTTTAAGTTCTGATACAGGGACAGTCTGTGCTATCTCCACCATTTAAAAATGAGAATTCAGGGGCGCCTGGGTGGCTCAGTCGTTAAGCGTCTGCCTTCAGCTCAGGTCATGATCCCAGGGTCCTGGGATCAGCCCCACATTGGGCTCGCTGCTCCAAGGAAAGCCTGCTTCCCCCTCTCCCACTCCCCCTGCTCGTGTTCCCTCTTTTGCTGTGTCTCTCTCTGTCAGATAAATAAAAATCTTTGAAAAAAAATAAATATAAAATAAAATAAAAATGAGAATTCATTGGGCTGGCAGACGCTTTCTCGTATTCGCACTGCCATCTGATGCCACCCCTGCTCAATCCTGCTCTCCCCCCTTTTCCTGTTACAGAGGCTAACCTCCGATAAAACCCAGGTATACTTTAAAAAAGGGGAGGGTCTTCTTATGTGAAAACCCTGGACATGTTTGCTACAGTCCAATTCAATATACAAAGAGGAAACAGTCCAGAAGGAAGGTCCTGGTTTGTACAACCAGAAAGTGACTGAGTAAGAACAGAACCTGGGCTCTGGGGTCTTGAGCCCACGGTGATTCCCATACCTCACCTCACCCCCCATCCCACGCCACATCATCTATAGAGTACATCAGGAATGTCATCAAAATACCCCCCCCTTTTTTTTTAACTGTCAAGGCAACTGATGGATGGGCCATCTCCTCTGTAGGGGGTTGCAATCCACAGGACGTCTGAACAGGCGTGCGTGGGGAGCGTGCCGGGTATCATTAGATTACATTACAAGGTCACGGACAAAGTTGCTCAGCCACAGAGGACACCCCCGACCACCCAGAGCAGCACTGGAGTCCATGAGGAATGGGGCCGGGTCCCAATATGATGCCCCAGAGTCGATGGAAAGAAAACCAATATGGAATCTCGTTGGGCTCGATCCCAGGCCTCCGAAGGAAATCCCTAGAGGCAGGACAGGGTGACGAGACCAGGACAGACTCTGCAAGCACAACCACTTCACCGGCCAGTGCACTCCCCCACCCCTGACCCACTCTTCCCTGGGGACAGGAGTGTAGGCAGCCCTACAGCTCTCTGCCTGGGAGGCCCACGGGTCTCTTGCTCCCTTTTGGCCTCTGGGTGACAGCAAAGGGACTATCAACAGATGGCATCAGTGTCCCGTCACGGCAAATCCCACAGCCTGAGGCCTCTCAGCCTTCTGCCCACTGCCCTTTGGATGAACAAACCTTTCGAATCCTCCCTTCGTGTTACTTGAAATTTCAAGACAAACTATCAGGACTCAAATCAAAACCAGCACAGTTTTTCCACTTGCTTTTTCAAATGCTAATGGACCTGTGGTCTGTCTAAACCAACCTACCCCGGCTAGATTCAGGTGTGCTCCCAGTTGAGAACTAGTCTACCAGCTCTAGCGGGTTCTCCAAGACTTCCAGGAGCGAAAGCTAAGAGTGGGCAGGAGGGGAGGAAAGGACCCAATGAACCATATCATGTCACCACAAAACCCACAGCGAACATTTTTCAAGATCTCTTCAGAAACTCATTGCTTTGTTATTTTTTTGAGGAAAGGGGTACCTGAGCAGGAGCCTCATGAGACTCTCTGGAACCACTTGGATTTCAGCTCAGCTATCCCCTCACCAGCACTTCCCACAATCATGGCAGGCCATGAACTTCACCTTTTCTGTTTTCTCTCTCCCCAAGCTAAATTCTAACACTCTCAGGAACACAGGGTCTCCCCACAGTCTCAGAAGAGAGAACACCCTCGGAACGTCCTCCAAATCTGCAAATAGAGAACCTCTGGAACCCTGGACCCCAGCCCTGGCTCAGTCTCAAAGAAGCTCTGACCTTCACCCCTCTCAGTTCCCTGATCTGAAAACAGAGGTTGAATAAAACTGGGGTCCCCTTGCAGCTAGGCAGGTCTAACTTGACACTTAACACACACCCCATCTGCCTGCTGGCTTTACACTTGCTCAGTGCTGTGGCCCGAAAGCCCAGTGCTCCCCAGAAACCAGCCCGGAAAGGAGAGAGGGGGCAATGGTGGCCTTGTGGCCTTGCTAGATGAAGATCACTAGTGAAGCCACCAGTTTCTGTGTCCACCGCTAAATGCTCAGGAAGCCCTGGTCGGGGGCAGCAGTCAACAATGAGGACAACCGTTCAGAGCCTCAGTGTCCCTTCAAGGCCTGACGCGTTGGCTCTGGCCAGAGAGCTGCCTCCTTTAGTACTGTAGGCACTCAGACCACCATATTGCCCCTCTTCTGAAAAGGGGTTTCAGGCAAAAACCAAAGCAGGATCACCCTGGGAATCTCTAAAAGCAGAATCTTTCTCTTGGTTCATAACAGATACCTTTGCCACGGGGTCCGATTCATTTTGACTGCCATATCCAAAAGGGTCACCATCCTCCTCCCTAAATGTTATTTTTTTCCCAATGGGCAGGATTCTTTTTATTTGCTGATTCATGCACTTGAGGACAACAGAGCATTATGGGCTCTGGAGCAGGGCTGGCCAGGGTTCTACTCCATCCCAGACCAGTAAGGGGTCCTACTGCACCCCTTACTGGTCTGCTTCCTGATCTGCAGAACAGGCATCGCTGTAAATGAATGCCTACCTCATAGGATGGCTATGAAGTATAAATGAGGTCGTAATATAAAGTCCTTAGCCCCATGCGGGGCACGAAGTTTTCAATAAATGTTAACTATTATTAATTCTTCTTGAATATGATTTATTAAATGGGGAGAAAAAATAAGAATCTCAGCTCCTAGAGGCTCGAAGCTACATTGCTACAGTCAACGGACATTGGAGGTAAGAATTCAGTAACTCACTTACTCGCAGCTATTTCTGGAGCCACTAGATGGTGAGGGTCCCTACCCTCACGGAGCTAACATCCAAGAGGGGGAAGTGAAAGCAAAAGGCAGATGCCAGGGTGCGTGTGTGTCAGGGAAACCAACAGGCAGACACGGGCGGAACAAGTATCTCTGAGGAAGAGGTCTCAGAGAGGGAGTCTCTGAGGGAGTGGTATTTAAGCCAATTTAACCAAACACCAAGCTGCAGTGGGTTTAAGAGAAGACAATTTGAACCGCAGAATGGCACAGGGGAACGGTCCTTCTAGATCAATCATCAATCCCTCCTGAGCTGCCTGGAGTGTGATAATACACCCAAGAAGGTCACACTGGTACTTGGTAAAAACCAGTGTAGACAGAGGTCTCCCCATCCCTGGTCAGTCTTGTTCCCTGCGGTCAAAGAGGGAAGCCTGTCAGGAGAAGGGGTGCTCGCTCACATCCCCAGGGCTGAGGCAGAAAGACAACCACAGAACAACAATCAAACTCCAACCACTGTCAGGGGACCAACAAATCTCTCAGAAACTGCCTCTGTGGGTAAATGACGTTCTTCAGCTTGAAAAAAACTTAGAGCCAAATTCTGCCTAGATTGGGGGATTCTCCTCCGGCACCCCAGCCACAAGCCTTCCTTCTCATAAGCTCCTCCCACTCACCTGTCCAAGTGCCAGGTTCCCAGTGACACCCACTGAGCAACCCAGGGTTCCTCGAGCTCTGGGATCTTTCCTAAATTCTTTCTGGTTGGCATGACCAACCCCACCTCTGCCTTTCCTCCTCACCCATGGGGAAAAGGAGGAGAGAAAGAGGCAGCACCAATTCATGAAAAATCAGATCCAAATTCCAGTAGCTAGAGATTCTGATTTAACCAACCCAGAGATGAGGTTTCCTAGAGATGAGGCCAAATGGATACTCCCAGGTGGCTGTATCCATTTGGCCAGTGTCAAGAACCCCTAGGCTACGGGAATGTAACTGATAGGTGTCCATCCAAACAACAACGGAGAACAGAAGGTTTAACACAACCACTTTTTTAGTAGGCAATCTTTATACTGTCTCTGGCAAACAAAAGTCACATTTTGCTGTCTTGCCCAAGACAACTAGCACATCACAGAACCCAAGGTTTTAAGTTTGGCAGTCCCTCAAAAAGTTAAACACAGTTATCATATGACTCAGCAATTCCACTCATTGCTATATACCCAGGATCAATGAAAATAGAGTCCACACAAAAACTTACGAATGATTAATAAACAAAATGTGCTATATCCATATGATGGAACATTATTTGGTCATAATAAGGAATGAAGAACTGACACATGCTAAAACATGGATGAACCTTGAAAACATCATGCTAAGTGAAAGGCCAGACACAAAAAGCCATATATCTTACGATTCCACATATATGAAATGTCAAGAATAGGCAAATCTATAGCGATTGCCAGAAACTCAGAGGAGGGGAAAATGAGGAGTGACTGCTAACGGGCATAGGGTTTATTTTTGGGTGTGATGAAAATGTTCTGGAATTAGTGTTGATGATCACCCAACTCTGTGAATATACTAAAAATCACTAAATTGCACGCTCTAAGTGAGAGAATTGTATGGTTTGTAAATAACTCAGCAGAGCTATTGCTTTCAAAAAGAATCTGAGGTTTTACTCACAACAGCTCTGAGAAGAAGTGGGTGTTGATTTTTGCTGGGCCCCTGTGTGCCAACACCATGTGCTAAGTGCTCAGTGGGATGACTTAGAAGGAGCTTCAAGTCCAGGCGTACCCGGGGGAACCTCACCATCTAGGTTCGAGGCCCAATGCAGGGCGTTAAGCAGGAGACAATACGTGGCAAAAACCATTTTTGTAAGTGTGTTAATCAAGACCCCTTCCCAGGTCCCACCCCAAAAGATCCTGCTTCAGTAAACGGGGTGGGGATCTCAGTTTTTAGCAAGGTAAGAGTTCCCTGATCAGGAAAGTCTGGGAAACACTAATAATGTAACAAAGTAACAAGCTTTATTCCAGAATCTCAGAAAGGGATCAACTCACAAGTTTATTCTTCAGGAGAGGCCTCCAGGGGCCAGAACAGAAGCCTGGAGTCCGGCTCAAGATGCTCCAAGCCCTTCCCCTCGGCTCCTTAGGACTCCCTCTCTCCTCCCAGGGGCTCAAAGCCTTTGGCAAAGACAATGCAATCTTCACGCCCAGCAGCATCTAGCTCCCATAGGCCTTGTTGGGCAGGCTGCACTCCTTTTGATTCCAGAAATGTTAACCCAGCGCCCAGGCGATTGGCAGGGAGCTGGAACTCGAACCCAGGAATCCCAACGCCCACAGATTCTCACCTCCAGCTCCAACAAAGGTCTCTTTGTCGGGTTTGGGTGTCTCCCGGAGGGCATGTTTCCCTCCCAGGGCTGGGGAGAGGAGGCGAGGGCGGTGTGTGGAATGGAATCCATGCCACCGACGTGCATTCTCTGGTCCCCAGGTTGCCCAATCACATCGCCCGCGGGGACGGATGGGCAGCCTTTCCCTGGACTTGGCAGCAGGCGGCCAGGAGGGAGTCGGGCCCCGCCCCCCAGGCCTCGCTGCGCCCTAAGTCCAAGGCCTGACCAACAGGCCACCTGAGTCTGCATCCTACTGGGGCAACAGGGCTCGAATGAACAACGGGGCTCTTGTTCAGACACGCTTCTTAGCCGGTGAGGTTACCTTCTAGAAATACTTCTAAATAAATACACAGGCCAGCCCATCCTGAGGTCTACACACGGCCCCACTTTCGGCACAGTGCCAGCCTCCATGGCCCTGCCAACCACCTCTGTTGGGTGGCTTGCTCCACCTTTCATGGTGAGGTGTCCTCGGGAACCAGAGGCAGAATCCATAGACTCCCAAGCGTGGGGCCAGGAGGCAGAGAGCTGGAGGCCAGGTGATCACAGCAAGCCCTTCTCCTTCTAACCAGCACAAAGAAGGGCAAGTCGGCTATGGCTGACTAGCCTGACAAGAGGTCTTCACCACCGAGGCAACCTACCCCGTCTCTGCTCCAGATGCAACGCAGCCCTGGCTGGGTGCCGGGGACCACCCCCAAAGACAGATCACAGTCCCTACAGTGGGTAGCTCAGCCTGAGTGCCCTTGGCAATGGGAGAGACTCATCCTGTGGTTCTTCTTACCCTGGGGGAGGAGTGCCCTGCTTTCTGAACCACCTAGGAGCCTGAGTTACATCCTCATACGGAAGGCAGGGATGGGTACACCACTACCAAGATCTCTGGAGCATCCCCACTTCCCACAGAGGGAAACTGAGTTCCCACTGGGTGCTGAGATTAGCCAGGTGGCCACAGCTCTGGGATCCCCAATTGGACATACAATCTCTACCCTGGCAAGAAGGAATCCAGAACCTGAGGAAGGCCACAGAGCTCACCTTGATGGGAGAGTTATAAGAAGGTAAAGGCAGCTTTGAGCTATAAAAACAGAGGATTCAGACGTTGGACCGAAAGACAGTGAACAGTCTCAAATTAAAACCCGTCTAGTAACACTGTTTTCCCCAGAGGGCTTCCATCACACTAGGTCCCTTTTGGTGCTCAAAACCACCCACTGAGACGAGTATGGAATATTATTCCCACTTTAAAGGTGAGAAAGAGACTTGGAGACATACAAAAGTATAGGAAGCTGAGGAGTTCATTTTTAACATCCCTTTGGATCCTGAGATTGTATATCTGCCCAAAAATTTAACAGATGAGGATGTATGGTGGGGGAAAGGTGGGAGAAATGAATTTTGCAAACCTGAACTGTGCTGACATTTGATGGATGTAATTAAAAGTTACCCTTCAAGCAAGAGGAAAAAAATAAATAAATCCATATCTCATCTGAGTTACCCTGGGGATCTGCAGGACAACCACTAAGAAAACACTCCGGTCCCCCATCGCGATGTGTCTGATTCCGTAGAGAAATAACTCTCTGTTAGCCATGTGCCGGAGTCTTGAGAGGCAGGCAATTGTCTTTATATTATTAACAGTAATAGGAACACACTACCAGGAATAATCATTTCTGCATCATGCCAACCTGAACCTTCTATTTCACTGTATGAGCTGCTGGGCATCAAAGCCAACAAATTCGCAGAAATGCTCAGGGAAGGAAGGAGGGGGAAGAGAAGAAAGCCCAGCCTTCTGCCCACCACCATCCCCCACCCCAGCCATTAGAAAACATATTCCTAAATAAATAATGAGAAAGCCCAATCTGCAAAATATTCCACAGCACCAGGTAAGCCGAAAACCCCAAAACATCATCTCCAAAAAAAATTTTAGACCACAATCTCCCGATTCATCCACCCCACCTTGGTTCAAATTAAATGAAATGCTATCACACTGCTGTGTTTTAAAACAGTGTCCAAGAAGGTAGAAAAGGTTACCCACAGCAAGCAAGGACTGCCATCCTCACCATAGCAACGCGCCTATTTATAATATGGTCTACCTGCATCAAAGGCTTGCACAAGACACTCAAGGCAAGTCTAGTGCTACATCCAAGCCCGAAGATGAAGCCGGAAACTCTCATGAGCATGGCAGTGAAACACTTCCAATTACATTACATGCCACAATTATTAGCATTGACTATCCATTTTTTTTCCTCTCTCCACTCTAGTAAGAGTAAAGGGGAAAATGAATTAAGACAGTTTCGAGGACATATAGAAACCCAGCATGTGACTTTCTAAAAGTGCTGTGGCTATTTTTTTTTTTTAATGGTTAACCCCAGAGGCAGAGACAGGAAGGAGAGGTTGCGAAGGAGAGCCACACGTGAGGTTGCTGACTCCTCCCCGGTGTCCGGCGGGTTCACAAGCAAGGCCTCAGCCACTCACACCAGGCAGAAATTCCAGAGAGGCCCAGATCCAGATATCCGCTGGACCTGGACTGTGGAAGGAAAAAGAGGCTCTCCTTTTAGAGGGAGACACAGGTACCCACACCCAACCACTCGCCTGCAAAAGGATTCTGATTTGCCCTCCAAGGCCATGTGAGAATTTTCACAGAGAAACCCACTAGATTCCCAACAGCAGGCTCCTTGTTCCATGTCAATACAGTAAGCATAGAGCAGGACAGGGCCCTAGCATCGGGCAAAGCCCAGATTCAAAACCTGGGACGGCCACAGCCATGTACCCTTGGGCAAGTTCCCTAACATTCTTTAGTTCCCTCAGCTGTATAATGGGGATGATATAGAAAGTTGCTGTGAGCAATAGGTTTACAAATCTACAGAATGTTCTAGAAACCGGCACACAGCAAGAGCCCAACAAACAACCTCTAATCTTTTTTTTTCTTTTGCTACTAATACCAAGGTTCTTTCTGGAGCAGTGATGCTAAATAAACAAAGCATGAGTCCCCACACATAACAGATCCACAGGAATACCTTCAAAATGAGGTATTCCTCATCCTTGACACACACACCATGGAATAATGCCAGCCCCGTTTCAGAGCTGGAAGAACAGAAGCTAGACTCCCATTTGCACCAGTAATAATGCTAAGGTTCAAACCTGGTGGAGAGTAGCAGAGGGTGAGCAGTCTACAGGAACCATTAATGGAAGGCAGATGAAGAGTGACCCACTATGTTTTCATTCAGTCAAATGGAAGAAAGACAAAACAAAGCAGCCCTTTGACCAAGCTGAGTGGCACACAAGACAGAGGGATTCACAGTTCTGGACACTCTTGTCTGCTAAGTATTTTCTCTTCCCCACAAGACTGTATGTTCCTACAGGGTAGGAACTATGTCATTGTACCTAAGCATCCCCAGAGCAGCGGACACATTACGGACCCCAAATAAATATTTGATGCTGTGTGATGCATTTGGGGGGAAACAGCTTCGGCTTCCTGGTATCTCCCCTAAAGTGTTTTTATCATAAAAAATAAAAAAATTTAAAAAAGGCAAAGATAGTATCACTCATGTCATTATTGTAACAATCCTTTGGAGGAGATATTTTTATTCTGCCTATTTTACCAACAAGCAAACAGAGGATTAGGGAAGCACTTGCTCAAGCTCATACAAAGTCACCAAGTAGCAAAGCTAGGATTCAAAGGTGGGTCTGTCTGACTCTAGAATCAAGCTCTTAACCACTTCCCTATTCTTGATATTTCTCTTGATAGATCATGTACATCCAGCAGAGTTCTTAGCTACTAGTAGATGCTCAATTAAGTATTTTTAAAGTAGAAACCCAAAGCAATGGACAACTCAGGTTGTAGCCTCTGGTGCTCACAAAACCCTAGATCAGCCATAGCTGACAATGCATCACCTTAGCTTTGCAAACTATGTGAATAATTCCTTGCTTGTAGACGTTTTGGAAAAAAGAATTCAGTGTGGGTCTTCACCCACCAATCTCTGCAAGAAAAAGCCCAAGAGCAAAACCCGGGATGTGAAATGGGCTGGACCTGAAACGCTGAGGTCCAGGTATTAAGTTACGCCACAGTAGAAATTTCCAAACCAGGGATCGAGCATCACCAGAGAAAAGGGAGCAGTAGGCCAGTGCAGCACCCACCTGGGCAGAGTTCTCAACCATGACAGCTTCTCAAAATCTTCCCAAGGAGGAGTGAAGGCCTCAAGAAAGGGAGGTACGAAGAAAATGCTCTAATACATCCTCTTAACCACAGCCCGAGCACTTCTCCACCAGAGAGAAACACCAAGTGCAACAACAGTGACTTCTAAGTGTGCAGGCCGATTATAGCTTTACTTTCAAAAGAGCTTTGATTGATCTTTTTTGATAGACCTGAAATAAATTAAACTAGATTGACTCACTTGAGAATGGACTCTAATCCCTTAGTCAGATCCCGGAGAACTCAAACCAAACCAGCTGTTAATTTAGGCTTTATAAGATAAAGCATGAGAAATCCAAGTTGATGTACCCCAGAGCAAAGCTTACATCATCTCTGTAAGCAATCAACTTACTGCTTCTTTTAGGAACTAATCAGTTCTTGGGTGAGTGGGTGCCAAGTCTGCACTCTCAGAGCGAAACTAGCTCAAAGAAAGGAAGAAAGGCAAGAGAGAGAGGAAGCGAGAACCCGAGAAACACTGACTGACTCACTCCCCGAGCAAGCTCAGGAGCAGCCAAGATGTTTTCATTTTGCTTTCTGCAAGTTATCAGTCTTGTGCCCCAAAGCTACATGGCTTGACCAGAGCCTAACCACCAAGTGAGAGAAAGCACTGACACTCTTAATATTTCTTTTAAAAAGGTGGGGAGCAGAATCACCGAGAAAATATTTCCTACTACTTTTTTTTATTCCCTCATCTTTGAAGATCACACCGCCCCTTTATCTCTGCTTCTGGGTGCCTTTGATTTGAATATAGGAAACCCAAGGCTTTCAAGCAGCATTTCCTTGTGGCACTAACAGAGTGAATAAGCACTGCACAGCCACGTGTGTGTGCGTGCGCGCGCACACACACACACACACACACACGCACGCACACTACGGGCTTCTTCCCAAGCTAAACTCTCCTCACTCACAGGCAGCCCTCCCAACTTTCACTAGCATTTTTTGGAAAAGGATTCATGTCTTCATCCCAAATGAAGGTGGGCATTCACCTCCAGGGAACCTCACCCCCTGCCTCACCGCGGGAGGCTCCGACACTGTGCTTTCCCTTCTGAGGGAAAAAAAAATACAAGGCTGCCAGCCTCTTGCTCCTAAACAATGATGTTTCATAGATCACTCTGTTTACCGAACATAAGGGGATCAAGAATTGAAATCCAATTTAAGGAATTACGGTGCCTTCAGACTGTTTTTCCTCAACGATGAAAAAAGACAGGCATGTTGTTTCTGGATTGAGGCCAGAAGAAACTGATCCTTGTAGTAATACCAGAAAAAAAGAAATCAATGTATATGTTTATATATGTGCTGGGGGGAGGGGATGGCTAAAAATAGGAGTTAAAAATCTGAGTAGCAACGAATGTGTTTCCTCCCACGAAAGGATGCTGAAGCTCATTTCAGTCTTACTATGTTATCTACCAGACAAGTAGAATAGGATTCATCTCTTACTGCTTCTGAGAAGAAATTTAACCAGAGAAGATAAAACCAAAACCAACCACAATGTCTGTTCCCTTGCCTTCACTAGTAGCAAAACGGACACCCAGCAGCAGTTTCAACTTGCTAGGATTACGGACCTCACTCCCTTTCTATACAAGTAACCACTGTTGCTCTGTACTCCGCACACGCCACTGTGCTGGAGCGGTCATGTAGGTTATCCCAATTAATCCCCCGAGACTGGTTTTATGCCCATTTTACAGATAAAACTGAGCCTCGGGGAGGTTAAGTAAGTGGCCAAGGTCCCACATGCGATAAATGGGTGTGACCTGAGAGCCCGGGTACATCTAACATCAGTGCCAGGGCTCCGATCCATCATCCCAAAAGGCCTCCTTGTGCCCGCAAAAACTTTTAACTCCAAATTAAGTTAAAGCCATGCAGCCACTTCTTTGGCTGCTAATGGGTCTCCCCACTGCGTACATCCTGTGGAGGCATTTCACAGACGGGCAAGCTGAGACCCAGAGAGTACACTGTCTACAAGCAGGTAATTTAGTGATGGACCTAGCAGTGTTCCGAGCTCCTGGGCCCCTAACTGTCATTATTAAGCTTCATCCTCAACCTTAATTAATTCTTCCCCACCACCATACCCAAGACAAGGTCCTCCCCAGAGAAAAAGGTCTCGTCTTGCCAAGTGCTACCTGGGGGGAAATAGTTTTTGTTGGTGGGGTGGGGGAGGACTAAAAGGGGGAGGAAACTGTTAGATAAAGTAAATTAAGATATTTCTAATAGGTGTGGAATAAATCATCACTTGGAGGAACTAACCAATTAAAAAGGTACAGCACTGCTCTTGCCAAAAGCCACACCATCAGCCAGGATGCCCACGACTGTGGCGGAGGGGAGCGAAAATGTAAACGCCTGCCACAGCCTAAGGCCACTGAACAGCTACCAAGGTCTGGCCCATGCCAACAAAAATACCAAAGCTTTCTGATTAACAAAGAAGGCTAAAATACAAGTCACTTTTTTTTTAAGGCGGGGCGGACTGGTGGGTTGTAATCAGGGCAGCCCATTGTTTTACCCCTCCCAAAGCCAAACAGGGGAGTGAGGGTAAAAAGTCCATTGATGAAGACTGTTTTCCGACTCCGCATACATCATATTCCATCCCTTCGCACACTGCCCTCGGAAAAGCGCAAGAAGGCTGGCAATAAACAGGGACCAGCTCCAAGGGCTGTGTTTTCATTCAGCCTCCTGCAAATGACAGAGGTCCCGGCTGTCCCTTCTGGAACCAGGAGGTGTTAAAGATACTATGGCTGTCGTCAAGTCAATTGGGAAAATCAGTGTCATTTTTTCACCACCACTGAGAACACAAGGCCGAACACAAGCTCCAAGTTAAGTGCGAACCGGCCTGAGCTGATCTCCTGCCCGGGAGCGACGCCCCCTCGCCCCCGGGAAGGCCCAGTGCGCTGACGGGAGCAGTGGACATAGACACCCCTTCAGACATGGCCCTTCCGGGGCGCTTGGGCGGCTCAGGTCATGATCCCAGGGTCCTGGGATCGAGCCCCACATCGGGCTCCCTGCTCGGCGGGAAGCCTGCTTCTCCCTCTCCTACTCCCCCTGCTTGTGCTCCCCTCTCTCTCTGTCAAATAAATAAAATCTTTTAAAAAAATAAAAAATAAAAAAAAGACATGGCCCTTCCTCCCACGAGTGCCGCTTTCCTCCGGCACTGAGCTTCCAATCACATGGTCCCAAGGTCTTTTGGCCCCAGGAACCCACTGATCATCTTTGAGGCAAGTTGGAGGAGGAGGGGCTGTTCCATGCTTATTACCCATGCAGACAAACAACAGCCACAGCAGCCCGAAGAAAGTCCCTCATCAAGAAAGTCTAAGTGTTATTAGGTCTGCAAGCCAGGAGCCGACCCTCTGCCTTTCAAACACCAAAGAGGATGCCTTTTAAATCTATTTTTTTTAATGAACTTCTAAGCAACAGCAATGCGACCAAAGGAGAGAGCAGACACTACAATTAAAAGGCCACAAAGTCCTGTCTCGCGGTCACTAATTTCATGCCCATCAGAAGCATCAGAGTTCAGTCTCCCCCGTAGGTTTTTGTCTGGCCTCCCCGGGGAGATAAATTATGTCACAACAAACTCTTTCCCCCAACAGGCCTCAAAAGGTACCCTGGCCTCCCAATTCTCAGCCCACTCCCTCACAGGAGAAACCAGATTATTTTTGAGGGGGGAAGGGGGAGGGGAGTGGGAAAGAAAAGCAAGAAAAGACAGGCCACTTGTCACCTTAGCAGGAGTGGAGTAAGGGTGTTGTTGAGGTAACCAACCGTCCCCGTCTGCGTGGGTTCCCGGGACATCCCGTGGGTCAGAGGAATACCACCATGAGACCCTCCTCCCACACCAGGCACTGGGCTAACCCCCTCTCCCGTAACCTCACAAGAACCCACCCGGCAGGCAAGTCCTATTATTAAAGCCCATTTTTCACAGATGAGGAAACGAAGGCACACAGCAATTAAGTAATTTGCCCAATTTAAACTTTTGGGCTTTATGTAAAAAAAAAAAAAAAAAAAAAAAAACAAAAAAAAAAAAAGAAAGTGATGGAAATCAAATACTGGAATGAAGAAAAGTTTGTACTTTACGGGGAAATTCTGACCTGGAAAGTAGTTAATGAGCAAAAAAATATTTCCTGCCAAAGGAGATGAGAGGAGAGCAAGGGAATCAGGGGAAATACACAGAACAGGAAGATCAATCACAAGTTGGTCTAGATGTTTCCAAAATAGTCCTTAGAGGCATTATGTAAGTAACACAGAAAGAGAGAGAAGAAACCCCAGGTGGGGGAGCGTGTGACAGCTGAGGATCCAGGACAAGAACAATGACAATGGTTCTGCAGTGACTCGCCAGGGATCCGACCACAAGAGATCTACAACCTCCATGCTCCTTGGGAATGCCGTCCCAAGGCTCCTTCTCACACTTCCCATGGGCCCGGAGCCCTGGCCACTTGGCTTCCCAAGCGGCCAAACTCATGAGCTATGATGGCAAATGCAAACCACAAACCATGAACCAAAGCAGAAGTCAGACCCAAAGATAAAAATCCACTCACACAGAAAAAGAAATGATAACAGAACCACGGAGGCCAAAATCAAAACCATATCTGCTTTGCATGTGGCGTGTGGTTTGTGTGTATACTTTCTCCATGTCAGATCACCGGTTCCTGGCCACACGTAAGTCACGGTGGGGCTCCTTTCTCGACAGTGCAAACCAGGGGCCTGCAGAGGATCATCTGGGCCAAAACCCCAAGAAGGGTGGAAGACGGAAACCCCAAGCAAATCTCCACTTATTCCTATTAAATAACAGTTGAGGATGGCAGGGGCACCCAACCCAATCTGCAAAAACAACTCTCTTGTTGTTTTTTCCTAAACTATCCTAAAATCACAAAATCAGGTCAAGCAGTAGCATGTTTGTGGAGGAATGGCAAGTATATTAATATTTATTTTCTGATGAAGATAAATGAGCAAATATAAACCAACTGAAAAGCTACCTAAGCAAAACACAGTTTTTTTGTTTTTTGCTTTTTTTGGGGGGGGGTGGTGAGGGGGAGAATCCTCTCCCAAGGAAAGAGATCTATCACATTACTGAAGCCTTTTCCTCACTAGAGAATTCAAGCCCTGAGTGCCAACTCTTCAGAAACAAATGGCTTCACAAAGCAGGTCTTCCTTCTGTGGGGAGAGGTTTGTCATCTGCTTTCACTCACCATTATGAAAATGTGACAACAGTGACAAGTTTTTTAAAAAAACACAAAATAGGGTGCATAAAGCACACTGGGAGTTTGGTAAACATGTCCTTTAGCTGAGAAGCATTTCCAAACCTTCCTCTGGATTCTCTTTCAAGAAAAATGTCTGTATACGCTAGGTCAATGAGTTTTTTAGAATTAACAGGGAAACTCTTGGCTTCTTCAACAATGATTAAGAAATAAAAGCCGCTGGATTATGGAATAAAAACTAAGCAACTGAAGACTAGAAGGAGGGAAGAGGGGAGGTTTGGTTTTGATTTTAAGGATAAGAATTAAGTTCAGAGCTTTGTGAGTCCTGAAACACTTCTGAATTGAGTCTTATAGATTCCATACATCAATAAAGCCCTTATCTAGAACTTGATACCAGAGGGAAGCTAATTTTTTTTTAACCCTACAGAAAATAATTTGTTTTAAGCTAAAGAGTTGATACTATCTCACTATTTCATTTAGGTCTTTTGCTATATGTTTATTACCTCTTAGGATCTAATTCAAAAGGACAAAAATTCCTCTTTGCATACATTCCTTGCAAGATTTCAGCTCTACTATAATAACAGAAGGTAACAAGTTAATCAAGAAAGCAACCCTCCAGGGCTCTGAAAAGATTTATCCCTAACACATACAGGTCATTCTACCCACAAGGTGAATGCTTTCTTTTCCTTTAGAGTCTGTTTTCCAGAAATCCCCATATTCACTGCCTGCTCAATTCACCTTATCTATACCCCAAGCTCAGGAGTATAAATCTGACAACTGCTTTCGAGCCAAACCAGACAGAGCCCCCATAAAACCCATGGGCCACAAGAGATGTTCCTTCTTTCAGAGCAAAGATCGTCAGGTTCAGAAACACATCTCAATGTTTCCTCTAGGTTCCAGTTTAATCACATTACTTCCTTGTTCTGAACTGGAAGTCGACCATCAGGCAGGTCAAATTGAGGGCTAAATGCACTAGTGGTTTTTCTGGCAAGGGTAGATTAAATTATCCCAAAATGTTTTTTTACCTAGATTCTACCGGTAAACTAGGTTGGAATATTCAGATTCTCAGAATTCAGTGTTGAACCATTACAGGGAAGTCTTAATTTTTCTTATTATCATCCCTTCATTGGTTTTTCAACTGAGTTGAAAGCTGGATAAAGCCAGAAAGGAAAATCCTAACAAATCTGCCTCTAGGTTTTAGAAAAGAATTGGCCTGAAGTAGACACTAAATATATACCACAAGCCCATACAATGAACTGTACCCCAATTACAGGGAAAAACTCAGGGCTATAACCTTCATTCACACCCAGCATTCCCAATGGTTAGATTTATGGGCACTGGGGGCAAAAGTGCATAACCATGAATTTCTTGGCGGTCCACTGCCAAGTTCCTTGTGCACTCCAGTCTTTAAATTCTCCTTTCAACAAGCCAAGTCTCCAAGTCCACTCCATTCCACAAAAGAAAAAAAAGAAAATGACCAAGCCAAAAGGAAAAAAACAAACAATTTGTTAGGGGGTTTTATCAGCTCCTTTCAAAATAAAAGAAAGCTAGAGTCTTCTAAAAACACCCTTGGCAAAACTAACAATAGAAAAGCCGTAATAGTAAAAGTAAAGTTGTATAATTGTAACTTTTCACATAAAATTGTAAAATTCCTGGGAATGCAAACTCCCAGGAATTGATCCGATGAAACTGGGATCCTAAGGTCCTTACATATCCTAATGAGTCTGAGGTGTGGGAAATACCAGCGTTTAGCCCTGAAAGTTACTTCTCCAAAGTTCAATGTTTTCATTCATTTAATCAGTATATATTAACCACCTACTACATGCAAAGCTGGGTCACCACTACCTAGCTATTAAAAAAAAAATTAAATAGACAAAACTTCCAAACTCTCTTCCAAATATGCATGATATTATATACTACATATTTCAGAGTAATCATCCCCTTTTAACTGCTTTCCAATAGAGAATCAAATGCCCCAAGATTATCAATTTAAATGTAGCTGCCCCTTTCTCTCTCTCTCTCTCTCTCTCTTTTTCAATTCTCATTAAGCAAAACTAAAAAGCATTTCCTAGGCCTCCTGTCACAAGGCTTGGAAAAACCCAGAAGGGTATCTGGGATGGAAACACAGAAGAGGAACCTCAAATTTCCTTCATGTTTTGGACTGTCAACAGCATTTAGGCAAAACACCCCCTTCATTTCTGCTTCATATGTTTTCCTTGTTGGTTCATTTACACTGCGCTGCTCTCCTAGCAGCACTTAGTACATCGTTTTGTCATTTCTGCTTTCCCCTGCCATTAAGGCAGGCTCCGGAGCCGACACCCCAGCTGCCTCCCCGGGGCGGCGGCAGCCCAGGCACATCCCTTTCCCCCAGGTGGTCCCCCCTTTGACTAATGTTCACCAACACTCATACATCATTCCCAAATTGGTCCAAATGAATTAAACACAGCTCTGCTTAACATTACGAGATTTAAATGGATTTTCTCTCTACAGGTCTGCCCCATAATTGGGTTTATCCATCTTGTTGAAGTACAGTTTACACTTGCTAACATCACGCCAATTCAAGCTACATTTTCTGCTCCAGTGGCAGGAGCAAGGCAGATTTGTCATCGGATCATAACAGGTAATTCAAACAACAATTAGTTTGATGACGGCCCGTATGTCAATGTCTGCTCCCCAGCAGCCCGGCTCACACCCGATGTTCTCTGTTCCTCAAGATGAATTGTCTTCACAATTCTTCAATTTCAATCATCAACAATGCTTCCTGAATCAACTCAGAAACTATTGACACAATACTCTCTTCCCTATGGGGCAGCCTCACCAAAGCCCTGGTGAAAAGAATCCCCTAGTCCCCCTAGGCTGGGCCACCAACACACACACACACACACACACACACACACACACACACATCCATTTTCAAGTCATGGACAATTTCTGATTTTCACCGAAGCTACTTATTTTGGTGCCTCATCTCATCCTCAAAATTCCGGGAGGCACAAGGTTTGGGAACAAAAAGGAATGAACTTGCTTGTGTAGGTTCATCCATCCAAAGTAAGAAAACACTTGTTTTAAGTTTTCTGAAGTTGCCTGCAGGAATTAATGACAGTTGACATGGTCTGAGAATACTCAGAGAACAGGTATGCTTCTCAGAACACTGAGAATACGGTATGATCCAATGGATGACACTACTTGCCCTTTAAAACAAAAGCTAACATCACTTTTAAAAACCAACTAACCTCCAAGCATTTTGAAAATTAGAAGACAATCATATAAATATGTTTACATATTTATATATATTTATTATATACTATATATTTCTATTATGTTTTCATATAGTTTGTTATATAACATGTCATGTTATATATTATTATTATATTACATATATATGTTAAAAAATATAGAATAGGGGCGCCTGGGTGGCTCAGATGGTTAAGCGTCTGCCTTTGGCTCAGGTCATGATCCCAGGGTCCTGGGATCTAGCCCCACATCGGGCTCCTGGCTCAGCAGGAGACCTGCTTCTCCCTCTGCCTCTGCCTCTCTCCCTGCTCATGCTCTCTCTCTCTCTCACTATATCTGTCTCAAATGAATAAATAAAAAAAAATCTTAAAAAAAATACATATGGAACAGTCCAACCACGGTTAACCATTATTTGAGTGATGGCACAGTCATTAACACAGGGTGCAAACTGAAGCAATGAAGGAGAGCTGAGATCAGGCTGTAAGATACCAGGGAAAGAAGGTCAAGTTAGCAAAGGGGTTGAAGGTCTATCTCAAATTACTTCACTGAGTACAAAAGATAATATTTATATATATCATATGTATATATAGAATATATATTGTTTATTATTATATTTATATATAATCGCCTATCATGTTATAAAGGGGCTATTAAGAGGAAAATGCAAACAGCTGCCTCTAATACACAGGCACCCAACCCACTTATGTCCTCGACTCCCTTTCTGCCCTCAGTATGCAGTATTTAAACACACTCACACCCCTGGTTGTACACCTGCAGTGTCCTAGGTGTTTCTGCAAGGTGCTCTAGAGATATGCAGATGAGAAAGGCACAATCTCAGAAGGGCTTACCTTCTAGTCACAAATGTTATAAGGACCAAGCAGAATTTTTAAGTGACATAAGAGAAACGCAAACAGCAAACAACAGGAGTCATAAATCTTTGTTACCCAGCAAAGATAGTCCAGGTTATCAAATTTATCATGTGTGATGTTTCTGACAGGAAGTAAAAAATACACAATGCGCGCTGGGCGAAGGCGTATTCTAAATCTGCAAACCAGGACCTCACACAGTTCTCGGCAGTAAAAACAGCAGCTTGTGTTTGTCAAGTGCCCTTCTGTGCGCCACTGCCCTGCGCACATGCTTTATATCTCATTCCATCTCCCAACTACCTTCTGCAAACAGGTACGACCATGATCCCCATTTTACAGATTAGGAAACTAAGCCTGGCAGAACCGGGACCCAAACCCAGGTTACCGGATGCCAGCAGCAGGAGCTGAACGCACCCACTTCCTCTTGTACCTGGTCCCTTTCAAATGCAGAGGAACTACCACGCCAGCCTCAGTGACAGGGCACCCGCTTCCAACTGCTGTTCTAAACCTCTGGTTCTCAAGGGGGGTGGGGGGGATCTGGACCCCCAGGGGACATTTGGCAAGGTCTATAGACATTTTTGACAGGTACTGGTGGCATGAAGACATTAGAGGCCAGGGATGATGCTAAACACACATCCTACAACGCACAGGGCAGTCCCCTGTGAGACGAGAACTTTCCGGCCCAAGTAGTCAACACTGCTGAGGTAGAGAGACATAGCCATCCCATACCCACACCCACCACCAGCCTACGGCAAAGACACACCCATTCCCAGTCCAGGCCTCAGTCCGTGCAGAATCTGGCATAACCAAGTATTGCTCCAGATGCATCCCTTAAAAATCGGGGTTTTATGAAGATACTTCAAAGAGTCCACAAATGTTTGATTCTAATGTTTCTTTTTATAACGTATTATAGACATAAAGGTATATAGAACATGTATCTGCTTTTAAGCTTTATATATATTTTTTTAATTTCAATGTATTATTCATTAAATTTTAAGCACCCTGCGAGCCATTCACAGGTTTTGGTGGAACCTTCAGGGGTAATGGGCTGCTGCCCTATCTAATTGAAGAGTATGTGGAGATTTCAAGGTAAACTGTTAAAAAAAAAAAAATCACAACCACTTATCTGTCCAATCAAAATTTGATATCATGCCACCAAACCAAATGCCAGAGACAAATTAAGTGCTAAGCCTGATAAGCCTGCATATGTGAACCACAACCCACTTAGAAATTTCTGTGCTTCGGGGCACCTGGATGGTTCAGTTGGTTAAGTGTCTGACTTCGGCTCAGGTCATGGTCCTGGAATGGAGCCCCACGTTAGGCTCCCCATTCAGTGGGGAGTCTGCTTCTCTCTCTGGCACTCCCCCCTGCTCACCCCGGTCATGCTCCCTCTCTCTAACCTTGTCTCTCTCCCTCTCAAATAAATAAATAATCTTTAAATTAAAAAAAAAAAAGAAATTTCTGTGCTTCACTAAACAGCCTCATGATTCTCAGGAACTTTTTAAAAAGTACAACCTCTAAAATAGAGTTACTAAGAACATACAACCAGCTGCTTATCACACATCAGACGTCTATACTACTTACTATGGCCCTAAGAGGCCCACACATGGCTGACAGAACAGTTGTGTTCATCCTTTTGGGCTGTTCTAGTCTAGACTACCAGACACTCACTCACCCTGTATCCTTACCAGCCCGCATACAAACCATGGAGGCTGGACCCCAAGTGCCATAAGGTAGTGGAGAATGAACAGATACAAATATCTCAACTCCTACAAATACAGTGATACAATTAGAACAGTTAGAAGTTAAAAAAAAGATATAAGTAAAAGTCTTAAAACAAGATTGTTTTCTTTTATCTGCCAACATAATACAATTGCTCTGAGCTTAAAGGAGACAGTAACTTCTTGAATGATAGACACACCACCAAGCTGGGCTCCTAGATTCTCATCTTGGCCCTGTCTCCACCAGGTGTGGGACCTCGGACGAACCAATCACCTCTTTGTACCTCATTTTCACTGCCTTTAAAAAAGAGACCCTAGGGGCGCCTGGGTGGCTCAGTCCGTTAAGCGTCAGACTCTCGGTTTCAGCTCAGGTCACGATCTCAGGGTAGTTGTGAGATCAAGCCCCAAGTCAGGCCCCACGCTCAGGGTGGTCTGCTCAAGATTCTCCCCACTCCCACCTCCCGCCCCAGTTCCTACCCCTGCTCTCTCTCTCTCAAATAATTAAGTAAAATATTTCTTAAAAATATATAAATAAAACATAAAATCACCTGGGAAGCTTTTTTGGCAACAGGGATGCCCAGGCCCCACCCCCTAAAGATCCCAATCCAGGTGGACTGGGGCGGAGTCCAGGGCCTAAGCACTGTTCACATTGCTCGCCCAGGGGCTGTGATGTGCAGCCAAGGTCAGGGAGCCACGGCCCTAGCCAAGGGGTTCTCGGTGTGCTATCGCCAAAGAGGGGTCATCCACATTCCCTGAAAACCCATTAAAACTGCAAATGTCTGGACCCACCCCAGACCTACGGAACCTAAAATCTGGGGCGGGGGGAGTGCCACAGTCTGCTCCTAACCAACCCCCGAGGTGCCCTCCAGGTGATGCTTGCTCAAGTTTGTGAAACACTGAGCTGGCCCTAATGAATGGGAATCTTCAAGGAGTAAAACCCAGGATTTCATATTTTTTAGCAGTTCCCAGCTCTGATTCCTTCGTATACAGCCCGGAGAGCCAGCTGGTGGCCACCGACTGGGGAAACCCCGGGACCCCCGAGCATTATTTTCCTCAGACAGTGGTTAGCTTAAAGCTGTGTCGCGTAATATCTCTCTCCAGTCTGACAGCGAGGTTTGAATCCTAATTCCTTGATCCTGGGCAAAATACCTCTGGTATCCGAGTCTCTGCTTCCTCATTTACAAAACGGGAGATACTGATGCTAATAAGAGTAACTACATCTTTTGGGTTTCCTTCTGTGTTGTTATGAAGAATCAATAAATAATTCATACACAGCACTTAACACCAGACCCAAGGCATCGGGAGAATTCATAAGTATAAGCTGCTATTATTATCAACTGTTGTTACTGCCTTTGACCCCTAAGACCAGGCACATTATCGTCCAAGCTACTCTTTCATAAACAAAGAAGCACCTCTTCTCGAGGCTTGCAAAAGTATCTGGCTCTCTTCACAGAACCATGGAGAAGGAAAGGCCTAAAGCTCATCGGAACCTCCAGGAACTCTAGTTTCTCACTCAAAATGAGAAAAAGTTATCCCAATTGAGTACTTGGCCAGCCCTCAATTTTTAGTTGGCACTGAGCAGCCAATAAACGATCAACTAATTGATTTCAAAAGACTGTAGGGCAGCAATTCTCAAACTTAAGTAGGCTGAAAATCCGAACTCTGATTAAAAATGCAACTCCCAGACTGCACCCAAAACCTAGTCAGTCAGACCAAGGGAAATGGGGTGCTTACAAATCAGCATTTAAAACATCACTAGAATTTAAGCTCCATGGGAACAAGGGGTTTTTGTCTGTTTTGTTCACTGAGGAATTCTGCAGGGGCCTGGCACGCACTAGATGCGCCATAAATATTTCAGAATGAATGAATGAACATTCTTAGGTATGGACTTTTGACCATTAGGCTACAACTCACCACTGCAGCAAGTGAATGAACTTTCTGAATGAGCGAACTGGTATCCAGAGGCTTTGTCAAACTACCCTGGTGAAATGCCATCAGTGTCTCTACCATTCTCCCAGCCACACGCAAGCGCACGCACACTTCACTCTTTGTGGAAAGTGGACATGAAATCTCCCAGCCAGGTGTGGCAGGGGGAGTGAGGGAAAACTGCGGCAGCAACTATAGTAAGAACTGCAGTTGTTTCTGGGAGTCCCCCCACTTAGCCCAGATCTGCCCCTGAACCAAGAAAGCAAATCCTCCTAAGAACCGAAAGGCCATGGAACCTGTGACAAGAGGACAGGCAAAGAACACAAGAGTCTGCCATCAAGATACAGGAATTGCGTTATTGCAAACATCCTGGCCAAATCCACTGGTACTAACCTCTGGCCTTTTTTATCACAAATGCCAAGGGTCTACTTGGGCAAGGAGACAGACTGCAACCCACAGTACATCTGGAATCCTAATGATTTTAAGACATGGACAAGACTAAACATCAAGTTCACATCCAGGAATAAGGGGCCAATATGGGGCCAGGACACTCTGCAGTTTATACCCTTCCCTTCTTGACTCGGGAAGGCCCCAAGGACCTTCCTCCGGGGCTGGGGTGCTTTCTGGAGTCAGAAGTTAAAATTAGCAGGTGAGTGCTAAGACCAAGCAGAAATGATATGCTTTGGGGTAAAGCTCAGATGGGAACTTGCAAAAGCCTGAGGACAAAAGGCAAAGCAACACCCACTGCAAAGTCTCCACCGCTCAGCTGTGTAAACAAATAAAATGGTCCATTTCTTCTGGAGCCTCTCCTGGTTGTCTTTGAGCGCACACACAAGCGTGCGCGCGCACGCACGCACACACACACACACACACACAAGCCACTTCACATCTTAAAAGAAAAACAACCATGAAAGGTCTACACAGTTTGTTTTTGTTGTGTGTGAAGTTATTTTTTCCTAAATCACATCTGACTTGGTGTTAAAACATCAACCTTTGGCCAAAATGCTCTTAAAACAAAGGCTTAATTGGTTCTGAAGGAGCCCTTCTGAAAACCAAGGGAAATCTCTTCTGTGGGTCTTGACCTTGATTACAACACTGCTCTTCGGGCTGGAATGATGATGAGTGGAGGAGTCTCGGAAGAGAGGTCTTCAGGGAGACAACAGGGATGCCTAAACACTCATTCACATTCTCTGGGAGGCACCTGCAGTGTATGGGTCCACCTCTGAATTCAGCCTGCAAAATCTTCCCAGGTTAATGGAAACAGTGGGAAGAGTTCCTAGGAACTGGGGCCAAAAGCCAAGTGGCTGTGTGAAGGCAAACTGGCCTCTGACCACACCTAGCTCACTTTACTGCTCTCCTCCCCTGTATCACCCACATACCTACAACCACTCAGCCAAGGCACTTCGGTGATGACACCTGAAATCCGGCATTCAAACCTCTCTCAAACGATCGATGCAAAGCTAAACACATGCTACCCCATGTCTCCCCAAGGCCACTCTTGGATATGAAGAACAGAAACGAACACACATATTCCTCCGAAAGATGAGGGTAAGAATGTTACTAGGACCTTATTCATAATAGCAGAAAATTGGAGACAATCCAAAAATCCAATAACACAGAAAGGATGTGTGTATTGTGTCATACTCCTAGTTGAATACTAATGGCAATAAAAAAAAAAAAAAAGAGCAGACTATTGCTACATACAATAACAGGAATATAACTCAGACATAATGCTGAGTGGGGCCAGACATGAGACAATCCATTCTGCACAATCCCACTTCAGTGAAGCTAAAAAACAGGCACAACTAATCCATGGCAATAGATAAAGCCATTCCGTGGTGAGATTTGGGAGTGGGGGAGGGGGAGGTGGCAGATGACTGGGAAGGGAGGGAAACAGGAGAGACTTCTGGGAGGTTGGTAATATTCTCTCAGGGGCCAGCAAACTACAGTCTGGGGGCCAAATCCAGCCACTGTCTGACTTTATACATAAAGTTTTATTGGGACAAGGCCACATCTATTCCTTTAGGTATTATTTTTAGTTGCTTTTGCACCACAACGTCCAGAGTCGAGTAGCTGCCATAGAGACCATACAGCCTGCAAAGCCTCAAATATTTACTATCTGGCCCTTTACAGAAAAACTGTTCCAACTCCACTCGGTATGTTGGCCGGGGTGATGGTTTCATGCATGTTCATGCGTGTAAAAGTTCATCCATCTCTCCACCAAAGATCTATGTACTGTGCTATACTTATATTATACGTCAATAAAACTTTTTAAAAGTCAGTCAAACTAATAACTATGTCTTTTTTTTTTAAGGCCTCTTAAGTGTCATTCCAGTTAGATTTGTGTTAACCACTTAGGGAGAATATGGCCATTTGTGTTACTCTTGTCTTTCCAAAGTTGAGAGAAGTTAGGAGATTGTCAAAAAGCGGGGAAGATCCCAAAACAGCAATTGACATTGTGTCCAAACTTTTCCCAAGAATGAGACGGGCTACAGAATCACTTGGAGGCCATTCATATAAACAGTGAACTTGGCCAAGGCCTGAGACTGCAGGGGATGGGAAGGAAAGGGGTGTGGGTCTCACGTGGCACGAGGTGTCACACTCCTCAAGGTTATTTTAGGATATAGCTTAGGAGAGCAACACCCTCAGCTCATATTGAAATACAGTATTTATTAAGCTGAATCAGTTTTAAGTTTCCAGGGAAAGAAAATCCTGCCCCACCAATCACACTGCATGCAAGCCTTACGCTGGAGAATGACTCGACCCCAAAGCAGTACCACCCTCATCTCTACACCCCCACCCTGCAGTCGGGCTGCTGCATGCATGGGGAATAATTTTGTGTCGGAGATTTCCCCTTTTCTCCCTTTGCTTCTTCCGGTTTCTGCCATTTATCCTTTGATGATCAAACTACAATTACAGCTAGATGCCATTTGGCTTGGCCTCCTCCCGGTCTAGGAGAGATTGGGGGACGGGGGCAGAATGAACTCTGAGAGCATGCCGGTGCTGGGTCTCTAATAAAATGTCTCTCTGTTTGCCCACATGGGCACCAAGCCTTAGCAAACAGAAGCAGGGGAGAACAATACTACCTGTTCATGGTGGGATAGTAATGGTTTCAGTCCTCCAAACAATGAGGTCTGTAATTTACTCCATTTTCCTCCTGAGAAAGAGCTTCACATGGCCTGCACCGTGCCAGGTGGTTTGGAGAAAGACGACCTGCTCGGTCTAACAAGGGACGCTTCAGCAGCGGGTGTAAAGACACAACAGCTGCTCTGGCCTCGGCTGGTCTCCCAGTGACATGGCCCCAGCCAGCCTTGCCACACCAAGACAGAGATCACTATGCTATTCAACCTCAACAATTCCCACACCCCGGGCAACAGGATCTTCCAGCACTCCACGAGAGTGGTAGGCCTCAGGACACTTCTCTGTGCATCCCTCCATTCATCAAGACCTAGGGTTTGGGCTTGTTCCCCATCCAAGCCCTGAGTCTAAACCAGTTTCCAGGGGCAAGACTCACTACGCCGCTAATCAAAAGGAAGAAGGGTCCACCAGGAAATGTGCCAGCAAGAACAACTGCACAGCACGTTCAAGACATCAGGCTTGAAAATATCTGGGGGTGAAGGGGTAAAAATCAAGATCCCACTTTCCCCCCTCAAAGACACAGAGAGATCAGCAGCACACTGCAGACGGAAACAAAATATTTCAAAAATAAGTTACTGTTGCCTTGAAATAAGTACAAAAACATTAGGGATCCACCAAACAAAAATGTCTGCTGAGTCAGACTTTTCACGGGGGCAAGAATTCAGTTTAACTGGGGCACGTGGCTATCTGAACGTCTTATCCAGGAAGATGCAGATTTGAAACAACAGAGCCACCAAGATGCGACGTGGCTCTAGTCTGGTGAGACCACACACACACACACACACACACACACACACACACACACACACACGTTATCTGCTAGGGTGACAAGATAGGGTGCAATGGAACAACAGAAATTAGTCAACCAACTGACATCAACTTCTAAGAAGAGAAGACCTAGAGCCAGACTTCAACATCACAGCAACAGGTTTCAAAAGCCTCTCTTCAAAGGGTTAAACCAGAACCCTCAAGAAGTTTTGGTACCGTGAGTTACACCATGTGTAACATCCATCCTGGCAAAGCCAGGCAAGGCAGACAGATGAAAATTGTATTAGTCTGCTCTCCCTCGACTACTGCATTCTGTTGGCATCAGTTCAGCTCGGAGTCTATATTAGTCTGTGATTTGTTTAGCCTTTGGATTTAAGAGAATGGAAGTACTACGTGAGCAGGAAACAGGACACTCATCAGAAGCTGGGATCTGTCACCTCTCCCTTCCAGCACTTTTAATGACATATATCAACAGGTCCAAGAGAAATCAACATTTCAGGACAATCAGGTCAAAAGCGATATTCTTAGCACCACTTAATATGATTTGGATCGACCGGAAACAACTCTCTGGCTGTCACACAGCCTCCTCCACCTCTCCACCGCCCCCCTCCCCCACCCGCCCAATGCTTCCAGTTCACAGTTGGCCACCTCCTCTTACACCCAACTGAAGATTCTTCCCTAAGCCAAAAACAAGAGCCAAGCTGGGGTCTGGGTGCCCACTATGCCTGACCAAGAAACTTAACAAAAAACACAGGCTCCTCTTTCTTTCCGTCATCTTTAAATCATTTTGGCAGCATTTCTGTTCGTTTCTTTGCTTCCCACCTCCCCCAGTGAATGAACCACCACCAGCACCATCACCACCATCACCATCGTCATCACCAACATCATTATCACACCATAGTCATCACCAACATCACCACCATCATCCCCACCATCATCATCCCCACCACCATCATCCCCATCACCACCATCATCACCACCATCATCCCCATCACCACCGTCATCATCATCATCATCTAGATTGGGGGAAGGGGCAGAGAATAAAAGACACAAGAGACCTACATATTGACAATTCAAGCTTCAGGATCTCTTGCATTTCCTACCTGAATTGCAATCTGGTGTTCAATCGTTTTGTACGCAGAGTAATGTGTGCTCCCGGACTGAAAATGGAGCTGTAGAAAGAAACCAAATCAAAGCGTTCTGCTTATGTCACAAACTACAAGAAAACATCTTAAGCAGTTTATGAATAGCAGACAAACCTTCCTAGATTGAACTGCAGCCTTGGCATTCAATCAAGACCTGTGTATTTTTATTTGTTGCTATGGATAAGATGATCATAATAATCTAAGGTAAAGTTTAAAAAAAAAAAAAGCACCTATTCAATAAGCAAAAAGGGAGGGGGAGGGGGCCAGGAGTGAGAATCAATGACATGAAAAGGAAAGACGGATGCCCATTAAAACATAAAGGAAGCCAGTGTGCTGAGCGGGATGCTGCGGAAAAATTAACTGTGGGCTGCAAACAGTCATCAGAATTGCAACGTGGAGGCAAGAGGAAAGGTTGTGAGAAAGGATTCTGAGAAGCCACAAGACTGCAACAGGTACAAGCTCCCCACCATTCTAACTGGGCTCTTGCTCCCAAACACAGTTGTTTTGGGGAAAACATATATGGCAGTCAAATTTCAGGGCCCCCCCAAAGCCTTATACATTCTTTTGCAATGACTAAGCTATCCGTCCCAGAACATCTTGCCTGCACTCTAGGAGTCCACACTTCCCCAAAGAGGGAGCCAACCACGGCCAGAGGGCCACCGAGTGTTCTCAGGACCACCTATTCGGTGGCCCCTGGCTGAATGCTCGTCCCTGGCTCCCTCCAACTTTCCACAACAGAGGGTCAAATGCCTCCTGGGCCTTTCGCTCTGAAGCCCTACAGATCCCTCATCAGAGAAGTGGGCGGAATACTGAGATTCCTCACCAAATTCTCCTTTTCCCAAAACATCCTTGTTAATCTTGGGATCCTCCAGATGGGGAAAACAAACACCATCTGCTGGTTTATCTTATAAACAATACACCAATCACTAAAGGATCTCAACAGCATCTGAAAATGCATTTCAATCTGCAATACATGAACAAATGAGGAGGAATTAGATGGTCCTGGGAAATCCATGCCCATTCCCCTCACACATCGGGCATCAGCGATGATTCCAAACCACTGCTATTCCTGCTCCTGTCCTACTGCAGTTGCCAGAACACTTCTCTACTATTATAACAAAATGTAAGCTAGCTTGCAAGCGCGCTTCAGATCCAATTATTTTGTATCTTGGTCCTTGCATGAAAAATCATTCAGTCCACACAGGTTTTGAAAAAAAAAAAAAAAGAAAGAAAGAAATTCACAGAACTTTTGAACCACCTCAAAATAAACACAACACAGAAGTAGTCAAATTAAAAAAGTCTAAATTTTTATTGCTCATGGGAAAGGCTCTAAGTCCCCACTTAGGCATACAATGTGCTGAGATCATTTTATCTACTACAAATAAACAATCAAAACACTGCCTATATAGAAGTCTGCTTGCCCCCAAAATATATTAATCAAGTTTGAAAGGGGCACAATACAGATGAGGCGAAAAAATACCTTTTTTTTCTTTTACCTGTCAAAGCAGAATGATTGAACCACACTCCCTAAAACACAAGATGTACCCTGAGCAAGTGAAGGTAATGCCCCACCCCCTCGCAGCCCCCCGACACACTCAGAAACAGTTCGTCAAAGTGAATCGCAGAAAAAGAAAGATGAATTTGCACCCTTTGCCCCCCCGTCCTTTCTGTGAAAACTGCCAGTCAGGAAACAGCGATTGCACTAACTTGTGACAGTTCCACATCATCTTAAAACAACTTCTGTGCTAGGGACAGGTTCCTCTGCAAGTTTGAAATTCTTGGCTGGAGAGCAGCTCTTGGGGGGGGTTTCTCCTTCTAAGTTGAGAGGCAACAATAACAACGTGTCCCCCTTTCCACCAGGGTTTTATTCTCCTCTTTTCCAACTGCCCTATTCAGAGCTTAATGGAAACTTGTCCAAGCTTTTCTTCCCACAAACCCTGCAGAGCCCCTATAGGCAATCTGTGTGTAACCACAGGAATCTTAGATTGTCAATTAAAATTGAATGGACATCTGATAACTAAGGATATGTCGTAGAAACAAAATTTCATATAATCACAGTCTTATGAATAAATTAATGAAACTGTGGCTAATCCAAATTCAATTTTCACTTGTCCGGTTCCATTCTTAACCCTTATGTCCAATCACCACCCGGACAACACAATCTCAGAGAGAATACCACAATTAAAACAGTAAAAATGCGGCTGCAACGTCCTTAAGAATCTAGCTGGACAAAGTTAATTTAACACACACACACACACCCCATCCTAACACCCCCAAGCAAAGTAACTTCCCTCCTCAGCTGTCCAGCCACACAGACAACCTGGACCAGCTCAGAAATACACACAGCACAGGCTCCAATGGGATCTTTACTCCCAGCCAGTAACCACTGTGTTGGGACGCATGGGGAGCTAAACTTCCCCCAGCTACAGTGACAAAGACTTACAATATTCTTGTTAGTCCTTTGGATTTCCACCCCCTCTTTTCCCAAATACTACTTTCTTAAACATACTTTCCACAGCTTTTTGACTTCCCCGTAAAACACAAAGATGCCTTGTTCGTTATGGTCTAGCTTTTTAAGACAAAAACAAAATACAAGGACCCAGTAAAAACCTGGCATGCTGGACTGGAACAAGAATTTATTTATCTCTCTGTAAAAAAACCTCTAAGGAAGGCAAGGACAAGAGATGGTGGCCTTTTGTTTTTCAGAAGATGAGGGGAGGGAGGTTGAGAGATCCAGCACAGGCTCAACTGAGTTCAAGAACCAGGCTCGCACATGCCCCCAACCCTGGGACCGCCCTGCTCCTGGTCACCTGCAGCACCCCGCGTCACCTCCTCTGCCAGCAAGTACAGCTGTTACACCATGGACATGCAACGTGTCCTCCCCATGGTACCTCCCTGGGGCATCCTGGGTTGTCACCATACGAGAACTCCAGGGTACTTTTCATTTAATTCCTTCCCATGAAACTTCCAACAAAATAAACCCTCCCTTCCTGTGTGCTTGTCTACAATGGCCAAGCCCACCCACCCATTCAAACACCCCCAGATGATCTGGCCCTCACTTGTCCAAAGGAAGAACCACGAAGATGGGGCGATGCTCGGCACAGGCTTGCACAATTCCCCGGCAATTAAAAAACCAACAATTGACAATTAACTGCTTCCCATATTATTACCGTATCTTGATGTCTCGTTTTATTTCTAATCACTACTACTGGCCCTTAATTTGATGTTGCAAATACAAGACCTCAGAGATATCCAGAGACGAGAAAAAAAGGAAAACCACTTTTTCAACCACAGAGACCTCATCCTCAAAGGGGACTAAAGTAAGTAAAACCCTGTGTTGGTTTCTCCAACACTAAGTGAACCTCCAGTGTGATGAAGATTAATTTTTTTAGACCTATTCACGCCACTAAATTGGGAAAAGGTGGAGCCTAGGCTCTATTTTCCGTTTTATCACCTGGCTTTCTTTCTTATTTCAAGAAAAAAAAAAAAAATCCAGATTCATTCCCCTTTCAAAAGGTTTTGGTTTGGGGGGTTTAGGGCCCACTTTTACACTGTAGCTATTACCAAGAGCCACTTGATGCTTAATTCCCATGTCATTAGCTTAAAAGACAGAATACTTTTTTTAAATAAATTTATACCAATGTTATTTTTTTAATTTTTTATTGTTATGTTAATCACCATACATTACATCATTAGTTCTTGATGTAGTGTTCCATGATTCATTGTTTGTGCATAACACACAGTGCTCCACGCAGAATGTACCCTCTTTAATACCCATCACCAGGCTAACCCATTCCCCCACCCTCCTCCCCTCTAGAACCCCCAGTTTGTTTTTCAGAGTCCATCGTCTCTCATGGTTCGTCTCCCCCTCCGACTTACTCCCCTTCATTCTTCCCCTCCTGCTATCTTCTTTTCTTTTTTCTTAACATATGTTGCATTATTTGTTTCAGAAGTACAGATCTGTGATTCAACAGTCTTGCACAATTCACAGCGCTCACCAAAGCACATACCCTACCCAATGAAAAGACAGAATACTTTTGCTACTGCTAGTACATCTAAGACTTTTTCTTAGGTCATCAGTCCCTGTTCAGGACACAGCACCCCTAGTCCCATGCGGCGAACCTCTTCCATTTAATGGGAAATAAACTTCTGACCAGGACTCTGCGTTACAGACTGCCCTTCCAAAAAGTGCCAAGGGGGCTCTAGCTTCCACAAGGAAAGCAAAACCAGCACTGACTGGTACGTATGCCGGCTTAAACATTCCTCCCCAGATCTCAACACCGAACATTTGTACCATCCTAAAACAACAACTTAACAAAGGCATCCCCTTTTCACTTCCTGGCAATCTCCTTCAGAAATTCTGCTGCAACAAAACGCATGCCTTTAGACACAAGAACAATCTCTCCTACTGTCTCAATGTTCCATCCAAGGTCTATTTACCCTCATTAATTTTTCTTTTCTTTTCCTCAACCTGAAACCATCAGCTATGAGTCAGAGAATGATCATTAACTTTTACAGCTTCCATACACATCCACCTACTCACATTTGGGGAAAGAAGACTTGCAACATCGCCTGAGACCAAAATCCTCCATGAGAGAAAAGGAGGGAAAAAAAATGACTTCAAGAAAGTTATAGATGTAGGTCTATGGGGGGTGGCGGGGGGCTACATGAATTGTATTTCCACTCAGTGCTGCAATCTGGCGCAAAAAGAGAAAAGTTGAACTTGGTTATGGTGATAGGCATTTCTGGGCTGATTTCTTAAGAAAAACGAGATTTTCTTTAAACATCAAAACATAATTAAAGTTCTTAAACCGGGGGGGGGGGGGGGGGGGGGAATGAAGTGAATCAAGTTTCCTGCTCTTGTACGAAATACATTTCTAGCATATAAAAACACGTGGGCTAAGGTGCTGAGACATGTTCCTAACATAATATTTTTCATTAAAAGTTGCTACATTAACACTCTTAAAATGATGCCCTATCATTACTCCACTTAGCAGTCACAGCTCTGCAACTCATAACGAATTAATTTGCATTAATGTGGGTTTCGTGTGTCCTTCCCTGGGTTTACCATTGTGATTCGGGCTTTAATAAAACTGACAAGACAGTAACCATTGTGCCTTTTATTTCACTTTCCAAAACAAACCAACCCACCCAAAGACCCACACAAATCCTCCCGATTTTTTAAGCATTTTGCTAATATATTTAGTACCTCATAATTGGCCCAGCACGCAGGGACCTAGTTATCTTCTCAGTAAATATTTATAGCATCATTCTTTCCCATTCATTCTGCATTTTCTTGGGAGAATCTCACTGTAGCCTACATCTGCAATTCATTGACTTTACAATTTACCACATGTTGGGATGGGAGAGGTCCTAGCTCCATTTGAATCACTACACAAATATGCAAGTGATTTATCGGTTTCAAACTGAAGGCTGCAAGAGAAGGGACTCCACTTTTCCTGAACATTACTTCTTCTGGCAGACCATGAACAATTACAGTTCGTACTAATTAAGCTCTGTAAATGTGCTGTGCCCTGTTAATGCCTACCAGGCCTCAAATTTATTTTCATGATGCCAAACTTTAGCGAGCAATTTTAACTCCTTCAGAGCTGATCCCACTAATAATAGCCATGCCCACCCCTAGAAACACAACTGTTTGGGGCGACTTCATGACAAAAAGAAAAAAAAAAAAAGATAAAATAGAACAGGCTGAATGACCAGCCCGGAATCAGATGTGCCTAAGGAAGAAAAACCTATCCTGGGAAAACCAAAGAACACCACGGCTGATAACCCGTTCATAGATCCCACAGCCCCATCTTTGTAATGAGCTGTTAAGGGATTCATATCTGTCCCTGAGGGCTAGTAAGTTTCTGCATTCCATTGATTAGAAAATAAAACCTTTCAGCCTCGGTCTTTAAGTTTGGGTTGGATGGTTGGATCCGGCCAGAAATGACAGAGCCATCGGCCCCCCTCAACACTTAGGCACGCACCTCAGAATCCCACTCGCCCTTTACCATGTGGTCCCTTTGTAACACACACACACACACACACACACACACACACAGGAACAACCCACTTTTTAAAAAATAAAATCGGCAGGATAATTGGCCTTCTCTCTCTTCAGGGTCTCCACCACAGATGCCCCACCCCCAGGCCCTCACACAAATAACTGATAGGAAACATGTATCTGTTGCTGGATAGAGCATTTTAGGTGAGGAGTGGATTGGAACCACTATGCTGAGCGAAGCAAGTTTTTAAAAGCACCCCCCCACCATGGTACTCCCACCTCTTATAAGAAACTTCCAATCCCCAATTTCAACTGAGCTGTTCCCCCAAGCCCAAATTTTTGTCCCATCTTCTATTTTTTCCAATCTTTCTTAATCAAGCATTTATGCTGGCTACTTTTCTGTGTTTCCTCCCTCCCCCCCCAGATAACAGTGCACTTTTCCCAAATGAGTGTCCTTCTCATCCCCAATGAAACCGGGAACTTTTTTTTCTCATCCATTAAATTCCTTTAATCAACTCTCCTCACCCACCTTTTTTTTTTAAGCCCTCACGTTAACTACTGCACTATGCACCGTGTGTGTTTGCCCTCTGAGCTCAGTGGAACATCATATAAATTAAAGAGCAGTCTCTCGTATCCGGTTTCCTTAAGTTTTCTGGGAAATATGCACAATATAGGCAACACAGTCCAAAAAGGAAAAAAAAAAGAAAAAGAAAGGGAAAGGGAAAGAAAAGAAAAAGAAAAAAAGAAAAAGGAGAAGCCAGAAGACAAGGAGAAAGATGCAAACAGCTAGAGCAACTTTGCTTTTGAAAAAGGCATCTGTGCAGAGCCCCCACTGGATTTCCATCCCTGAAAGTGCTCTTTATAAATGTGTATAACAATAGCCTAGAGGAAAAGTACAAGTCAGCTGCCAAAGGAGAGGGTGTCGGTCTCAGTAAGCTCGGATTGTAGAGGTGGGGGTCACGGAAGGGGGGAGGGCAGCACTTGAGATGGGCTCCCCCCACCACACACCCCCATCTCATCACTTGTAATTAGTGAGAGAAATTTGAGCTACTGCCAATGTCTGCGGACCTTGAATATTATAAGGCCAACGTGGCGTCAAATATCTTAACATTCATAAGTGTTATGGGCTGTAAATAAAGCCTGTGGATTTATGACCCGGTGGCGCTTGCCAGCAAAGGACTGGGGCACATTTCTTTCAGCAGACCTGTCGAGGTGCAAGTTTGCCTTTGGTTGTAAAATTAACCATTTCCTTCACAAATGTGCTCAATTATAAGTCAGAGTTGAAGATTTACTTACACAGTTGCCAATATTCACTCGCAGAAGAAACTCTGATGCCCACATTACACACCCCTTCAAAAAGAAAAGCCTCCAAGAATTTGATTCAACCCCTCCTTTCAAAACTTCTGAAATGTGTCACCTTAGAACAGTTATAAATGCGGTTAAAGATATTATCTAATTCCACTTACCAGGACTAAAAAGCTTACACCTACTTCCTTGGAAAGTGCTTATTTATTTGGCAACGCCATGGTTTAAAAAAAAAAAAAAAGGAGTAAAATCACTCCTTGCCTGCAAAGCCTCCTCCCTTCCCCCAATATAATGTCATCTACTTCCTGTGTAGGAGAGAGCCTCTGCTAAATCCAGGTTGTCTCATACTTAACTGCCAATAAACCAACTTCCACATAACTTCCAGACAGCTGGGGAAAAGGTCCTCGGAGTTTTAGTCATGGTCCAGAAACACGCGTCCGCACAAAAATTTGCAGCTGTCCTTTCTCTACAGTGCATTTTTAATGTGATTCGGGGGCCCCCGTTGTGAAACATCTGACAAAATGTAAAATCCTCTTAGATACCTTCTCGTTTACCCACTGTGCATGTGTAAGAGAAGTTGCACCCGGATTTCTCAACCAAGGAAAATCTAGGCACTTTCTGCATGCACACAGGCACCTCGTGGGATGTGAGGAGGCATTCAAAACCTGCAAAGGCTTCTACTGTAATCTTTGAAAGCACAGCCTCTGGTGCAACTATTAAAATGCTAGTTTTCTAAAGCAAATATTTTTTTAATGGCGCGCAGAACTGCAGTTATCCTGGGCTGCTAACAGAACAGCATTCTTGATCTGCCAGCCCCCGGAAACCTTCCTGTAACTTTTTCACAGCTTGCTAAGAAACAGAAAGCTGACCAGCTTCCAGCAGTGACTCTAAATGAAATCCATATCAGTAAAATTAAAATCAAACTGGAAAACTCCTAGCAAGAACCGGGATTGTCTGCCTCCGAATCTTTTCTCAGATAGGGGGCATCAGTAAAAGCTACTTCCCTTGAGCAGTCCAAAGTTTCCAAAAACACTTCTTCCAGATAAGCACTTCAGGCCCCCCAGCTGCCTAACAGCTTGTTTCTGGGGGTTCAGAAAGCTTTAACTTCAACAAACTGCAAAGCGCTGGCACATTAAATTTATAATCATTAAAATATGACTTATTGGGTGAATGTTGAGCCCATAATCCATACTGCAGACATTAAACCCCAACCTATAAAGATTAGCACAGAATTAATACTGCTGCATTGAGATTGGAATCTAAACATGTTCGCCATAAATATTTCTGAAGGAGATGAAAAACAATTAGCATAAATACCAAAGAAGGGCAAGAACACCTGTTCTTTTTCAGGGCGATAAGCATTTTATTGTTCTCTATTTAAAATGTAATGACCTGTGTAATTACAGTAATATTACATTGTTATGTAGGGGCTTGGAATGTCACACTTTGAAAAGTGTTGTCAAAACAATCAGGGGTGAAGGTGGGGGGTGAGGGGTGAGGGGACAACCAGGGAAGGACCACCATTAACCCTTCACACTCTAAGGTCTAGACCTTTTGTATTAGAAAGGATTATGTTGTTTGAGTGAGGAAAAAACATCCATTTTTCCCAAGCCAGAAAGAGAAGATGTTTGCCCGGCTAAGTTAAAACCCCAATGAATAGGCCCCTCTTGGTTTCTTTTACATGCTGGATTCCAAGTTCAAAAATGAATTCAAGATGCTGCTTATTTATCTGTTCAACCCAGTAGCAAACAGCTCAGTTAAAAAGCAACTAACTTTGGGATAAAAGAAGATGCGAGAGCTCTAATTATCAAGTCTTAAAAAGAAATCTCAGACCTAACTAGAATCGCAACCACCCTATTCCTACTTCTCGTTTGGCAAGAGGGAAAAAGAAACGTGAAACTACTTTTTCCTATCAACTTTAATATGGTAACAATACTCTTATCTTTAGTATACAAATGTTACCACAGTTCTAATATTTGCTGTTCTATCACTTCCCAGCTACTTAACCAGACCTCTCTCCTTAATGTAGTTTTGTATTCGAATCTGTCTTTTTAAAAGCCCTTCCTATTACTGTATCAAAGACTAAATTAATGTTATGCAGAAAGCTCTGTCGGTTTTAAAATAAAATTATTACTATCGAGCTTTAGGGCGTCTTCGGCAATTAAAGCATTATTCTTGAGATAATGTATTATTCATCATAGCTGATTTAACGATACTCCCTAATTCTTTACATTCTTAAATAGAAAAGCAGAAATCAGGGATCCGAAGAGTTTGCTTTTTTTAAAGGATGCAGCTGCTTACAGGTACACTAATAAGGAACAGAAACCATAGCAAACACACCACAACCAAGGAGGGCCGGGAAAAGAAGAAAGCATCCAGCTAGTTTGTCTTTACACCTTGCCCTCAAAAACACACTCTATGGAGCACTAAGAATTTCAGATGAGCATGAAAAGACCCCTTTCTTGCCTATAGATGCCCTCGGCAGCTGTATCAAATCTGGAATTGCAAGCTGGTCCTCTGATCGAAGACGTCAGGAGTGACACGCAACCGCCTCTCGTCCCCATTTCTATTGCTCTGCTTACCGGCCTAAATAAATAACTTTAATTTTGGAGCACAGGATCTAACCCAGGTAACAGGGAGGAAGGAGGAAGGGGCAGTACACGCAAAGATGTCTGTTGGTGTTTGACATGCAAATCTCAAAACTGCCTACTGAGTTCAGAAATGTCCTCTCATACTCGATCTGATGTCACAGCACAAGGCCACCCGCTACGTCCACAATTAAAATAACTACAGCGGTCTATTCCAATAATGCCCACAAAGGGAACTGAAGGTTGGGAGCCTTCCTTTTCGCACCAGGAAATCATTTATTTGCCTTTAACAATTTCCCTGTTTCCTAATTACAGCACAACACAACTGTTCAAGTTTTAGGCGACAGTGTGGCAAGATTGTCAGCGGTCAGACTGGGAGTTTGAAAAGAGTCAAGAAGGCCAAGAAGCCCGCCATCAAAGCTCAATACTCAAATGGCCCTTCGGATGGCTAAGTGGATTTTTAAATAATAACAGAGAAGAATACATCGAAGGGGGAGGGGAGGAGAGGAAGAAATTCTCAGGGTTACTTTGGAATGTGGCTTGGTCGGGTTGGTTGGTATACAAACCCTCTGATTCTGAGCCGAATGCTCCCGGTTTAAGATGCCCACGAGCTCCCAAGAAAAATACAACGTAACCGGTCTGTGCTTCCCCTGCAGCTGCAACCCCACAGCCCGGCCCCTGCAGCCTGAAGGAGCTGGCCCTGTAGGAGGAGGTCGGGCTGAAACGCTCTACCAGCTTCCCAAGCATGCAGAAGCCTGGGTACAGGGAAGGAGGGAGGGGGGATAATTATTTCTCTTTCCTAGCCATAAAAAATGACCGTTCTGGCATGCCCTTGCCCTTTTTGCCAGGGCCCAAAAAACAAGTAAAACCTGATAGTTAATATTTTAATGCTTAAAAACACTTGTAGATCGGATCGCCTCCCGTCCAGCCAGCCCTCGGCCATTAGCTCCGAATCCACGGCGGCTGAACACTGGGTACATTATTTCAAATTGCTATCTCGAGTTACCGAAAAAGAAAAAAACAAAAGTAGTGTGTGTAAATAAGGGGTAGGAGGACCAAACCAGAAAAGGTGCAAAATGACAATCCCGGGAAACCCGGCAAAACGTCCAGAGGTGGCTTCTAGAGATTAGCAATCCAGGCTTTTTGGAGGAGGTTGGGATTGGGGGGAGGGGGTGGAGGGAGGGGTTCAGGGCGAGGGCAGGGGGCAGAGGCCGGGCGGAGAAGGAGATGAGCCTTATTAACAAAAGTCAGGGGTGGGCGCGGAACGCACGCTGCGGGAAGCACCCGCGGAGCCTGGCACCCCGTACCGCCCTGGGGCCCCCAAAGTTGGGTGGCCCGCGAGAAGCAGCCCACTTCCTTGAAGGAGAGGCGCCCTTGGCCTCCCTCACCTTCTACACATCCTTGGGCCGGCAAACCCTGGTCTCTGATCCACCCCCCGGGGCCCACTGAGGGCCTTCTCGGAAGCTGGCGAACGCAGACCCGGCTATAAACCCCAAGGCACCAAAATTCCCTAGAAATACATCGAGTCCGCTCAGAGGAGGCCATCCCCGCTGTACACAAACCAAGAACCCGGTCACAGGGGCCTCGCCATTCCGCGCGGCCCGGGAGAGCCCGCAGCCCGCGCGCCGGGCAGCCGAGTCCACCACCGCGCCCAGGGCGCTCGCGGCCCTGCGGGGTTGCCAAAGAAAAGCCAGCCCAAAGCCCCCAAGTTTGCAGTGGGACCAGTCTGGGAAGCGTGACCTGCCAGGGGAAAGGGGGGAGGGGGACTGAGAGCCAGCGATCACCACTAGAAAGCTAAATAAATAACCAGCCGAAAGAGAAAGCCGAGGCGCTTCTCCAGGGCCCCGGGCTCCGCGCGCTCGCTACTTCTCCAATCCAACGCCTGCAGGAAAATCCACTCTCTACCCCGCGCGTCGGGCGCAGCCCAGTCACTCGGGCCCTGGCAGCGGTAGCCAAGGGGTTAACCGGGGAAAACCCAAGACGCCACAGAAGAGGGAAGGAAGAGAGAGAGGGAGAGAGAGAGAGAGCGAAAAGAAAGAGCCACACAGTCATCTTCCCAGGGTGAAGAAACAAACACCACCACCACAGGGGGAGGGGGGAATCAGAGCGCAAAAAAAAAGTTCTTCTCTTTCCCCCCGACCCAACAAAGCCCTGCTTGGAAAGAAAGGTCTCCCCAACATCACGAGGCAGCAAACTGAAAGCAAGAACATGGCGAAGTGCAAACAAATCCAGTCCACAAAAGGCAGAAAAGTTTGGAGAGTTTCGGGCTGCCTGGGCCGCGAGCGGGGGAGGGGAGGCGGGGAGGGGAGGAGGCGGGGGGGGGCGGGGAGGGAGGGAGAGAGGGAGGGGGGGGAGGGGGCAGGGCAGGGGCCGCATGCGGGGCCGGGCAGGCGGGCGGCGGGCGGGGGCCGGGCGCAGAGGCACTTACGGTTCGGGCGGTGGGCGAGAGCGATCCGTTGGGGAGGTAGGGGCTCGTCAGGTCGGGGATCATGATGAAGGGGTAGCCGGGATACGGTGGCCCCTTAAAGAGCCCTCCATCTTGCCTCTTGGCCGCTAACATGGCGGGGCGGCGAGGGGACGGCGGCGGCCGCGCCGAGCGGGAGAGAGCGAGGAGAAACTTTTTAGAAAGTGCCTCAAGTAGCCGGGCGCCCCGGCAGGGCCGGCGCGCGG
>NW_027397082.1:8405385-8416184 GCF_003265705.2 Callorhinus ursinus
CGGAAACTTTCGGAGCGAGGCGGAGGCCGTCTTTCCGCCTTCCCGGAGGGGTGGAGGTGGGGAGGGCGAGGGGCAAACGCCACGCAGAGGGGGGAGAGGGGGAGAAAAAGGATCAGAGGGGTGGAGGGGTGGGGGGATTGTGGGGGGGAGAGAAAACAGGGTTACAAGTTTCTGCAATGGTGGCACCGCGCACACACGCCGCCCGCCCGGCCCCGCGGCGCCCCCGGCCCCTATTCCTCCCCTCTCGGCACCGTTTGCCAAGCCCAGGAAATAGACTCAAGACCCCACCAGCCCGAGGGGCTTTTCCTACCTCGGAATCAGAGGAGCTGTTTTGATTTGTTTCTGATTCATTGACTAGAGACGATTTGACATCAGCTAAATCCCTCTCTGCCGAGGAGTTTTCGGAGCTCTTCTCCTCCTGCTCGCCCTCGTCTTTGAAGGAAATCAGTTCGTCGTTGGCGCCTAGGTCATCTCCTCCACCGCCGTTCAGCTGCGGCATTTTTTTTCACCCACCAGCAGCAATTTTGTAAGAAAAATGAAGGAGGAAGAAAAGCCAAAAAAAAAAAAAAAACCCCAAAAAGTTTTGCCCCCCCCAAAAAAAAATGTTGCAAGAAAAAGACGAGTCCAAGGTGAACTTTTTTTTTCTGCTTTGGGGTCTTTTTCTCCTGGGGAGGGGAAAGAGGGAGAAGGGGAGGGGAAAGGGGGGGAGATCTTCTGCACGCGTGAGTTTGGGTTTCTTTTTTCTCTCGTTCCCAAGGATCCGATCAATGTGCAAAAAAATAATAAATAAAAAAGGGGGGTAAAAAAAAACACACCAACAACAACAAGAAGTCAGATATAAAGAGCAAAGGGGGGGGAAGCCGAAGATACAGGAGGAGCTCGTGCCGCTCGGATTTGAGTGAGTTGAAGTTAGACTGAGAGCTTTTCAGTTCAAAGGCGGCGCTGATTGACAGATAGAAAAAGGGGGATCGAAATCCGGAGGAACGGAGTAGTCTGGGAGCGGAGATTATTGACAGGGCGAGAGGAACACACTCGCTTAATGAGATGCCGGGGGGCGGGTCCTTCCCGGTGACGTGTGCATAAATAAACAGCCGGGGTGGGCGGGGCGGGGGCGGCTAACAATGATCCTTTCGGGCGCCGGGAGAGGGTGGAGGGAAAGGAGGAGGAGGAGAGGGGCGGGGGAGGAGGGGGGAGAGAGTCGGAGGGAGGAGTGTGCAGGGGGAGAGGCCTGCGCTGAGTGGGTGCGAGCCCGCGAGTCTGGGCGAGGGTACAGGACTCGCTCCGGGAGGGGGGCGGCTTCGGAAGGACAATGCGGAGTGGGAGAGGAGGGGAAGGGGGTGGCGACCGAGTCGGGAATCCGAGCCGAGGAAGGCGGAAGGAAAGCCCACTTGGGGGGCGGGGATGGGGAGAGGCCCAGAAAAAGTGCACTTTGGAAATAGTAGAAATAAGTCTTAAGGAAGGGGAAAGGAGGAGAGTGCTGTGAGGAAGGGGTGGGGGGGTGCTTAGTGGTTAACCCAGCAGAGAAGTCAGCCACCCTTGGGCGGGGATCTAACAGAAGTGGTCAAAAAGAAAGATCAACGCTCCACTTTCAGAGAGCTTGGGGAAGTGGGGAGCCGGGCAAAGTTCCTGGTCATCTGCAGTGAAAGAAACTATTAGCCCACGAGGTCTTCCCTCCCCTTTTTGTGTATTAATAGTGAGTCATTTCATTAAATCTTAAGTCTCACTGAAATAAATATACCAAGATGACTTTTTACCCAAAAAACAATCCAAATACTGTAGTCTTAGGGGCATTAAAAATATCCTTAAGGAAAAATACGTGGTTCTTTTCAATGTAAAGTGTTGTGTTTTTTTTTTTTCCCCCTCTCCTTTGGTAACTGACGTTGGAGGTGGTAGGAAATGAGCTAGGATTCAAAGTCCTTTCTGCCTTTGGAGGTGAAAAGTTTGGGCGTTAACACCGCCAGGGAAAATAAAACTGAAAGTTCACCAACCCCTGGGATCGGTGGTGCTGGAGTCTTTCTCCAAGGGGGTGTGAAATGAAATCCCCAAAAGACGGGCCAAATAATCAAGATGTAGATGGCTCTGGCAGGAAATTGCTAACCGAGTTGATGCTGAAAGAGCTCGGGGAGGAGGTGGAAAACCTGGGGTTTGAGGCAGGTATTGTTGTTTTTAGGCACTCTCCTGGGGAGCAGATTTGCTACAAAATGGGGAATAGAATTATGTTAAAGAGGAAAAGGCCTGATTCTCCCAAAACATAGTCTTCCTGGATGTTGGAGCATGGACACTTATTGTCTTGCAAATATCCAATGAGAAGTGGGCCAGAAACTAAAACACGAAGAGAGGGACAAAAAAGAAATCAATAGGAATTAGCAAATTATCTGTTAGGAACAGTGTTGGTCCACAGTCCATGATATACTAAATTATCCCACCAATTCCTAAAAAAACTCACATTCATTCCAACTGGCCCATCAGCACCTAAGGTTTCCAAAAGAAAGCAAATTTACCATGTAATATTTAGAGGGTTTGGGTTTCAGCAAAACTGTTTTATAGGCTAAGGTCTCAGAAAGAAGACTACTAAAAATAATGATACCAAGATTGACAAGGCCAATGAATTCCCCTGCACTGGGAAAAATTCGCAACCACATTAGCACACTAAAGAGTAAAGACGAAGGCAAAATAAAATGGGGGGGGGGCTACAGAGGAGAATCACTGTAACTCCCAACTTTAATATTAATCAGAAAATCAGAAGTAGAGTGAGAAGGAGCCAGAAAAGAAGTAAAACAAATGTGTACATTTAATCAGACAGGATTGCATAGGATACAAAGCACAGGGCTAATTAGTCTCAGCAGGTAGGACTAACCTTCAGACTTCATAAATAAATAAGGCGGGCACAGTTTCTAAGAGGGAGAGTGGAGACAGAAAGGGGATTATTTCAAGACACCAAGTAAAAACATGAAGAATGAAATGCTTCACTGTTAAATCCATGTACAAATGGATTTAACAGTTTCCTTTTCGTAGGTCTTTTCACTTGGTTGCCTTTAGATTTACACATTTAGCGAAATGACCATAGCTTTTCACACTTGCTAATTGTCACCTGCATACCTAGAGTGCCTGAGTCTGTCTGTGTACAACACAGACTTTCCTAAAGCCTGTTTTAAGGGCTTATTTATTTAAACTGGAACACATTCATAGTAACTCAATTTTATGGCAATTTCTTTGTCCTGTGCGGTGGTATTTTTTTTTAAATCTAACCTTGATCTGAATTAAGTTGGATAATGAGGTCTTCTATGTCCTCTATAGGACTACCTGGATAATAAAAGCTCATAAATACACTGAATGCAAATTTTAAAGCTTATTGTTTTTAATGTCCTGGCCTGCATTTTTAGCATATGTAAATACTAACGGCTTTCTTCTGATGCTTAGTAACCTCATCCATTTTGGCATATCCTCATATTTCTCATTCAAAGGAAACTCTTGAATCTTTCCTTCTTTAAATCTCTGATTTAATTAAGCAATTAAAAGTTATTCCATGATAGCATATGTGCCACATTTGATTTCATTGCTTCATGCCATGAAAGGGTTGGGGAGACCTACAAGATCTCATAGGGTCAATAACCCCCAAGTCTCTGAAAGGGCTTCAGGTGAGGCCCAGATGGCAGGTGGGGGAGGGAGAGGGTGTGGAATTGCAATTGGCAAAAAGCAGGGTAATATAATACATTTTTTTAAGTCAGGTTGGCTCACAATGTGGACATGTATTTTATAGATTTGGTGTGGAATTTTAAACAACCGTTGGCTTGTGTCCCGGTGTGGAGGCAACTTCTCCCTCCAGATACTGAGGACTCCTAGTTTACGGGACCATGAGTTCTGCCCCAATAGCAGGGGGTTCGAAGAATACAGGGAAGAAACCAGACCAGTTCTGCCTTTGGCCTCAGCCAAGGGGTTTTGCATATTGGGAGGAGGGCAGGGTGGGGAAGAAGCTGTGACCTTTTTCTTGGGTGCCCATTCCTGGGGCCAGCCCAGGTCCTGAACTCTAAGGAGACTGCGCTTCAGCCTCTCTCTTCCTGCTTCTCCTCCTCATCCACTGCCCTTCTGCTTCTTCACTCTATTTTCTCCTCCCCTTCGGCTGTGCTTCTATTAAATCCCTGTGGACACGTGTTGATATTAGTAATCTGCATTTTTCCTTGAAAACTAAGGGAACAGGTCCCCTTTCCCAGAGATATTTCCTTGTTCATCCCTATTGGGGAGTGCGAAAGGAGGTTTCAGGTGATGCAAATCATTCTTCTGATGTTGGTTCCCTATGGGGGAGCCATGGCGGAGTGGTAGGTGCCCTCCAACCAATGAGAATATGCTTACTGGGGATGGCAGAAATAGGCCCAACGTTACCTCTGTCCTCTGAGAACTGTCTCACCTGACAGATGAGGTGGTTGGACTGGGTATTTCCCCGGGGTCCTTCTTGTACACCCAGGGGGCCCATGATTCCATAGTTTCAGCCCATACCCTAGTTATGCTAAAATGTTCACCAGCACACCAACAAAGAGGACAAAGCATGTTGGAAGTTCGGCTTTGGAATTTAGGAAAAACAAGGAGAGTCTGCTCAGATTCACCAGAAGTGGAGAAATACATGTTGACAAGCACACTCAGCTCCCCCAACCGCTCAGCCAGATTCCACTCAATGACCCTCAACAGTGACGTGTACATCTATGCGTGCGTGCGTGTGTGTGTGTGTGTGTGTGTGTGTTTGTTCTGTGCGATATTTCCTTAAAGACCCGGGTTCCAAGATGGATGATCTGCTACCCACTGTGTTGGACTTATCTATGCAGGGAGTGTGCTGACTGAGGGAAGCCAAAAAAAGAACCTGAAAACATAAGGAAGCTATAAAATGGGGAAATGTTTTGAAGCCGAAGTCCTGCTTCCACTGTGAGATTTTTCTGTTTGCTTTTTGTTCTGCGTGGGTGATGGTTCCTTATTTGGACCTTGAGGAAAGCTACTCCCTGAGCCAACATAGGATCACTAAAAATTGGACACCTCGGAGAGTTTTCAATTTTAGCAGAAGGAAGGGGTAGGCAAAAAAGGCCCACTTCACAGGCATCCTTTTATTTTCCCCCAATGATTCTGTCAAGGGACATGGAAAGGCACATCCCCTCTTTCTTGAAACCCTGAGGAACACTGTTCTGTTCTGGCATTTTTCTGAAGTGCGTGGCTTGATCACCTTGCTTCAGCTAATGACAGGTCTGGGAAATAAAGTGACAATAATGCCTGATGATCCAAGGGTTAATGGGGAGATGTATGCATTTGTACAGAGTTTCATCATCTGCCTTCATAAGCTGATCACTACTGCTATAGGCATTTGTGACAGGAGCAGCCTTTTGAAAGACATCAGTCCTCCATAAATATACCTTTCTTATTGACAAGATGTCTTTTAACCCTAATGGTAATGGAAGAAGGCCAATAAATGAAACATTTACTGCATAACTTGCCTTATTTTGGGGGTGGTGTACAATTCCTTTCTAGCTGTCTCTAGAAGATGTTTTCAGCCTAATTTGCTCCCTAGAAATTTCACTTGCTACAGTTATCCGTCTATGACGTCTTATTGCCTGAAGCCAAGTCTGCATAAGAACTTTCTTAAGATATACTTATCCTAATGCCAGGCTACAGGAACTGGGCTGCTTTATGCTGAATTATTTGTGCTACCCTGATATACAGGATAGAGACTCCCCAATAGTCATTGCCAAAGGGTAGGTCTAAATGTTTCTGAGAAGGGGGGAAAGGCAGAAAAGGGTGAAAAAAGTTTCAACTAGGTTGATTTGTAGAAGTCTTTAGAATTAATAATTGGGTCTGTATTTAACATATTAAAATGCCTGAGGTTTTCTTTTCCTTCTCTCTCTTTTTTTAAAATAGTTTCAGTGACCCCATCCTTTCTTACAAAGCCTCCTTGCTGGCCCAAGCCCATTGTTATGTTCAGAAATGTCATGCATATCCAAGCGCTTTCCAGAAAAACATGGGCATTTTAAACTGAGGCAAAGACAATGTCAGCCAGCATGGAGCACTCTCACAAGGTGGTTTACATCTGTCCAAGGGACAGAGCAGGTGAAATTTCAGGAAAGGACAATACCATTGTTCCCCTTTGTAACTTATCTAGGTGTGGGCTGATACACCTGCTTCTGGCCAAAAGGATCATGGGGTAAAGGAGGTGAAGGATCCAAGGAGACTTCCAGGTCTAGAGTGTGAAGATTTTAGGCTTGGTTCCCCACCCCCCCGCCCCCCACCCCCAGAATCCACAGCAGCTTTGAGCCGTTGTCTATCCTTGAGGAAGGACTAAATCTATGTTGATCGAATCACTTGAGACTAGACTGGAATCAGCTCCCCTTCTTTCCCCCTGGCAAAAATCCCAGTTGTTTCTCTAAATTCCAATGATATTCGTGGATTACATTTCCTAATGAAACTTTCATTTGAACAGGGAAAAGGAAGAAGGATAAGTGATGAGTTCGGGGTCCAGAGTGAGTTTGGATTGTGGGTTCAGCAAGAGCAAGGCTTCCAGTTGACTGTCATCTGGAGCAAACTCGGCTCTTGGTAGCCTGAGGGCACACTGTAAATACCTAGAGCAGGAGGGAAGGCATTAATCGTTATTTCTTAAAGGCTCCAGGATCCCGAGAGAGTGAGAGGTTACAATGACCTCAAAACCCCTTAAGAAGCACAGGTGCCCCTCCTAGCAACCTCTGGCTTAGAAACGTGGTCTTTCTCTTTGTGTGTGTATCCAGACACTGATTCTCCCACGCTCTCTATCGATGGTCCAGGTTCTCGATGTCTGTGCATAGCACAGGCACAAACATTCCTTGCTCCTGCACAGCCAAGGGCTCTACTCCTGGAGCAACCCAAGCCCTGGGCAGGGAAGAGCCAGCAGAGATGTCACCCATTCTCCCTTCTCCTTCCTGCCAGCGTTCATCAGGGGCAGGCAGCCTTGTAAGTGATGGTGCCTCTATATGCCCGTGAGACCCTCCTAGCCCTGCCAGGCCCTGCTGCCCACCCCCACCCCCAACAGCCAAGGTGATGACTCTTTAGAAGCCAGATGGGCACTTCTTAGGGAAGGATCTGCTATCGATGTCTTTCAGCCTTTTGTTCTTTGAAGGAACCCTGCCTACCCTCTGCATGAGAAGCATCTCTCCAATGTGATCTCCTGGCTGTTTATGTTATTTTCTGCTGGCTAAAAAACAGCATGTACTGTAGAGTTCTTTTTTAAAAAGTGAAATCGTTCATGAAAAATACTTGAAAGGATGTGCTCCAAAATGTCAACAGCACTTTCTTTTCTAGACGATGGAATTTTGACTTTCATTTTTACACTTTTTTATACTCTCTGGTTTTGTTTGGTTTTAACAACTGGGCATGGGTTATTTGCACAATCACAAAGGAAGATAATGCTTTTTTCTCTTTTCAGAAAGAAATGCCTTGACTTTCCTCCTCCTTCTCTCTTGTATACATTCCAATTCGCTCAAACTGGGGATATTTCGAGGTAGTTGTTGCTGACATTGCATCTAATATATAACTTTGAACCCTTGTCAAAGGTTCATACTTGAATTTCAAAGCACATCAGTGACAAAAGAGTCCATTTCATGCTTCTAATTTGAAAATTAATAATAAACCCCATCCAGGTGTGCCTGGGCGGCTCAGTCCGTTGAGTGTCTGGCTCTTGATTTCAGCTCAGGTCATGATCTCGGGGTCCTGAGATCAAGCCCTGCGTGGGGCTCTGCGCTCAGTAGGAAGTCTGCTTGAGATTCTCTCTCCCCCTCTGTCTGCCCCTTCCTCCCTCATGCGCACACACGCGCTCCCTCTCTCTCTCAAATAAATAAATAAATATTTAAAATAATAATAATAATAAACCCCATTCACCCAAAAGTTGCTCAGAGACCTGTCTGCAGGTTTTACGGTGGCGGCGGCAGCATCCTCTCTTTGTTAAAGGGGACTGTCTTTCTACCAACCCTTCCTCATACATTGTCGCACTTGCTGCTTGCACCACCTTGTGAAGTAGAGAGGGCAAATGTAATTATCCCCATTTTACAGGTAAGGAAACTGAGGGTCCAAGAGATGCAGGCTGACCAAGCATCCCCTGGCTGGTGATAGCCAGGCTGAGACTGGAGTTCAAGTTTCCTGATTCCTGAGTCCAGGTCTTTCTTTTGCCACTGGATCCCGGGTCAACCCAACAACAGGATTACCCTCATGACTTTTTCTGTGATACATTGGGGGTATAAAGAGGATCTTGGCAAAAATATAAATAGTTTCCTTTAAATTTAATTTTTTAAGAGACAGATGCTTAACCATCTGAGCCACCCAGGCGCCCCTAAAATATAAATAGTTTCCTTTAAAGTAAAACTCACACCCAGCCCTCAGCTACACTGTGGAGAACGTTTGTCCTCAAGGCCCAGCCACCTCCCCTGCACACACGCGCATGCACGCGCACACACGTGCACGCACGCACACACACACACACATACACATTCTTCTGGGATGCCCAGGGCTCTCTCCTCAACTTACCTCATTCCTTACATTCCCCACCCCAAAACTGTGCCAGGGTTTGTCAACCTGGGCACCAACGATGTTTCGGACTGAGTAATTCTTTGCTGTACAGGGGTGTCCTGTATGCTGTTGGCTACTGAGCAGCATCTCTGGTCTCTCTGCACTAGTTGACATTGGCAGTGTCTCCTCAGTTGTAACAGTATAAAATGTCTCCAGAAATTGCCATATGTCCCCTGGGGGTGGGGTGTATGGAGCAAAATCAGCCCCAGAGGAGAAGCACTGCTCTTTACCCAACGCCCTCTGTGCAGGGAATATGATAAACTCAATCATTTTAGTAAGTCATTTAGTTTTCAGACCATGTCCCCCTTCCTGCAGTCGACCCGGGGTTGGCTCAGAATGGTCTGGGGACTTTCTCTAAACTGTGGCATTTCCAGTCCCTGGTGAAAACCTATGCCCCACACAAAAGAGCATCTTGATCTCACCAGAAGTGTTCAAATCTTGGCTCTGCCGTGTCTGAATGTGTGCCCTGGAGCCCACCTAAAAATCATTCTGACTCTCTTTACTCATCTATAAAGTGTGGACATAAGACCTACGTCTGAGTGTTATCATTAGGATTCCATGAAATAATATGTCAAATTGCCTTGATTGCAGAGGCCTCCAATCAGGGCAGATTTTGTTTCTTGCCTCCCCTTTCCAGATGGAGATCAAATGCCCGGATTCAGCACAATCCTGGCACCATGAGAGGGCTCAGTAGGCCTTCGCTCTACACTGTTATTCTGTCCCTCCTAGTTACACCTCTCAAGGGTAGCTGGATTATACAGAGGAAAATACCTGCACTCAAAATGAACACACCTGGAATGGTGGCTTTCACACCAAAGACAAGCTGGACACTTGCAGGGAAGACTCTTTAGGATCTCTTTGTGGTGCTGTCCATTGGGAGGGGGCAGTCCCACTGTAAGAGTGTCCCCAGTCAAACTCCTGTCTCTCTCCCTCCAAGCAAATCCCTCCCACCCAGTTAGGGAGGGCAGCAGGACAGATTTCAAAAAATCCCCAAGGCTTGATCTCCATTGTCTAGTAATTTAATAACATGCAGCCCTTTGTAAACACTAATTAAGCAAGAGCCCTGCTCCTTGGTGAGGGAGGCGTGCCACCCTCCCACCCCAGGCCCCTGCTTTCAGAAAGGAAGCCACTGAGAGGTGGCCCCCAGGAGAAGTTGTTTGCCTAAGGCTGGCTAAAGAAGAAAGAAAGGAGGAAGCTAGGTCAAAAGAGAAGAAGTGGAATTCCAGGTTATAGGACTTCAGGGGTTTGGTCCAGTCAAGGCTGTTACTGGCTACTCTGGACTGGAGCATCTCTTTCAGATCAGGGGCTCTTCCATTTCTTAGGGGAGTGTGTCAGAGACCCCTTTGAGAATCTGAAGTTAGCTTTAGGATTTCTCACCTGCTCACAATTAAAATTGTGCAAATACGGATGCCTGGGTGGCTCAGTCCATTAAGCAGCTGATTTGGGCTTAGGTCATGATCTTAGGGTCTTGGGATTGAGCCCTGCACTGGGCTCCATGCTCAGCAGGGAGTCTGCTTCTCCTTCTCCCTCTCTCTCTGCCCCTCCCCCCACCATGCTCTCTCTCTCTCTCTCTCTCTCTCTCTCTCTCTCTTCAAATAAATAAAAATCTTAAATTTTTTTTTTACAAATACAGTTGACCCTTGAACAATGCAAGGGGTAAGGGGCACACACAATAGAACATGCACATTTAACTTTAGACTCCCCCCAAATTAACTATTAATAATAGCCTACTGTTAACCAGAAGCCTTACTGATAACATAGTCGATTAACACATATTTTGTATGTTGCATGTATTACATACTGCATTCTTACAATAAAGTAAGCTAGAAAAAAGAAAATGTTATTAAGAAAGCTATAAGGAGGGGCCCCGGGGTGGCACAGTCGGTTAAGTGTCTGACTCTTGGTTTTGGCTCAGGTGGTGATCTAGGGTCGTGGGATCGAGCCCCACAACCCGCTATGTGTTAAGCGGGAATCTGCTTAGAATTTCTCTCTCTCCTTCTCCCTCTGCTCCGCCCCCCACCCCACACGTGTACATGCTCTCTCTCAGATAAATAAATCTTTTTTTAAGATTTGGGCTAAGCAGGAGCCCAACGTGGGGCTCAGGTTCATAACCTGAGCCAAAGGCAGCTGCTTAACCAACTGAGCCACCCAAGCGCCCCTAAATAAATGAATCTTGAAAGAAAGAAAGAAAGAAAGAAAGAAAGAAAGAAAGAAAGAAAGAAAGAAAGAAAGAA
>NW_027397082.1:8416194-8440087 GCF_003265705.2 Callorhinus ursinus
GAAAGAAAGAAAGAAAGAAAGAAAGAAAGAAAGAAAGAAAGAAAGAAGAAAGAAAGAAAGAAAGAAAGAAAGAAAGAAAGAAAGAAAGAAAGAAAGAAAGAAAGAAGCAAGCAAGCTCGCTCTAAGGAAAATACATTTACAGACCTGTACTGTAAAAAAAAAATCCACAAATAAGTGGACCCTTGTTGTTCAGTGGTCAACGGTACTCTCTGAACTTCTTATTAAAATTTCCTGCCCTAAAGAATTATAAGTCAAGTCTGATGTTTGTCTAGCCATTTACAGCTTTAGGAGCACTTTCCAATAGGCAAGCAGGACAATGAGGGGGGTAAGCCACGTGGGTTCTAGACTGATGGGTGTGAACCTGTCAGAGCCATTCATGATCTGCCTAGAACGAAGTATCTCAGCTCTCTGTAACTCACACTTCCTCTTGCACAAAGTGCAGTGAGGAGGTTAGATTTTGTTAAAATGATTTCTGTTTTACAGATGAAGAAACTGAGACTTGGAAAAACTGGACCCAAAAAGCTACGATTTGAGCCCAGGACTCCTTTCATATATCATTCTAGTAAAACTTTTAAAATTTTTTGTTGAAGGATAACATTCACAGAGTAAAGTACACAAATCATAAACATTCACCTTGCTGAATTCTTACTAATAGACACACCCATGTAACTACTATCTGGATTACGATAATAGGATATTATCAAAACCACAGAAGCCATCCTCATGCCCCCCCCCAAAGTAGGGTTGCCAGATTTAGCAAATAAAAATAGTGCCTAGGACATACGTAAAATAAAAAATTATTTGCTTTTAATCTGAAATGCAAATTTCACTGGGTGGGCTGTATTTTAACCGGCAATCCTACCTCAAAAGCAATCTCTAGTCTTTTATGCTCTTGATTAGTTTTGCCTATTCTCGTACGGCATAGAAGTGGAATCATACAGTATGCGCTCTTTTGGTTCTGGCTTCTTCTGTTTCCACGCGCGTGAGATTCAACAATATAGCGGCAGCATTCCACGCTCAGCCCGCAGTCGGCGGGCCAGGGACCAGGGGGCCTCTTGGTACACGCTGAGCTGCAGGGGCTGCTGAGGGGCCCGCGGGTCACGCCAGGAGCCTGCTCGCACGCCCCAGTTCGAGAGGTTCCTCCAGGACCCGGGAGTGGACCCTTGTTGCTGTGAAGGGGCGGGGGCGGGGGCGGCCCACTGGCGATGTGACCCACTGCTCTGAATGGAGGAGCCTCATGCTGGTGGGGATGGAGATGCTACAGGCGCCAGAGAGAGGCCTTTCCCAGCACTACCTTGACCTGCCGAGGAAGCCCTTCTGCCCAGCTCTCATCCTCTACATGAGCTCCGGCCCCATGTGGCTGTGGTCTGGGAAGGCCCCAACGTGGTCTGCTCCTCAAGGGCCGTGATAGGACACACCGATTCAGCTGAGGCTGCCCCAGCACCATCAGGGGGGACGTCAGCATCCACATCAGCAAGAACATCATCCACTCCAGCAACGCCATGGAGGGGGCCTAGGGAAGATCGAGCTATGGTTCCAGAGCAGTGAACTGGGGGACTGGGCAGACGAAGGCCACCAAAGCAGCATCTACCCATCCCAAGCACTCAGGTCCTCAGCCACCCCAGCAGTCACCCAGGATCAACTACCTCTGTTGACAAGGACTTGAGCCCACACGCATGGTCTATCCATCTGTCCCAGACCACCTCCCTGTCCACCTGCTGCCCCACCCCAGCCCAGAGGGATTGAGCAACAAACTTTAAGTGCCTCTTAGTGTCCTAAGCCAGCAAGAGAGGGGACCAAAACCTTCCCTTTTTTTTTTTTTTAAAGATTTCATTCATTTATTTGACAGAGAGAGAGAGCACAAGCAGAGGGAGTGGCAGGCAGAGGGAGAGGGAGAAGCAGGCTCCCCACTGAGCAGGGAGCCTGATGCAGGACTCCATCCCAGGGCCCTGGGATCATGACATGAGCGAAGGCAGACACTTAACCGACTGAGCCACCCAGGCACCCCACCAAATCCTTTCTGTACCGAAGTGCCAGACGACCTTTGGAGTGTCTCCAAAAGTGTGTAGTGTGACCTCTCCTCCCCCAAAGGGGGGGGGGACATTAAATTCATCATATTGTCTATGGGGGTGGATTTCTTTTTTTTTTAATTTTTTATTGTTATGTTAATCACCATACATTACATCATTAGTTTTTGATGTAGTGTTCCATGATTCATTGTTTGTGCATAACACCCAGTACTCCACGCAGAACGTGCCCTCTTTAATACCCATCACCAGGCTAACCCATTCCCCCACCCCCCTCCCCTCTAGAAACCTCAGTTTGTTTTTCAGAGTCCATCATCTCTCATGGTTCGTCTCCCCCTCCAACTTACTCCCCTTCATTCTTCCCCTCCTGCTATCTTCTTCTTCTTCTTTTTTTTTTTTCTTAACGTATATTGCCTTATTTGTTTCAGAGGTACATATCTGTGATTCAACAGTCTTGCACAATTCACAGTGCTCACCATAGCACATGCCCTCCCCAATGTCTATCGGGGGGTGGACTTCTTATTAAAGTTTCTGCCATCTCTGAGGAAGGGATGAGGACTTTATGCAAAGTTGTAAGAATTTGAGAGTATAAATAAAGCTTACCCTTTCTCGCTCTCCCTCTCACACTCACACACACTGTAACATTGTTGTTACAATGTAGCAGCAATTCCTTTTCATTACTGTATATAATGGAAAACAAATTTTTTTTTTTAGCATTTTAAGTAATCTCTGCACCCAATGTGGACTTGAACTCACAACCCCAAGATCAAGATTTACACACTCCACCAACTGAGCCAGCCAGGCACCCCATCTACAGTGGAAGACAAATTTATAATATGTAATCAATATAAGTTTATTCATTGTATATTGTAAATGCATACGTATACAATGAATATGAACTTTTAGGTTGCTTTTAGCCAAGGCAAAAGGGCTACTATAAATCTTGTTCAGGTTCTTTTGTTAATATATGAATGCCTACATCTAAGGGTAATATTTCCATAACATTAGTGTATGCATATGTTCAGCTTTAATAGGCAGTACCAAATTTCTCCAAAGTTGTTGAACCAATTTATTCAAGAATGCACAGAGAGATCATTTGTATCACCTGGTATCCTCAGTTTACTCCCTTCTCTATGGTTTTAATTTGCATTTTCCTAATAACTCATGATTTTGAGCATCTTTTCACATGATTACTGATGATTTAGATGTTTTCTTTAGTAAAATGCTTGTTTAAGACTATTGCCTATCTTTTAAAAATGGTGTGTCTTTTCTTATTGATATGTAAGAATACTTTACATATTGTAGATATAAGACCTTTGTCAGACCTAAGTTTTGTAAATAGCATCTCCCTGTCTGTGGTTGGTTTTTTACTCTCAGAATGGTACATTTGGATGAACAGAAGCTTTTAACTTAAATAGGTATTACTTTTGTGTGTTTGCTGTTTAAGAAATCTTGACCTCTCCCAAGGTCATAAAGATATCCTCCTATGTTACCTTCTAGAAGCATTTTCATTTTGTTATTCACATTTAGAGTTACTGGACCTATTTCTTTGTCTATCATACGTACAATCCAATTAATTTAAAAATTATTTCTCAGCTTTATAATCCTATAGAATCTATGTTCATATTTGCTAATATCATCATTAACTAGTTCCTTTCAATCCAATAAAGACTTACTAAGTATATACCCATGTGCCAAGGCATTGTGCTTAATACTAAGAGTTTAAAACTTGGACTCATGGGGCGCCTAGGTGGCTCAGTCAGTTAAGCGTCTGCCTTTGGCTCAGATCATGATCCCAGGGTTCTGGGATGGAGCTCCACATCGGGCTCCTTACTCAGTAAGGAGCCTGCTTCTCCCTCTCCCTCTGCCTGCAGCTACCCCTGCTTGTGCTCTCTCTCTGTCAAATAAATAAAATCCTTAATAAAATAAAATAAAATAAAATAAAATAAAATAAAATAAAATAAAATGAAACTTGAACTCAGCATGGTGGTAATTTTCTCAGAGGCCCTACTCTAGTGTGTGGTCTGTCCAGATCCACCTATGTCTCCTGCCTCCACACACCATGTCTCCATTGATCCCTTTTAGGGGCAAAGTCCACTCAGATTTGCTTCTAAGGCTGGGGCTTGATGCCTGTCCTCCAGAGTCTGGGCAGGAAGATGGAGAGCATACTGGTAAGTGTTGGTCTTTTGCCAACTGAAGGTTCAAAGAGAGAGCCTGAAAACTGGATCATTTGTGAGTTGCAGGTCCCTGTGCCAAGTTAGAGCCTACATTCCAGCCAAGTCAGTGGTGACAAAGATCTGTTGTCCAGTCACTTGGATCGGCTCAAAAATGCTTGGAGCAGCTAAAACGTCAGTAACAGGAGAAGGGATAAATATGAACGACTTATTTGGTACCTCATTGTAGCCTAACGATTCCGCTTTGCTGACTTTACTTGTTCTTCCCATCAATCATCGATCACATAAATACCCAGCTACCACTTCTTAGGCGGGAGAAGGTGGTCAGGAAAGGAATAGCAACCTTCACCTCAATTCCAGCATCTGTCCTTTGGAGATTTGGGGAACATAAACCTTTAACATAAACAAGCCCAACCCCCTACTCTGGTATCTTAGGCTCCTTGTATCTTAGGACTCTCTTTGGGGATTAGGGCTCCTTATCTGGTTCTTCCTAGCCCCTGGCCACCTCAAATTAGAACACCCCACCCTCCCCAGGGAGTCCCAGCCTCCAAACTTCCCCTCCAACATTGATGGCTCTTGTCCCAGACAAACTGAACATAACTTCTGCAAGAGATGGGGTCTAGACAATGTGGGAGAAGGGGGCTTACTCTTCCATTTTCCTGATGTATTTTCCCTCCACTTTCCTGCACCAGCCACTTCCCAATCCCTCCAGTGAAGACCCTGAGATATTCCAATGATGCTCTCCTACCCAGGACTCCTTTGCTCAAAGGAGCTCTACCTGGGTGGCAGATAGCCCTTTCTTAAATAGAGGGAGGATTACAAGAGTAGGGGGTCAAAGCCACAGAATTGAAATGCAAATGTGGGTTCTTAACTCTTGATGTATTTTTAAAAAGCAAGGGAAGACTGAGAGAGATTTTCCTGAGAACACTTTAAACTTGAAAACAGGGGCACCTGGCTGGGTCACTTGGTAAAGCATGTGACTCTTGATCTTGGGCTCATGAGTTCAAGCCTCACGATGGGGGGGTAGAGATTACTTAAGAAAAAAAAAAGTTTGTTAGTGCCCACGGTTGTCGGTTAAAAGTTGAATAAAGATTTAAAAATAAATAAATAAATAAATAAATAAACAAATCATGAACGTGTACCAGGAATCTCTGACAGCATTGGTGTGTGTTTTTGATTTGAAGGTGGGACGGCAAGGTAAGCATCTGTGATGAGCAGGCCAGAGGCAGAAAGGAAGCTTTACCGGACAGTGTAAGGAGGGCAGCTGAGGGGAGCGAGACCAAAGGATACTCTCGGAGCAAACAGAAGGAGCCTGGAGGAAGATCACAGACTAGTGGGAGGCGGGCCTCCAGGGTGGCCTGACCGTGAACGAGTCAGGGAAATAGTCCAATCCCTGTTGCAGGCCAAATACCAGCATTTAAGGGGAATTAGGGCTCCTATGAGCGGCACAGGGAGTGGGGGAAGGGGGAGAACTGAGTTAACTGCTCTATACTCCGAAGCTAGCAGCTCCCACTGGGAACTCAGTAGGAAAGACCTGACCCCTTCAGAGACAAAGGACTCAGGAGGGCTGAGTCCTATGATCATGGCTCATAGAAGGTGCTGGAACCAAAGGGAACTGTTCTCTCCATACCTAAGCCAAGGGGCCCCTAGCAACTCCAGGCTCTATTTAACTCTGCTCTACTTAATTTCCTCAAGATAAAGTGCCCTCACTGTGGACTCTAGCTTGCTTTCTCTGGAAGGAGCTGGGGGTGGCCTTTATTAAGGAAATGTTTCCTCTTTGATATAGGAATGACCGTTAGGAGGAAAGGTGGACATCTATTCTGGAGAGTAAGTCAAGGGGGTGAAGTGGGCATATCCCACGAATCCTCCTGAAAAAGGATGCTACTTATTCCTAGGGTTCAGGCCATTATTATTATTATTATTATTATTATTATTATTATACCCTGAGGCCATCAACCCTACTGAAGGAAGGAAGAGAAAACTGGTGATTGCCATTTTCAAGAAATAGCTCTGCACACTGAAATGCTCCTCTTACCCCAGGTTGATCCCAAAGGCTTTCCAGGAGTTCCTGATGTGCACATAATCCAGGGGTTTGTGAACTTCAAGGCAAAACATTGCATCTATATTTTTACTGAGCTCTCACTGAAATTTAGCCTTTCCTTCTATTATCAATGTGGGCAACAAACCGTAATAGTAGTGCAGTAACTGTGATCCTTTTTTTAAAAAAAAATATTAACTTTATATTTAAACATTCCTAATTATTTCATGTGTTTCAACAAGCACATATTACTTATAATATGGGAATAATAATAAAATATAATTTATAAAGCCAAAAATCTATAATTCTCCAAACATCTGCTTGGCCTAAATGTATTTCCCATATTATGTAAACAAACTTTCATAATATAAAAAAGGTAGAGAAACCACTTAATCCACTTTATGAAGCTGGCCTTAATCCCCAAACCAAAACTAGACAACGACAAAGGGACTAGGCATAAAAATAAAACTTCAGCTCTTCTGGGCGCCTTGGTGGCATAGTCTTTAAGCATCTGCATTTGGCTCAGGTCATGGTCCCAGGGTCCTGGGATTGAGCCCTGCATCGGGCTCCGAGCTTGGTGGGAAGCCCGCTTCTCCCTCTCCCACTCCCCCTGCTTATGATCCCTCTCTCGCTGTGTCTCTCTCTGTCAAATAAATAAAAACTTAAAAAAAAAAAAACTTCAGCTCTTCCAGCATACCTGCTCCAGCGATGATGATGTGAAGAAGACAGTTTCTCTCTCCATTTCTTGGCTTTGCTTCCTTAGTGTGGGCCACTGTGACAGGAACACTACTGGAAATCATAGATATTTTTATGTCACATAATGATGGTTATGGAAACATCAAAATATCATTTATATTCATCATTAATTCTGTCACAATAGCTCTTAGACTTGCCTAATAAACACTTAAGTAATTACATCACAAATTTGTTTTTAAAAAACAAAGCTGTATTTCAGTATAATTGGGCTCTTTTGTAATCCTGTATGTATTTTTGATTTGTTTTTTACTTCTAACATCGTTATGGAGGTACAACTGAGCATATGATAAGCTACCTACCTATATTTAAAGTGTACAACTGACCAATTTTGACATAAGTCTACACTTGTGAAGTCATTACCACAGTGAAGATAGTGAACTTGTCCATCCCCTGCTATGGTTTCTTCATGTTCATTTGGAATTCCTCCCATCTGCCCCTCCTCAGACCCCAAGCCCCAGGGAAATCTAATCTGCCTTTTCTAGAACTTTATGTAAATAGAGTTTACAGAATGTACTCTTATGCTTAAAGTACGCTTCTTTTATTTAGCATAATTATGTTGAGATTCATCTATACTGCTTTGTGTATCACTGGTTTGTTGTTGTTTTTCTTTTTTTTCCTGAGTGGTGTTACACTGTGCAGTTAAACATTGTTTATCCATTCACCTGCTGATGGGCCTTTGTGTTGTTTCCAGGTCCTGGCGATTCCAAATGAAGCTGCGCTGAACACTGGTGTACACGTCTTTGTGTGGATATGGGCTCTCCTTTCTCTTAGGTAATGACCTAGGGGTGGAACGGCTAGGTCAAATAGGAAGTTTGTGTTCAACTTCATTAGAAACTGCCAGCCTTCTTGCCGAAGCGTTGGTAGCACCTACATTCCCACCACTAGTGCACGAATACTCCTTTGCTCCACATCCTCAGCAACACTTGGTGTGGTTGGTCTTTTTAATTTTAGGAATGCTAATAGATGTGAGGTGATATCTCACGGTGGTGTTGCTTTGCACTTCCTAGTGACCAATGGTAGTGAGCTTCTTCTCATATGCTTATTTACGATCTATATCTCTTCTTTGGCGACGAGTCTGTGCCAGTGTTTTGCACGTTTTCTGTTGGATTGTCTGTTTTATTATTGAGTTTTGAGAGTTTTGATATGTTCTGGATACAAGTCCTTTATCAGATATTGATCAGATTTTCTCCCATGTTTGGCTTGTCCTTCCGTCCTTTTGATAGTGTTTTCTGAAGAGCAGAAGTTCTTAATTTGATAAGGTCTCAGTTTATCAATTTTTGTGAGTATGTGGATTATCTTTTCAGTGTCAGATCTAAGTCATCCTTGCCTAACCAGGGGTCACATAGATTTTTCCCTGTGCTTTCTTCTAGAAGTTCTGTAGTTTTACGTTTAACATATAGGTCTGTGACCCATTTTGTGTTAATGTTTTTTATACAATGCAAGCAAGGTATAGATCTAAGTTTTTATTTATTTATTTTTTCACACAGATGTCCAATTGCTCTGGCACCATTTGCTGAAAAAATTATGCTTTTTCCACTGAATTGCTTTTGCATTTTTGTGGAAAATACTTGATTATATATGTATGAGTCTATTTCTGAACCCTCTATTCCCTTCCATTGACCTATTTATCTATCTTTACACAATACCATATTGTCTTGATTACTGTAGCTTTATAATGAATCTTGAAGTCAGATAGTGTTACTCCTCTAACTTTGTTCTTTTTTTAAAAAGTTGCTTTGGCTCTTCTTAGTCTTTTGCATTTTCATATGAATTTTAAAAGCAGCCTGTTGATTTCTATAAAACAGCCTCCCAGGATTTTAATAGGGATTGCACTGGATCAAGGGGATCAACAAACTTTTTCTACAGTGGGCCAAATAGTAAATATTTTACTGTCACCACTATTCAACTCTGCCACTGTAGCATGAAAGCTTCCATAGCCAACACAGAAGCATAGGAGTGTGGCTGTGTTCCAATAAAACGCTATTTATAAAAACAGGTGGTGGGCTGGATTTGGCCTACAGGCCACGGTTTGCCTATTCCTGCTATAGATCAGTTTGGGGACAACTGACATCTTAACAAAATGGAGTCTTCTCACCCATTAATGTAGTCAATTTCTCCATTTATTTAGACCTTCTTTAATTTAAAAAAAATAGACTTTAATTTTTAGAATATCTTAGATATACAAGAGAATAAGATGTTACTTTGGAGATCCCCATATACTGTGTGCCCAGTTTCCTCTCTTGTTAATATCTTACATTAGTATGATACATTTGTTACAATTAATGAACCAATATTAATGTAACATCATTAGCTAAAGTCTGTAGTTTATTTAGATAGTCTTAGTTTTTACCTGATGTCCTTATTCTATTCCAGGATTATAGCCGGGATATCACATTATATTTAGTTGTCATGTCTCCTTAGATTTCTTTTGGGTATGATGGTTTCTCCAATATTCTGTATTTTTGAGAAGTATTTGTCAAATATTTTGGAGGATACCCCACCGCTGGAATTTTTCTGCTGTTTTTCTCACAAGACTGGAGAAATGGGTTATTAGAAGGAAAACCACAGAGGTAAAGTGCCATTTTTATGATATCGTATCAAATGTACATATAGCAACATGATTTGTGACTGTTGATGTTGGCCTTGACTTTCTGGCATTTGTCAGGTTTCTTCACTGTCAAGTTACTCTCTTTTTTCCATACTATACACTTGGCTTTTGTTTTTGCTTAAAATGTTGTTAGCATTTTTTTTAAGTAAACTTTACCCCCAATGTGGGGCTCGAACTCATGATCCTGAGATCAAGGGTCACAAGCTCTGCTGAATGAGCCAGTGAGGTGCAGGTGCCCCTATACTGTACACTTTGGAAGGAAGTCACTATGTGCAGCTCATACCTTAGGAATGAGAAGTTAGAACTTCTCTAATTTATTTTAAACAAATTTTGTCATTTTTAGTGCACATCTTTTGTCAGACTTATCCCTAAGTAGTTCATATTTGATGCTAGTCCAGAAACTACATTGTTATGCTACTGTAAATGTTTTTACATTTCAATTTCCAGTTGTTCTTTGTTAATATATAGAAATACAGTTACAAAATGATTCTCTTTATTTCTGGTAATATTCTTTGCTCCTAAATCAACTCTGATGCTAATTTAGTTACTCCTTTTGTTTTTAAGATTTTATTTATTTATTTGAGAGAGAAAGAGAGAGAGCATGAGCGGGGGGGCGGAGTGGGGGAGAGGGAGAGGGAGAAGCAGGCTCTCTAGTCAACAGGAAGCCCCATGCAGAGCTAGATCCTAGGACCCTGGGATCATGACCTGAGCCACACAGGTGCCCCGAGATTCATGTTAGCATTGTATATCTTTTTCAATTCTTTTGTTTTTAAGCTATTTGTGTCTTTATACTTAAAGTCATATCTTACAGGCATCATATGGATAAGCCTTGCTTTTTTATGCAATCTGACAATCTTTGCCTTTTGATTGGAGTGTTTAGACCATTTACATCTAATGTGGGTATTGTTATGGTTGGATTTAAATCTACCATCTTGCTATTTGTTTTCTATGTCACATCTGTTCTTTGTTCCCTTTTTCACTTTCATTTGGATTAAAATGACATTTTAATGATTCCATTTTATCATCTGTGTTAGCTTATTAACTATAACTTTGTTGTATTATTTTGATGGTTGCCTTAGGGTTTATTTTTTTATTTTTTTAATTTTCTTAAAGATTTATTTATTTATGAGAGAGAGAGAGAGCATGTGAACAGGGGGAGGAGCAGAGGGAGAGGGAGAGAGAGAATCTCAAGGAGACTCCCCACTGAGTGTGGAGCCCAACACAGGGCTCAGTCTTACCACCCTGAGATCATGACCTGAGCCAAAATGAAGAGTCAGACATTTAAACTGGCTGAGCCACCCAGGTTGCCCTTGCCTTAGGGTTTATAGCATATATCTTTAATATATCACAGTCTTCCTTCAAGTGATACTATTTTTCTTTACCTATGGTGTAAGAACCTCATAATAATATACTTCCATTTTTCTTCATTCAGCCTTTGTGTTATTATTGTCATATATTTTACCACCACATATATTTTAAACACCACAGTACACTGTGAGTATTTTTGCTTTAAACAAATATATTTTAAAGATGTTTAAATAATAAAGACAAAAATCTTATTTTTACCCATGCCGTTAACATTTTTAGTACTCTTTATTCTTTTGTGTAGATCTGGATTTCTGATGGATAATTTTTCTTCTTCCTGAAGGACTTACTTTATACATTTCTTGTGCTGTAGGTATCCTGGTAATAAATTCTTCCAAATTTTGTATGTCTAAAAAAAAATCTTTGTTTTACTTTTGGTTTTGAAAGATTCTTTTGCTGAGTATAAATTTCTAAGTTGCCAGTTGGGGTTTGGTTTTATGTTTTGCTTCAGTACTTTAAAGATTCTAAAATTTTCTTTAAGACAGTCCACTGTCTTCTAGTTTGTATTGTTTTCCACAAGAATTCTCATGTCATCCTTATCTTGTGCCTTTGTGTATAGTATGTCTTTTATGTCTGCCTACTTTAAAATTTTTCATCACTGGTTTTAAGCAATTTTATTAAGATATACCTTGGTAGTAATAAATTTATTCAGGTTTCTTGCACTTGGGGTTTGTTGAAATTCTTAAATCTTTGGGCTGATATTTTTAAAATCAAATTTAAAAGGTTTTTGATTATTTCTTCAAACATTTTATTCTTTGAGGACCCCAGTCACATATTTTGGGGGCTATTTGAGGTTGTCTCATAGCTCAATGATTCTTCAGATAATTTTATTTATTTATTTATTTATTTATTTATTTATTTATTTATTTGGAGCGTGGAGCCCAACGTGGGACTTGAACTCACCATGTCCAGTGTGGAGCCCAACATGGGGCTTGAACTCACCACCCTGAAATCAAAACCCAAGCTGAGATCGTAATTCCGATGCTTAACCAACTAAGCCTCCTAGTTCCCCCTATCATCGGTATGGTAACATTTCTTTTTTTTTTTTTTAAGATTTTATTTATTTATTTGAGAGAGAGAGAGACAGCACATGAGAGGGGGGAGGGTCAGAGGGAGAAGCAGACTCCCTGCTGAGCAGGGAGCCCAATGCGGGACTCGATCCCAGGACTCCAGGATCATGACCTGAGCCAAAGGCAGTCCCTCAACCAACTGAGCCACCCAGGAGCCCGGTATGGTATCATTTCTGAATCGGTTTTGATTGATCAATGTTCATATGCATTATGGGTTTTATTTTCCTGCTTCTTTGCACCCTGGTAACTTTTTACCCACACTAAACACTGTGAATTTTACTCTTTGGGGTGCTGGATATTTTTGTATTTTTGCAAGTATTCTAAGCACTCTTGAACTTTGTTCTGGAACATGGTTAAATTGCTTGGAATCAGTTTGATTTTTTTTTTTTTAATCTTATTTTTAAGCCTTGTTGGGTGAAACCAGAACAGCATTTAGATTAGAATTAAATTTTCCCAACTACTGAGACAATACCATTCTGAGTACTCTACCTGATGTCCTGTGGATTTTGAGGTTTTTCGTCTGGTTGATAAGAAGAGGAACTGTTCTTGACCCTGTGTGAGCTCCAAGAATTGTTCCTTCCCTAGAGTCCTTCCAGGTGGTTCTCTTCTTGCCTTGCGCAGTTTCTTCACACAAGTGTGCTGACTAGTACTCAGCTGAAGACTCAGTGGAAACCCTCTCCAGATCTCTAGAGTCTTCTCTTTGGGCAGCACTCTCTCTTCGATATTCTGCTTTGCAAACTCTAGCCACCTTGGCCTCCCCTTTCTCCTAGCTTCTTCTCCTCAACTCAGGGAGGCCAGGGGCTCCCTATCCTTGCACATAGTTTGGAAATTCTCCAGGCAACCACAGTGCTGTCCTACTTTGTTTCCCATCCCTCAGGGGTCACTGATACGGTTGCCTGATACTCAATGTTTTAAAAACTATTGTTTCATATACGGTGTCTAGCTTTTTAGTTATTTCAGGCAAAAAGGTAAATCTGATCCTTATTTTAATCTTGGTCAGCAGAAGTCTGCAATCAGCTGTACATATTTTATTTAAGGTATTTAAATATATATATATATATATATATATATATATATATATATATATATATAGACTCTGAGAAGGTGTCCATACCCTTTACCAGATGGCCAGAAGGGACCATGACATCAAAAAAGGTTAAGAACTGCTGCTCAGTACCTCAGGTATTAGTTTGTATTTTTTTAAAGTAATCTCTATACCCAATGCAGGCTTGAACTCACGACCCTGAGATCAAGAGTTGCATGCTGTTCTGACTGAGCCAGCCAGGCGCCCCATTACTTCATTTTTTTTAACCTCTCCTCCTTCCAGGGGCATAGATTTTGTGTGGGACAGATGGGAAAAGGCCCTCATTGCTTTTAGGCCTTCAGGAGTTGGTGTCCAAGCAGGAATGAGAGCACGAGCATGTTCTTTGGGAGGTTTGGGCTTGTGGGTCTCCCCCTGGAACAGGTGTGGGAGGAACCTGATTTCTGCTCTGCTCCATGTTGGTTGTGTTTTTATTGCTTCTTGCAGAGAGGTTTGTAAATCTGCATATGCGGACAAATGTGTTATGGAGTATTAATTTCGCATCAAAACTGGTTATGAAACTTTTTTTTCTTTCTCCATGCCCCTCCTGGAAACCCTGCCCACGCCATTGCAGACTCTGCCCCATTTCCCCCTCCTTCACAATTAGGGTTTATGCTTCCTGAGCCTGAAAGCCTTTGCCTGGCGAAGGAATCTATGTGCACCCTAGCAGAGCATGTTTTGTTAATCCTGGTGCAAAGTCAGAACAGGTTGGAGGTCTCTCCTTCCTCTCACTGACAAGGGAGCTGAAGGTGGAGCTGGCTCCCACCTGGAAACTATTCACTAGTTCTGTATTTTGCCCAGAATCCCAAGTCTCCCCTAATTTCTTTTGGAAGACTAGAACTATCTGAGCTCCTCTGTAGCGACAACTGAAATGAACTCATTAGCATTTGTAAGCAGGTCTGTGGGAGCCAGGCAGAAGGGATTCATTCTATAGAGATGAACATTAACACCTTCCCCAACTGAGCTCAACTGCTATTCCAGCATCAAACTCAGAAACATCTTTCTCTGTTTCTCTTTTCTCATCTGGATTTAATAGTTCTGCCCCAGGGGTAACACAGCCATCAACAAATCATAGCCCAGCACAAGGGACTCCAAAATCCAGCCTTTGGCACCTGTGCATTTTTTTCATATAATAAATGTGTGAGCATCTGCTGTATACTAGCCACTGATGATAGCGTGATGAGCAAAACCAAACTCTGCAGTTCCTTTTTATGGGGGGCTTACCATCTAACTGAGAGAGGGGCGTTGGTGTGTATGTGTGTGTCTGTCCACATATGCATCTATGTATGTGTATAAATATATTTATGTATATATATATACACACATATATAATCATACACATGTATTTATATATGCACATATATAAAATATAACTGTGACAAGAATCAGAAATCATAAACTAGGGAGAACTGACCTGGTCAGGGAGTTTGGAAAGTCTTCCCTGAAGAAATAATGACTCATCTGAGCTATAAGGGAGGAGTAGGCATTCATGAGGGGAAGCTGGGAAGGGATGTTGCTGGCAGAAGAAACAGAATGTGCAAAGGCCCTGTGGCCTGAGGGAGCAGGTGTGTGTGTCAGATTGTATTTTTTAATGATCACTGCATCACTATGGGGTATCCCACAGCTCTTCTTACAATGTGATCCTGATACTCATCCAGGAAGATGTGGGGTCTTTTTCTTCTTAAAATTTGATGGGCCTATGACTACAACAGAGTTGAGGCCATATGACTTTCAAGACTAAATCTATAAATCTTCCACCTGGCTCCCTTGGGGCCTAGCCACCATGCTGTCAGGCTGCCATGCAGCCAACATGGAAAGTCCCAGCTGATGACCCAGCTGGCAAAGGGCATCACCCTCCAAACATGTGAGTAAATGAAACTTCAGATGACTTGAACCTCTGAAGCTGACGTCAAGTGGAACAGAGATGAATTGTCCCCACCAGGCCCTACCCAAATTGCACATTTGTGAGCAAAATAGATATTGTCATTGCTTTAAGCCACTAAATATCAGGGTGGTTTGTTCTGTTGCTGTGAATAACAGTATGCATGGGGAACCATGAGAAAGTCAGTGGAAAAGAGCACAAACAACTTGGAATACTATTCTGTGAGCTGAGAACGGAAAAGGGAGCAAGTGCTAGATCCAGAACTTGCTAGAAGCCCAGTGACACTACAAGAGGCACCTCCTCAGAGCCCACAAAGACCTGGAGGCCCATGGCTTGGCAATTGGAGTGAGGGCTGGATTTCAGCCCTCACTTACGTCTCAGCCAAGCACTCTTGTTCATGGCACACCTATACAACTATGCTCTGGGGCCCTGGCTAGAACACACAAGGCCTCAGAGACCGAGTTAGAGATTTTGGTCTTTATTCTAGAAGCAATGTGGGACCAGGTAAAGGGACCAGCAAAATGATTCCTATTGTTTAAGTTCAGAAGCTCCCAAGAGACTTCCAATAGTTGCCGTCCATAGATTTCAGGTTCTATTCTAAGGTAGAAAATGGGGCCAGAAAAGTCAGCCTTCCTGTTCTTCAATATTTCTCTTCTATAAAGGTGGAGATAATTTCTACCTACATGCTAATCCCAGTTTTGGCCTAACCCAGAATAATTAAAAGATGGCTAACAGTGAGGATTACACTAAAATCTAGTCCCTTGTCTTTTTAAGCTTTTGCCTTTTAAACTAGTCTATTGCCTTGGTTCTGACCCAGTGTCTCAGAAACTTTAGATCTGGATTTCTCCTTATATCTTTGCATCCTCCTCCCCCTCATTCTGTTTCCTGTCACCAATAGCTAAGAGAACGACCTCCAACATCCTCCAAGAATGTGGTCAAGCTCTGAGCCACGACAAGTACCCTTCCACATGGTGGGTCATGTGCAGAACAAGGAGTGAGATGAATAAACCATGGGGTGCATGGTAGAAGGCACTTTTGGCTATCTGCACAGTGCATTTTCTCCTATGTTTCTGGATAAGAACAAGCTGATTTTGTTCACCTTACCCAAGTGATTACAGCTTGTCAGGAAGGTTGGACTTCTCCTAGCCCCAGGACCTTGAAACTTGGTTGACCTGAGTAAATCATGGTGGTCTCATCCTTCTTGCCAAACGAATGGTTTGGACTTGAACCAATGAGATGTGAGGGAAAGTCTGCTGGGGAGCCTCTCCAAAAGTTTTCCTTGCTCATGAGAAGGAATACAGAGCTTGGAGGCTGCTCTCATTTTCATAACACTCCCAGAACTGTAGCTGCCATCTTGAGACTATGAAGGAATCTCATGTGAGAGAATGAGTTCACAGGCTGAGGATAATAAAATGAAAAGATGGAAATGACCTGCTTCGTTGAAGATATCATTGAACAACTAAATTACCAACCCTGGAGTCATTCCAATTCCAACTGATTTGTCATATAAGGTAATAAAAGATTTTATTGTTTAAGGCACTTTATGTAAATTTTCCATTGCTTCTGACGAAAACATCCTAAACTGATACAGCTCTTCTTGTTGTGAAATCCAGATCAGATACTTAGATTTTCGTTCTCCTGTGAGCAGAAGATGAGGAAGACACACTAATATTATAAGCACCTACTGTGTGTCAGACATTGTGCTAAATGCTTTCCGTTTAATATTTGCCCTAAGGTACTGTATGGACTTTACAACATGGCTACAAATTCTTAAATGCTTTTTCCACCAAGAGATGGGATTGTTCTTTCATAACTGATCTTTTTGTTTATATTTAATATATAAAGTTACATAATCGCTGAGCTCAACAATAATTTGTGAAGTATGCATAAATAATAACAATCTGATTTTTCTCTTAAATACAAAGATTCATTAATATTTTTTAAAAAAGAGGTGGGATCTATGTCTCTCTTTCTTGGATCTGGGTAGAGTTATGAATATTTTAACCAACAGAACACAGTGAAAGCCTCAGTCTTAAAAAGTTGTGCAGGTTTCTCTTTGTTCACTGGAGCCATGTAAGAAATTCGATTATCCTAAGACCACCATCTGAAAATCCTGGTGTAGGTGCTCTGTTTGACAACCCTAGCAGAGGCCAGTCTGCCAGTCATGCTTGCTAAGGCTCCAGACGTGTAATGATGTCATCAAGAACCTCCAGAGCAACCTACCAGCCAGCTATGTACTACCAAGTGTCCTCAATTGATGCCACATGGAACAGAAGAATCGCCAAGGCATGTCCTGCCTAGAATGGCAAGATACAATAAAATCGCTGTTGTTTTAAGCTACTACATTGCTGAGATACTTAGCTATACGGCAATAATCAGCGTGAGATTGGCTTTGTTACTTTCTCTTGGCAGATAGGAATAACAAAACCAAAGCTCAGGCCATTAAGTAATGGAAGCAGGATTTCAATCTCAGTTTGTCTGGCTTCAAAGCCTAGTCTCTTCCCAAAATGCTGTAATGCCTGGATCCTTCCTTGATATTCAGGCACCAACCCTGGCCTTTTCTCTGTTTTGACTTCTGGTTCACAGTCTGGCTTCATTCTCCAGATTTATGGTTCCTACCTGACACTTCTTTCTACATGGTTAGACTTTCCAACCGAGACCATCCATTTTGTCCTTCTTTACCAGCCTAATCAGTGGTGTGGCCATTGCTGCGTGCCCACCAGTACTCCGGGCTGCTCTGTTACCTCCCAAACTCAGTCCCTGTCAGATGTAAGTGCTGTGCTCGTCATTTCAACCACATACCGTTAGTGAGTGTCTGTTTAACTCCAGGTACTCAGATGGGTACTTGGGAGGCAAACACAGAGTTCCACCTCAAAGAGGATGGAATATGGAAGTCTTAACATTCGACTTGTTAACAGAGACACCTATGCGGAAACACGTAGGTGGACACTGTGTTCCTTCAAAGGACGTAAGACATTCATCCCAGAGCTGTGCCATGTTCCACAATTCCCTAAAAACTTATCAGTTGTCATGGGTTTTGTTTTGTTTTGTTTTGTTTTGTTTTGTTTACTGTATGAAGGCATTTCTGACCTCTGTCCCTAGCCTGGTTCACCAGATGTGGCTCTGAAGACCTCCGCGTTGTTCTTGCTCCGTCTCTGAAAGAGCAGAGAACTTGGTCACCACTGAAGAATTTGAAAAGATGTAGCGCTGGTAATCAGGACAACCTTTGCTTTCTCTTTAACTCTCATGGGTTTCCTTTGTGTTTCCTCTGTCGTCCTTATCTGTTCTTTCCACCACTCCACACTGCCTGTGCTTACCCCACTGGGATCTTGAGTCCTTGGGCTTTCAGGGATAAAAAGCTAGTTGGTCCTTGGGTGGCGTCAAGACACTGGCCAAAAAAATCCTCAAGCTCACATTTCCTCTGTGCCCCCTTCACTAGTTAGCACAGGAAACTAGAGGACTTCTGGGGCCAAGACAGTCTAATCAGACCAGACACAGGGACCTACCAGATAATCTGACACAGAAGAACATCGAGTAGGAGCTACATGGAATGTTTTGAATAGAAGTGAGCACATCTTATTTTATAATTCCTATGGACGAAAGGAATGGAGAAAGAAGATAAACACATACTGGCCCAGCTCTACCACCTACCGGTGGGATGACTCTGAAGAAGATTCTTAACTTTTCTGACCCTTAGTTTCCTTATCTGTAAAATGGGGATAATAACCATATCCACCTCACCCTGTTGTGAGGATGCAAGGAACTCGTACAAGTCAAGCATGAAGCATAGTGCCTCCCACGGCGGAGGCTGAATGAATGAAAGCCATAAACCATCATCATCATCACACCCTCATTGTTGTTTCCAAGTTCATACAACATACCCTCTCAGTACCTTGAATGGTTTCCATCCTGTACTCCTGAACGAAAGGGTTAACTCCTGGAAGGCACCTTCTAGTTCCTGGTAAAATACAGCTCTGAAAGCCTGGATCAAATGACTGCAGGGTTTTCCTTTCCAAACCAGGGGTTAGGGGCTCTGACTTGCCCCACCTGCCGCCAAAGGGGTGGGAGCCTGTTCAAGGAGGAGCCAGGTGGAACTGGATCTTCTTCCCCTGTTGCTTTAGCGTGATTTGTCTCCTGGTCCTTTGTTCTCCCAAACAAAGCCAAAGGAAACCTTCCCCAGCTTGTAAATACTATGGCTCCAACCCCAGGCTGTGGTAGTGTGCTGAGTAACTTCCACCTGAGGAGGGCGCAGAACACGCCCCCAACCGCCCCCCCCCCCCACCCCCCTGCCCCTGCCTGTGAACAAATGAATGAAACGAATGAATGAGTGGATGAGCAGAATGCAGGCGAGGCCACTTTTTAGCCCCAGGCGATCACTTCCTCCTCCAAAGAGGCTGATCCTTGGGGCTCTTTGTCTTGCTTTTCCTTCTCCCTTCTCTCTCCCCCGGTCTTTCCTTGTTTCCTACCTTGGTTGGTAAGGACTTTCCACGGTGTTGTCATCCGTGGCTCTTTCCCCCAGGCCTGGAAAACAGATCTATTCAAAGTTAAAAAAAAAAAAAACTGGACAGACCCCTAAAGGATGATGCCAGAGAAAAGCCCTGCAGAGATCTCAGGTGACTGACCGCTCAGGCAACCGCGAGCAGGCCTACCCCGTGCATCACCCCAACTCCAGCGGCCTCTATATCAACTTCGGAGAATGTCAAGGAAGGCAGCTCGTGAAGGAGACAGCCTCCTTTCTTCGACTGAAGTCTCAGATGGATAATGGAAGGCAGATAATAGAGTGTTCTTATATATCAATTAAACTTGAGACAAAGCCTTTCCACCTCTATTGAGCACTCACGTCTGGGGCCTGAGAGATTAGAATATTAGGAAAGAACTGTCAAAAAATGCATCAGGTTGGCTTGCTCTACAGACAGGTATTTATTTGCCAATAAAAGGAAAAGAAAAAAAAAAATCTCAGCAGGCAAGCAGTCAGAGGTAGTGGACGTTGCTTTGGTTTGAGAAAGCTCTGGATGAAGCTGCTTCCTGGATGTGGATAACATAACAGGCTTTGGGGAACGGAATTAGTGGCTGGCCCCCACTTTTGGTAGCAGCTCTAGATGTGAATTATGCAGTTCCGGATTGATATATTAAGGACTTGAGTGATCTCTGTCTGTGTCTTTGCAACCTCCGAACCATCTTCCTTATGCTTCGGGCTAGATGGGCCCATCGCATATGGAAACATCCTCCTCGTTTCAAATAAAAATAAAAACAGCCAAATTAAGAAGTCTGGTGAGGGTGCCTGGGTGGCTCAGATGGTTAAGCATCTGCCTTCGGCTCAGGTCATGATCCCAGGGTCCTGGGATCAAGTCCCGCCTCGGGTCCCCTGCTTCTTGGGAGCCTGCTTCTCCCTCTGCTTCTCTCTCTCTCCCTCATGAATAAATAAATAAAAAATCTTAAAAAAAAAAAAAAAGAAGTCTGGTGAGCATTTGGCCAGAAAAACATGTTAGCTGGGCATCTCGAACTGCAGATCCTTCATCTATAAAATGACTGTGATGATAGGACTGTGTATTTTTCGTTTTCAGAATATTCATATTTGGTCTTTGAGGTAAGAAGGACAGGAATTTGTAAATCCCCTTTTAATTGTGATACGTATTAGTACCATTTATAAGAAAGGAAACCAAAGTCTAAAAAGTGAACGGGGGTTTCTCTGTGGGAATCTAAATGCAGGAATAGAATTCCATGGTGGCGGGACGCCTGGGTGGCTCAGTTGGTTAAGCGACTGCCTTCGGCTCAGGTCATGATCCTGGAGTCCCGGGATCGAGTCCCGCATCGGGCTCCCTGCTCGGCAGGGAGTCTGCTTCTCCCTCTGACCCTCCCCCCTCTCATGTACTCTCTCTCTCTCAAATAAATAAATAAAATCTTAAAAAAAAAAAAAAAGAATTCCGTGGTGGCAAAATACAAATGTACTTAAAAGAGATTTCCACCTTTTTTTCATAAGGTGGTTGTGACTATAAAAATCACCTGAGAGACTTTGGCCCTCACCCCCCAGAAATTCAGATTCAGCAAGGCTGGGATGGTGTACAGAGTTCTGCACATTTCATGAGTTCCCTCAGTTGATCCTCAGGCAGGCTCCTTGGACCATATTTGGAGAGTTATATACTAGGCTTATTCTTTTCCAGAATGATCAGGTCAAATCAAGGATATTTCGTTTGGGCGCACCTGGGTGGTTCAGTGAGTTGAACATCCGACTCTCGATTTAGGCTCAGGTCATGATCTCAGGGTCATGGGATTGATCCCAGCGTTGTCAGGCTCCTCGCTCAGTGGGGAGTCTGCTTGAGATTCTCTCTCTCCCTCTCTGTCTGCCCCTCCCCCCTGCACACACTCTCTCTCTAAAATAAATATATAAATCATAAGAAAAAAAGAATATTTAATCTCCTCTTGGGGTGCCTGGCCGGCTCAATCAGTAGAGCATGCCACTCTTAATCTTGTGAGTTCAAGCCCTACATTGGGCATAGAGCTTACTTTAAAAAGTAAATAAATAAATAAATATTAAAAGAAAAATAAAGAATATTTAGTCTCATTCTGTCTCCAGAGCAACGAAGCCTCTTCTGAAGGTCAAAACTTGCTAATTCCTGAGATTCTCCCAGCAAGTTGTAGGTAGTTGATTCTCCCTCCCCAAGCTCCAGGCAAATCCAAACTTCAGCAATATTGCATCTGTATTGTCTGCCAGGAAGGAAGTGAATCAGAGACAAAGAGCCAGGGCGCCCTCCATTCAGGGAACATTTACAAACATACTGTTAAGAATTCTACCCTGAACAACTGAAATTTCAGACTCGGAATTGAAATATTGAGACTTTTCACAAGCAAATGACTGTCTGAATTCTTTTTTACTAGTTATGCTAGAAATTCTACTGCCAGATGTCTATTTTCAGCAAGTAATGGTGAACTCTAGAAAGTTTAAGCTGCGGTATGATATGAGTTACTAATTTACTAGATCAATTACCAAAGGGTTATGGTGGTCAGTCAAGAGAAATATGACAGCTAAATTCCACTCTGACTCAAGCCGTTTTTGCAGACATCATTTCTAAGAGCCTGAGAAATTCTGCATTCCACTTTCCCTGACTCTTAAGTCCCTTCTCAATTACCCAGGGAGGATGGTTGCTGATCATCAGCATGCTGTTGCAACTCTGTTTTAATGCTTACTTTAAATCATAGTTACCGTGTTCTCGGTTGTGGTTTTAATGTACTTAAAATGGCAGCTCTATAATGAAAATAGACAGCAATTCACAACCCCAGCTCAGTACCAGAATCACCTATGGAGCTTTTAGAAAAATCCAGATGCTAGTGACCCACCCCAGACCTAGTGACTCAGAATCTCATGGGATGGATTCTGGGTGTGTTTGTTTATTTGTCCTTACTTTTTTTTTTTTTTTTTTTTTTGTAAAGCTTCCCGGGAGTGCATACCGACCCCCACCTCCACCCTGAAGAACTATGATATGTTTTTGTGCTTCTCATGGTAATAAACTCTGCTATTTGTGACAGCCTCTCATGTGCTGGGGACTTTGCCTATAACACATGTAATTGTTCCAAAAACACTGTAGGCTAGGAATTATTATTTTGCTTTTATTACAAATGAGGGCCCAAAAAGTTTAAGCAAATTGTCCTAAGCCACTGAGGTCTTTTTGTCTCCAAATCCATTTTCCTTCTATGTGAAAATCTGTCATTACTTAAGAGACTCAGGGCTCAGCAAGGTGAATTCCTTAGCTCAGTAAACTAGTGGATACATTTGTGGAATTTTTTTTTTTCTGAAAAATATCCATTTCTGTCCCTCCTCCTTCTTCTTATCCTCTAGGTCTTGGCTTAGATAGCATTTCCTTTTGAGATTTTCTGGCCTGCTTCTCCTTTGTGCTCTCAGTGAGCTCTGCGCCGGACCTGACCCTGTAAGGCAGTTGTCTGTTCCTTTGTCTCTATCCCTCCCCAGACTATCTCCTCCCAGAGGACAGATATCCAGACTTACCACCGTATCCCTAGCTAGCCACCTTGCTGAGTACCTAGCTTGTGCTCAATAAATATTTGTTGAATGAAGGGATGAATGGGCAGATGGATGTGTGCATGGATGGATAGATAGGTGGATGGATGGATGGATGGATGGACAGACAGTTGATTGTGGACTGAATTAATTGCCAATGACAACAAGGGAGCAAAAATGAGAACTGATTCATGAGCATGACTAAAAGAACTTAGAAATTCTTTTTTTAAAATTTTTTATTGTTATGTTAATCACCATACATTACATCATTAGTTCTTGATGTAGTGCTCCATGATTCATTGTTTGTGCATAACACCCAGTGCTCCACGCAGAACGTGCCCTCTTTAATACCCATCACCAGGCTAACCCATCCCCCCACCCTCCTCCCCTCTAGAACCCTCAGTGTGTTTTTCAGAGTCCATCATCTCTCATGGTTCATCTCCCCCTCCGACTTACTCCCCTTCATTCTTCCCCTCCTGCTATCTTCTTTTTTTTCTTTTTTCTTAACATATGTTGCATTGTTTGTTTCAGAAGTACAGATCTGTGATTCAACAGTCTTGCACAATTCACAGCGCTCACCATAGCACATACCCTCCCCAATGTCTATCACCCAGCCACCCCATCCCTCCCACCCCCCACCACTCCAGCAACACTCAGTTTGTTTCCTGAGATTAAGAATTCCTCATATCAGTGAGGTCATATGATACATGTCTTTCTCTGATTGACTTATTTCACTCAGCATAACACCCTCCAGTTCCATCCATGTCGTTGCAAATGGCAAGATCTCATTCCTTTCGATGACTGCATAATATTCCATTGTGTATATATACCACATCTTCTGTATCCATTCATCTGTCGATGGACATCTTGGCTCTTTCCAC
>NW_027397082.1:8440487-8575882 GCF_003265705.2 Callorhinus ursinus
TTTGTATTTCCCTGATGCCGAGAGATGTTGAGCACTTTTTCATGTGTCTGTTGGCCATTTGGATGTCTTCTTTGGAAAAATGTCTGTTCATGTCTTCTGCCCATTTCTTGATTGGATTATTTGTTCTTTGGGTGTTGACTTTGATAAGTTCTTTATAGATTTTGGATACTAGCCCTTTATCTGATATGTCATTTGCAAATATTTTCTCCCATTCTGTCGGTTGTCTTTTGGTTTTGTGGACTGTTTCTTTTGCTGTGCAAAAGCTTTTTTATCTTGATGAAATCCCAATAGTTCATTTTTGCCCTTGCTTCCCTTGCCTTTGGCGATGTTTCTAGGAAGAGGTTGCTGCGGCTGAGGTCGAAGTGGTTGCTACCTGTGTTCTCCTTTAGGATTTTGATGGACTCCTGTCTCACATTTAGGTCTTTCAACCATTTGGAGTCTAGTTTTGTGTGTGGTGTAAGTAAATGGTCCAGTTTCATTCTTCTGCATGTGGCTGTCCAATTTTCCCAACACCATTTGTTGAAGAGACTGTCTTTTTTCCATTGGACATTCTTTCCTGCTTTGTCAAAGATGAGTTGAACATAGAGTTGAGGGTCCATTTCTGGGCTCTCGATTCTGTTCCATTGATCTATGTGTCTGTTTTTGTGCCAGTACCATACTGTCTTGACGATGACAGCTTTGTAATAGAGCTGGAAGTCCGGAATTGTGAGGCTGCCAGCTTTGCTTTTCTTTTTCAATATTCCTCTGGCTATTCGGGGTCTCTTCTGGTTCCGTACAAATTTTAGGATTATTTGTTCCATTTCTTTGAAAAAAGTGGATGCTATTTTGATGGGGATTGCACTGAATGTGTAGATTGCTCTAGGTAGCACTGACATCTTCACAATGTTGGTTCTTCCAATCCATGAGCATGGAACGTTTTTCCATTTCTTTGTGTCTTCTTCAATTTCTTTCCTGAGTATTTTATAGTTTTCTGAGGACAGATCCTTTGCCTCTTTGGTTAAATTTATTCCTAGGTATCTTATGGTTTTGGGTGCAATTGTAAATGGGATCGACTCCTTGATTTGTCTCTCTTCTGTCTTGTTGTTGGTGTATAGGAATGCCACTGATTTCTGTGCATTGATTTGATATCCTGCCACTTTACTGAATTCCTGTATGAGTTCTAGCAGTTTTGGGGTGGAGTCTTTTGGGTTTTCCACATACAGTATCATATCATCGGCAAAGAGTGAGAGTTTGACTTCCTCTTTGCCGATTTGGATGCCTTTGATTTCTTTTTGTTGTCTGATTGCTGTGGCTAGGACTTCTAATACTATGTTGAATAGCAGTGGTGAGAGTGGACATCCCTGCCACGTTCCTGACCTTAGGGGAAAAGCTCTCAGCTTTTCCCCATTGAGAATGATAGTCGCTGTAGGTTTTTCATAGATGGCTTTTATGATATTGAGGTATGTACCCTCTATCCCTTTACTCTGAAGAGTTTTGATCAAGAAAGGATGCTGTACTTTGTCAAATGCTTTTTCTGTATCTATTGAGAGGATCATCGGATTCTTGTTCTTTCTTTTGTTAATGTATTGTATCACATTGATTGATTTGCGGATGTCGAACCAGCCTTGCAGCCCAGGGATAAATCTCACTTGGTCATGGTGAATAATCCTTTTAATGTACTGTTGGATCCTGTTGGCTAGTATTTTGGTGAGAATTTTTGCATCCATGTTCATCAAGGATATTGGTCTGTAATTCTCCTTTTTGATGGGGTCTTTGTCTGGTTTTGGGATCAAGGTAATGGTGGCCTCATAAAATGAGTTTGGAAGTTTTCCTTCCATTTCTATGTTTTGGAACAGTTTCAGGAGAATAGGTATTAATTCTTCTTGAAATGTCTGATAGAATTCCCCTGGGAAGCCATTCTGGCCCTGGGCTTTTGTTTCTTGGGAGATTTTTGATGACTGCTTCAATTTCCTTAGTGGTTATAGGTCTGTTCAGGTTTTCTATTTCTTCCTGGTTCAATTTCGGTAGTTGATACATCTCTAGGAATGCACCCATTTCTTCCAGGTTATCTAATTTACTGGCATAGAGTTGCTCATAATATGTTCTTATAATTGTTTGTATTTCTTTGGTGTTGGTTGTGATCTCTCCTCTTTCATTCATGATTTTGTTGATTTGGGTCATTTCTCTTTTCTTTTGGATAAGTCTGGCCAGGGGTTTATCAATCTTGTTAATTCTTTCAAAAAACCAGCTCCTAGTTTCGTTGATCTGTTCTACTGTTCTTTTGGTTTCTATTTCATTGATTTCTGAGAAATTCTTCTAATAGGAGAATCACTTAAAAAAAAAAAGACTCAGGAATCCTGTTAGTAAAATGAAGACAGAGAGCAAATATAATTTTTTTTTAGAGAGCGAGAGAAAGAGTATGCGTGTAAGCAGTGGGAGGGACAAAGGGAGAGGGAAAGAGAGATTTTTAAGCAGGCTCCATGCTCCACGTGGAGCCCGACCCCGGGCTCGATCTCACGACCCTGAGATCATGACCTGAGCTGAAATCAAGAGTCGGACGCTTAACCAACTGAGTCACCCAGGTGCCCCAGACAATTTTTGGCATTAAACATAAGACCTCTCATGCTCCCAGAGGAATATTTAAGTTACAAATGAATGAATGAATGAATGATTTAACTCACATATTGTTCTTATTCAGTAGTAACAGTAATGCCACCTTGGTTTCTAGACAATCTTTCTTCCCTCAAAGAGGTTAAATCACTCCGGCAAAGTTTGTTACTTCCCATTTCAAAGAACTTTCTCAACTGTCTGGTTATTCCAAGTGTTTGAAAAGAAAAAAGGAGGAAGGGAGAATAAAGACCATCTGTATGGCAAAGTAGGAAGCTCGCTCACCCTATTGCTTCATGATGGATCATATAAAGAGAAAAGATTTTGAAATAATGGCAGGTCTTCAAGAGTAACAAATGGCATCTTAGAAAACAAAGCAAAAACAGTAACAGCATAATACAGCAAGGAAGGCAGCATAAATGCAGAGGAAGGGAGTATGAAGAGCTCTGGATATTGGAGAAGGAAGCTCTTTGGAGTCATTGCTCTAGGACTTGGGTAATCTGTATCAAAAGAAAAGCCTTATGATATTTTGGGCAGATCTTCAAGAGTAATAAAAGGCAGATTAAGAAATAAAATTCGAAACACACACACACACACACACACACACACACACACACACACACACCCCTACCTCAACACCATCTTCATTTCCCTCCCCCCTCCTCTTTGTAAATACTGTATAGCAAGGAGTCCAATGTAAGATTAAACCTACTTTGAACATTATAGTGAATACCAGGCCCCCCCAAACCAGAACATTTTCTTCCTCATTATCACCTCATTAAGATGCCCCTAAGGCCCTCACTCTTTATACGATGATATCATGCAAGGAACAGGTCCTGTATGCCTGCGTTGAAGCATGACTGATATTTAAGACCAACAACTCAAGAGCCTTTGATTGCTTTTGTGTTTATTCAGAATGGCACTTTTATGTAGGGCCATAAAGTGGTGAATTTCCTATACAGAGCTGAGAGTGTGTGAGTTGGGGCAGGTGGTGTGTGGAAGCCTGGGGTAGCGTAGGTGAGCCCCGAGACTTCTCTCCGAGTATGACCACCACACTCAAATAGGAGATTGTCTAACTTCCCTGTACATGGCTGTGTTCATGTTGCTAAATCCCATGGCCACCTCTGAGATATGAAAAGGTGGAGGAAGTGATGTCAATAAGGAAAAAGACAGATGAAAGCAAATTGTCCCTGACAAATTATGAGTCATATACCTTTTAACCAGCCAGTTCTGAGAAAGGCAAGCCATTGTTACTTGAATTTAACCTCTGAGATTCCAAACACAGGGATACTTGGGAGATAGGACTTTATGTTGCAGTAGAAAGATAGTCCCCTAGGGGTGCCTGGGTGGCTCAGTCAGTTAAGCGTCTGTGTTCAGCTTAGATCCTGATCCCAGGGTCCTGGAATCGAGCCCTGCGTCCAGTACCCTGCTCAGCAGGGGGGGTCTACTTCTCCCTTTGCCCCTGCTCATGTGCTGTCTCTCTTGCTCACTCTGTCTCTCAAATGAGTAAAATCTTTAAAAAAATAAAATAAATAAAATCTTTAAAAAAAAAAGCCCCAAAACGATTGTCTCCTACATAAATATACTCTGTACACCACTCCCACTTCCCGCCCAATTTTGGCCATAAGCTCAAACTCATCTGCCATTTTGGTCCTTGGAAGTAAGGCAGAAGAACAGCTGCTACTCCAAGTTGAGTGAGTACACCACCGAATCTTCTTTTGGGGATGTGGATAGTGATTCCCCAGTCTTACTAACACTGCTATGTAAATACAGTTTCTATATCCCATTGGACCAGATTTAGTTCCTAACTTTTCTTTAAAAAAAAAAAACAAAACCAAAACAGCTTAATTGAAATATAACTTCCATTCCACACAATTCACCCACTTAAAGCATACAATTCAGTAGTTTTGGGTATATTACACTAGTTAATTTTTTAAATTGGTCCATATTCTCTTTTCTTCTTTTTTTTTTTTAAGACTTTATTTCTAAGTAATCTCTACACCCACTGTGGGATTTGAACTCACAACCCTGAGATCGAGAGTTTCACACTCCACCGAAGGAGCCAGCCAGCTGCCCCTGGTCCATATTTTCTTATTAGAAATTTCAGTACTATCACTGAAGAAGGGAAGAAAATCGAAGAAGAAATAACAGTAGAAGTATAGAAGGGAAAGGAGAGAATGAGTCAGGAACAGAAAGAAAGGAAACCAAATACTTCCAATACTTTCCAAACCAAAGAGGAACTGACCGCTTCTGGGTTTCTCGGTCTTTTAACCAGGATTCAAAAAACCAACATGGCGGCAGATCCCTGAAAGTCAGGGGCAGAATGTGGAGAATTATGGAGCAAAGGCCCAGATGGGCTGTTGTGGATTGGGACTGAGAGTGGAAAAGGCTACTGGGAGGCCACAGGAAATCTCGAACCCTGCCTCATTGGCTCTTTGTCACTCTGCTGAGCCCTCCCCGACACAGGAACCAGGCACAGAGTAACAGCTCAGTGACCTGAACCACGTGCCTGTTTTCACCTCCGTCCTTTTCTTGCTTCTCAAACTGCAGCATTTAATGAGGTAAAACATCAGATTACAGAGAACTTTTTAAAAAATTTTTTAATGAGAATTCAGGGAAGTTTCTGGGTTAGCTGAGAAGTATGAAAGTATTTAACCTCCATTCAGCAGACTGCCCTTTATTAACATTTTCCCTTCTACTGTTGCTCACAAAACTGCGCTTTCTCAAACAAGTTCACCATTTGGTGTTTGGATCTGGTTATAGCCAGACAGTGCATGTCACCGTTACAGCATACAAATCAGCCGGAAGCTTGATTTAAGGACCAGAGCACTCTTCAAGGTGAACGCGGTGGGAAGGGAGTTGCTCTGTATGTGGAAACGTGGCTGCTCACACTGCAGTGGATGCTGACGGCCTGCACCCCTCCCTGTTTGTCATCATCGGTACTGGCACTGTTCCCATGGAGACCCACTCTTCGGGAAGGATGAGCCGGAATGTCTTCCATGAATTCCACTCAACAGTGGCTTTCTGCCTTTGTGCAAGGTCAACTCCTTATTTTGCTCTCTTCCCGGGGGGACATAGGACAGTGATAAAACGGGTGGAAGGAGAAGCAGTAAGGACTAAACAGAGAGCACTCCCTTCTCCCTGGTGTACTCCTCTTTGTAAGCTACCAAAGGACAGAATGCAGAAAACTGTCTTCCCTAAAGCCACAGACTGTTAGAACCGGAGGTCCCCTCAGAGCCATCTGTTCTTGCCTTCCTGGCCTCACTTCTTTTACTCGCTCTGGTTTTCTTTGGGAAACTTACTCTCTTGCATCCTCAGACCTTTGGATGGGGCTGACCTGGCCCCCGGTGCCAAGGGCTGGGCATGTAATCCAGTCCTGGCCAATGGGCAAATTCAGGTCCTCTAATTCCAGGGATTTATTTAGGATGGACACATAACTCTAACCAGTCCAATGAGGGTTTTTTTTGTTTTGTTTTTGATATATTGGGATAGAGAAGACCTATTTCTGATGGAATTGCTGGCTATAAGGATAATGTCAGGCTGCAATTCCTGGAGTCTCCAAATAGAGTGAGCATGCCTGAGTAGGAAAGTGTGAGGAAAAGACCAAATCATAGGAGCTTTTTTGAAACCCTGGATCCAGCTGCACCTGAAGCCATTTTATCTCTGAACTTTTCAGTATGTGAGCCCCCAAAAATCCAGGTTTTGGCTTAAGCCTGTTTGAGTTTGTTGTCTTTCATTTGTAACCAAAAGAGCCATGGCTAATATACCATCAGGTTCTTTCATTCTGCAAACCAGGATCAGGAAGAGGTTTGCCCAAGGTCTCATAGCCAGGGAGAGACCTGGATCAACATCTAAGCCCCCTGATGTCCACTCCAAGGCTCTTTCACAGTTATTCTTCCTGTTCGAGGCAGCACAGCACAGTTATTCTAGATCTGTTGAAATCACAGTAACATGAAATTTTAGGAGACTGGTAGCAATGCTCTCCTGTGATTGGCAGAGACTGGCCTCTGCAGATCTGACTGTTTAGTTGAGATCGTTATGATTCCTGCACCATCTCAGAGGATTCAACAAGCATGGCTCAAACACACCATCCCTCAATCTTTCTTTTTTTGTTGGGGAAGACAGTCCATTAAATGAACATCCCAATACCTGGGTCTGAGGTTCACCAACACGCACGGATATGGCTGACTGTTAAAACATTGAAATATGTCCATCTTGGGGGCGCCTGGGTGGCTCAGTCGTAATCGTCTGCCTTCAGCTCAGGTCATGATCCCGGGGTTCTGGGCCCCGCGTCGGGCTCCCTGCTCAGTGGGAAGCCTGCTTCTCCCTCTCCCACTCCCTCTGCTTGTGTTCCCTCTCTTGCTGTGTCTCTCTCTGTCAAATAAATAAATAAAATCTTAAAAAAAAAAAAGAAAGAAATATGTCCATCTTGGTTGGTGAAGAGCCCCTGCCTTGAGCTCCCTGAGGGCCTCATGTTGCCACTGCCCTTCACTCTGGACCCCCATTCCCCTAGAGTATCTCCTAAGTATCTAGCCATTACAGGGTTAATGCCTGGCCAATGGGGATGGGTCTTCAAATCCTACTCCAGCACTGGTACCAAAGTCTGTTCTGAGTTTATTTTGAATTTTAGCTCTGTACACACACACATGCACAGCCCAACCCCAAGGGGGAAACATGAGACAGAAAAGCTATAATCTGTTTCTCCTCACGGAGAGGGGACTCCTATGATGGTTTTAAACTTTTTTTGTGCCTTCTCATCTGTCCCCACAGAGATATTGACTCATGGTGATGCTCTTACAAGGAAACGAGTATTGGACCAGGAAATAGCATGCTGGGGTTCTAATCCCAGCCGTAGCCCCAAACCCCTGTGGACCCCACACAACTTCTCTGTGCCTCACGCATTAGGAATCTGAGGGCAATGCCTGCCCACCCTCTTTTCCTGGGATGCTGCCATGATTCTGAAAAACGACCAATGGATGGCTCATCATTATCTTGTGTTAAAGAGGCAGTTAAGGTCTCTTGAGCATGTGCCATGCATGGGCCAGGCATGGATGAGGCCCAGGTGTGGGCCTTGACATGCATGAACTTACTCAATTCTCCCCTCTGTGAGGTGGCCACTCTGTGGTCCCCAGGCACAGATGAGGAACTAAGACAGACAGTGGTTCAGTTACTTCCGGCTTATGCAGGACCTGGAGGTCATCTAACACAATGGGTGTGACTTGGGCTTTGGAATCAGAACCTCCCCCACAACCCTGGGTTCAAGTCCTGGCTGGCTCTGTTGTTTCTAAGCTCTGTGCTAAGCTTCCTTTTCTTTTTTTAAAAGTATTTTATTTATTTATTTATTTTAGGGAGCGAGAGGGAGAGAGAGAGAAAGTGCAAAAAGGGGGAGGGAGAGGGGGAAGCGGACTGCGCACTGAGCACGGACCCCGACGCTGGGTTCGATCTCAGGACCCTGAGATCAGGAGCTGAGCCAAAATCCGATGCTGAACTGACTGAGCCCCCCAGGTGCTCTAAGTTTCCTTTTTCTGTAAAACAAGAATATTAATAGTAACTACTGGCTACAGTCATTGAATGGATTAACTGGAAATAAGACCAAGGGCTGCCAGATTTAGCAAACAAAACAAATTGTTTTGTGGGGAGTCTGTCAGTGGGGAGGCTGCTTCTCCTTCTCCCTCTGCCTGCTGCCCCCCCCGCCCCCCCTCGTGCTCTCTCTCTCTCTCTCTCTCTGTCAAATAAATAAATTAAAAAAATATTTAAAAAAATAAGTATGTCCCATGCCATGTTTGGGATATACTTATACTGAAAAACTATTCATTATTTATCTGCAACTCAGGTTTAAGTGGGTGGCCTAGATTTTAGTTGGCAACCTGCATAGGAAGTGCCTGGCCTGTAAGGAGTATCAAGAAATGATAGGTGTTCCTGTGGGCACCTGAGTTCTGAACAAAGCCTTGGTGGGACTGGGGAGCAAAGAGGTGCAGGGAGGACCAGACTGAGAGGCTCTGGTCCCCAGCACTGGTCTTGGACCTCAGTGGCTGTTTCTGGAGGCTGAGGAGAAGCTTAGAGCAGATGTGGGCCGGGAGAAATGAGACTTTGGTGCAGAGCCCTGTGGCCTTCCTCTCAGTTCCAGTCCCTGCTGGGTTTACAGCGCCCACATACATGACCCTGGTGTCCTGTCTGGGGCTGACCCAAGGGACTGGGCCATGCTCACGCGCGGGGGTCCCCACCAGCTTCCCTTCACCCTGTGGAGGCCAGTGCTGCCTCCATGCTAACCGTCCTCAGTGGCTACCTGGCCTGGGAGGACCGAGTGTCCCCCGGCTTCAGAGCACACTGTGCTGCTCTCTGTCTGGAAGCTCTGGGAACATTCTGCCATAGTCACGCAGTGAAGGAGAGAAAGCGAAAAAACAAAACCCCCCAAACACCCAGTGCTCTCCAAAGCAGGGAAGGAGGGAGGGGCAAGAAAGAAAAAAGACCTGAAACAAAGACTTGCACCACCAAGTCACACTGGGCTTAATGGCCAAGCGGACCCAGCCGAGCCTAAAGTCACCCTATGGTAATGATGTCAGTGCTTACCTGAGCACTGTTCGTCCGACGCTCCAGCACCTTCCAGGCCCTCACTTCTTGGACCAGGCAGCTCTTTACAGTTAATACCGACGCCCCAGACCTTGGTGGTGGGCACACACCATTGGCCGGTCGTCTTAAGAACCTCCCGTTCTCAGTTTGCAGAGCCAGGATGGTGGCATTGTACCACTCACTCACGGAACTCACAGCTTCGCTTCAGTTTTGCTTAAGAACATGGTCGTGAAGAGCATGGGCTGTTAAGATAGACTGGAGTGTGAATTCTGGGGCCAGTGTGTTCACCTCCCTGTGCCTCGGTTTCCTTAGCTGTAAAAAGGACCTGCTTCCACCTTCTGCCCCATTGGGTCATTGGAGGATATAGTTATACTGAAAAACCAGCAGATCCAGGCTGGCTACCTTCTGCGCACCTGGTGACGCTGCAACCCAAGTGTGAATTGTGGCCTCGTCTGTGGCAAGCACGTGGTTGCTGGTAGCTCTTCTGACGAACGCACCGAGCCCTCAAGGGGCACGTGAGGAGCTCGGGAGATGCAGAAGTCCCTGCCCTGGGAGGTTTTACAGTCTGGTTGGGAGGCATACTAGGAAATCCTTAGAGAAAAAGACCTAGGTACTTTCCTATCATTAAACTGCAGGGCGCCTGGTTCTGAAGGTAAATGGCGAGGCCCGAGTTTCACGCAGGGAGAGTGTGGTGCTGGGCCCTGGCAGAGATGAGTGGGGCTGTGGCTGGGTGACCTTAAGATGCTAGACCAGTGGCCCCCGAGGAAATCTACAGTCTGGAAAGCCAGTCACTCTTTTGGTCAGCATTTTTATGGTCAAGATTCCCAAACCAAGTCAGGGGCTTGAAGCAGCCATTCCTCCATCGAGGACATTCCAAGGAACTGTGCAAATGGCTGCCCAAATCCCACAACCTTCTCACGGCGGGTCAGGGAGGCCAGAACCTTCTCTGCCCCCACCCATGAGCACAGCTTTTGCTGAGGTTCTCACCACAGGTTCTCCAGGCCCTGCCTTCCCCATCTGCTCGGTCATATTCTGTGGGGACTGCAGAACAGTAGACAGGGTCGTGTCTTGCCAGGCGAGGCAGAACTCAGCTTCCAGTTGTTTCTCAGGCAGGTGCTGTGTGCGGTTCAATCATTTCTTGGAGGCATTCAAGAGGATGATAGTCTCACAATTTCCAGATGTTTCTGTGATGACTGGAACAGCTCAGTATAGATCACACTGGATTTTTTTTTTTTTCATGTGTATCATTTCAGGTGAGTCACCTGATAATCTAGCAAGAAAGGGCTGGAGGTATTGCTGTTTGAATCCCCATTTAGCAGACAGGAAACTGAGTTTCAGAGAAGGAAAGTGATTTACCCTGGGTCACTCAGCTGGTATGTGAAATATATCTCCTATCAACCAGTGACATGCTCTCCATAATTGTCAAGCCAACCCTGCGGCTCCTGGAAGGCAGGGCCCATTTCTATACAAATCAGTCCCCGTCCTGCTGCCTACGTTTTATACAGTGGTGTCTGTTAAGTGTTTAATAAGTGGCTCTCTGGGAAAAAGAAAATCCCTGATTTGCAGTGTTTGCCAATTTCGGTCGTGTAAATACTCACAAAGGCCAATTTCAAGCTAGCGGTGTGATATCAGCCACTTGCAAAACTGAGCATTGACTAATTGGCTCTTCTAAGCCAGGAGGATCTGGCCCCAGCACACCTCGGTCTACAGAGTGCCTAACCTAGAAGGGAGCTAAGAGATACCGATGAAGTCAGTGATGACAGTGTTCCTCCCTCCATCCGAACTCACATACCCTGCGAGTGGAAGAAGCCTGGCCCCCATGTACACTGACGGAGGGATGGGGTTTGGACGGCTTCGATCTCGCAGACAGCAGTTCCGCAGAGTCAAGAACTGTGACTGGTCAGAGGCCTCCGGTGCCGGCATGGAAGGGAAATGGATTAGGGAAGAAGGAGAGAAAGAATGTGAGTGAGAAGAAGAGAAAAGGAGGGGGAGAGAAGACAAAAGCAAGCAAGGAAGAATGACAGGAAAGGCAGGGGGAGGTGGAGGAGGGCAGATGTGCAGACTCAGGTGATGGGGAACCCAGGAGGCAGCTCTCCTGGAGGACGCTGCCTGGCGGGGAACGTCCCTTCCAGTGCCCCCAGCAGGCTTGGGGGACACGCAGCAAGCACTGCTGTCCTGGGGTCCTGATCTTATCTCCCAGGGAGATCCATTCATTTCTGCATCCACGATAAAGCTGCCTCTGAGGGTCCACAGATATTACGTACCATTCTCACTACAATTTTGCAAGGCAGAAAACAGAGGCTCAGCAGACCCCGTACATTGTTCAAACGTACCCCGCCAATGAGTGATGGGGTCAGGATTCAAACTCTGCTCTTGCATGCTGCTTCTGGAAGGATCTGACACCTGGCAAAAGAATGGTGAATGGTCTTCGCACCCAGAGACCTCTCCACCCCGCTTCCTTTCTACAGCAGGCATGGTTCCTTTGGCCCAGGGGCCTAAATTAGAACATCAGTACATCGGTACAAGTACGTGACACGGATTCTCCAAACCCTAGAGCAGGGACACTGGATTTTAACCCACTGCAATTAGGAAATAATGAGACTTCATAAAACACCCACCTCGGGTCTGTAGAGCGGGCTGCGGACATGGGTGCAGGGAGGCCTCAGATACACTTCTGGATTTTGCCATCGTAAGGATCATGACACATTATTACTCCTTGACAACCCTGTGAGAGGGGATAGTGCCACCACCTTTACTGGGGAAACTGAGGCTCCTGGAGGTTGAGTCATCTGCTGTTGTAGTTTCGGCCCCAACCCCAAAGGCAGATCCCACGACAAGGACTTGGGAGCAGGCAGTTTACTTGGGAGGTGATCCCAAAACCTTGTGTGAGAGATGTTGCAGGCACTGCTGTGGGCAATTGGGGCTCAATCCTGCTGGGGATCCTGTGAGCAAGCATGTACCCAGAGTCATTCCAGACCCCCAAATGACAAGGAAGCTGAGATGTTTCTCTAACCTGTCCCTCTTCGGGGATGCCTTCTTTGGAAGGGCTAAATCTAGAGCTCCCTGGTTGTCCTGCTCTAGGGCTGAGAAGCTCCCTTGGTTCTAGGGAAAGCCCTCTGGTCACCAAGCAGTGAGAGACCTTAGGCACTCGATGGGGGAGACTGTCGGTATGGAGCCTAGACAGTATGGTGCATGCTTGCTCAAGGTCATGCTGACAGCAAAGGGAGCCAAACTGAGGTTCAAAATCAGGCCTGTTGCATGCCAGAACTCTTTATCTTTCTGTGACCCCCAAACACTTAAGACCAATAAGGAGACAGAATCCACAGACCTCGGAGGTGGGATGGATGGGCTGCTGAGGAAGAGTTAGGGTCAAAGATGAGCCCCAGGGTTTCTGGCTGACTGAACTTGGTAGTTAGGGCTCATTGTGTGAGAGACCGGATGCAAGTCCCAAGGGCTGCCACGATGGATGTTCGCAGGTATAATCTAGCTGCTCGGGGCACCTTCATTCTGGCCACATTTGTTTCCTTTTAAAAATCCAATCTCTTTATTTTACAGCCCAAATCTCTGGGCAAGAACAGTAAGACCAAACAAGAAGCAAGTCCACAAAAGCCCCATGGGAGGGGAATGAGCTAAGAGCACAGGCCTTCCCAGGGCCACCCAAGCCTCTTTCGAAGCACACAGAATAACAAAATATCCAAAACAAAACAAAATGAAAAACACACACACACAAAACCCAACAAAAGTCAGGGATTCTGTTTCTCAGGGCTCCTTAGCCAGTGATGGTGCTGGGACCCATTTTAAATGGTGCTGTTTGTTTAAGAGACAAGCAGGTGCTCTCTTCTCTTATTCACACCACAAACAAAGCCAAGTCCTGGCCTAGGCTGCTGGGGACAGCCATTAGGAGCGAGGGAACGGAGGGAAGGGAAGGCTGGGCCAACTGTTCAATGTTGAAAGGGTTTTGTTTTGATTTTTTAAAAAGTAATTTCTTCTTGGCAAAGCCACTGGATTGAAATCTGACTGAACTCTGTATCCAAATAAAAATAGGGCAAGTTGGAATCTTAGGGAAGGCAATGCTCAGATATGGTGGATCCCATGACCTCCTTGCTCCACCCTGGCCAGCCCCTCTGTCATCTGTCCTCACCTGTCCTCACAGGTTGCCATTATGAGCTCTGGGCCTGGGGCGCCTCGTTTGGGAAGGCCCAAAGATTTGGCATTTCCTGACTCCTCACGACAGAAGGATCTGGTCATATAAATCACTTCAGGCACCCCCAAGCCATGAGGCGTGTACCCCCAAGAGTGGTGTCCTCTTATGAGAGCCAGAGCGCGATGCGTTTGTCCTTGGCTAGAGACAGAGCCAGCTTCCGATCCCAGCTGCTTCTTAACCTTGTGGTGCGGGGCAGGTCACTTTTCCTCTTTGAGTCCCAGTTTTCTCTCCTTTCTTGGGGGGTTTCAGTTTTCTCATCTACAACTGGAGATGTAGTGCCCACCTCACAGGATTGTTGTGAGGCCTAGACAAGAAGATGGGAACCATAGAGCGCTTTACAAATACCGTGAGCTCAGGATCCCTCGGCACACTTAAAAAAAATTATTGCGCACATTGTTGAAAAACAGAATTCAACCGAGTAAATTTTGAAGTTCTTATGGGCTTTATTTACTGATTCATGAATAGGGCAGCATCCCATTTAGCAGGTGGAAAGAAGCTCCAAGGAGCTATACAAAGTGACAGACATTTATAGGCAGAAGGGAGTGGGAACAGGAGGTTATACTAGCAAAAAGTGGATTGGTTATGTCACCTTCCTCTAGGGGATGGACGGGGGTCTATCTCTCCGGCAGATTATCTCACTAGTGCTGACCAGGTTATTTTTTTCGTTTTTTTTTAAAGATGTATTTATATATTTGAGGGGGCGGAAGGGCAGAGGAAGAGGGAGACTCTCAAGCAGACTCCCTGCTGAGTGGAGAGCCCTACACGGCGCTCAATCTCATGACCTTGAGCCTAAATCAAAAGTCGGATGCTAAACCGACTGAGCAACCCAGGCACCCCAATGACCAGGTTATTCTTTTTTTTTTTTTTTTAAAGATTTTATTTATTTATTTGAGAGAGAATGAGAGATAGAGAGCACGAGAGGGAAGAGGGTCAGAGGGAGAAGCAGACTCCCTGCTGAGCAGGGAGCCCGATGTGGGACTCGATCCCGGGACTCCAGGATCATGACTTGAGCCGAAGACAGTCGCTTAACCGACTGAGCCACCCAGGCGCCCTGACCAGGTTATTCTTGATCGACTCATTTAAAATTCCATTTCTGGGAGAGGCCAGGACTGTAATTAAGTTAAGTCTTGGTTTGGTGTTGCAGGGCTTAGCACAAGTGACTCCATTTTGGAGCTGTTGTCTTGTTTTTAACAACCCCAAAGACCTCACTTTTGAAAATCCTAGAAAATATATTCCATTGGCCATTAGAGTGATGACATCAGTATTTAGCTTATATTTTCTGGAAATTTCTATTGTCTACTTAAGAGAGAGTGAGAGTTAAAAAAAAGCAAATAATTAATGGTTTAGTAAAATTGTGGAGATATTATAAAGTTTTGACTTTACAAACCCCCCCGAAAGAGTCCCTGGGACTTTGAGAACCACCATACTAGTACCTATTAAGACTGCAACATAAGGCATAGGCCATGGTAGAACTTCAATCCCCAGTGCCAAGGACCAGCGTATACGGTGCAGGGACTTGGCACATCTGGCTAGCATAACTGGACAGGTGTATGGGCTTTGCTGACTTGGAGCTGGTGGGTACACACCACCTGTGGTGCTTCCAGCCAGAGGCTTTTTATCTGGGCTGAGTTCCTCCGGGCAGAGCCTATAGGGAAAGGCCAGCAGGAGGCCAAGCGGCCAGGAGAGCAGGCTGGAGGTATTTGTGGGCAGGGCTGGCGAGGCTACTTTCGAGTCCTTGTTGCTACTCAGAATGAGTCATGCAGTGTAGGCTGGGACATATAGATCATGAATACCAAGCTGGAAGAAGAGGTGGCTAGCAGGCCTCTGAGGGCTCCCCCTTGAATCTTGCTGCCTGGTCCTGGAGAGCAGAGATTTCCTCTCAACTGCTCAAGCCTCAGTTTCCTCATGTGTGACACCGGGACAGCGTTTGCCATGAGAATTAAATGACCTGCGTGAGAAGGGCTAGTTGTGCAAAGGAAAGGGGCTATTATCAACCCACCATGTTTACTGAGAAGGTCTCCCTCAGTTGGCCAAATCCAGCACATTGCTTTAGTTGACTTCATAAGGATGGCTGAATTTATACACTTGCTGCCGGGTTTAAGAAGACCGGAGCAGGATGTATGGCGCTGGCCCTGAACTTGTCCCACTCCTCCGTGGGGAGGGGTCTTGCACTGTCTTCCGCAAAGTGGCTCAGCCTACTGTGTTCCAGGGATTGGTCCACCATAGTGGGGCCGCTTTCTTCTCTCTGCATTGCCCCACGTCCCCAGTGTAATTGTCGACACTTAGAACGTGAAGGGCTGGGGCCGTGAAGAAGGAAATAAGCAAGAGAAGCGAGACCCACACTTCTGAAAATGAAAGTCAACCCCCGCACGCCCTGGGATGAGAACGATGAGATTCCCCACCACCTCTGCCACGTGCTGACCTTTTATGAAGCCCCAGGCTGGGCTTCTACACGTCCCAGGGCTCAGCATGATTGTCCGCAAAGGGCTAGAGAGTAAATATTTTAGGCTTCGGGGAGGGGGCCACAGAGTCTCTGCTGCAGCTACTCAACTCTGCCTTTGTAGCATGGAAACAACAATCGACTATAAGTAATAAATGGGCATGACTTCTTTTCAATAAAACTTTATTTAAAAAAAAAACAAGTGGCAGCTAATTTGGCCCACAGGCCATACTTTCCTGACCTTTGACAAATACTGTGTCTAATCTTGGCAGCGACGCTGCAAAAGCACTTTTGCTGATTCCATTCTACAGCTAATTGGCTCAGAGAGGTCGAATAACTTGTGTCAAGTCACACAGCAGGTGATGACCAAGTCAGAATGGAAACAGATTTGAGTCTATAACTGATGCTTCTGATATCCTGACTGGTGACTAGCTCTTGGTGGTTTTGTGAGGTCCCGTGGCGGGGGTTGTCCTCAGCATCTGAGATGAGAGACGCTAGAGTCCCACTCTCTGGCCCTGGGCCTCCGGAGGGGAGGTTCAAGGCCTCCACCCACTGTCACCAGACACCACTGTCTTCCCATGCAGGAGATGGCCGGAGCTGGGGTTGCATGACTTGGCGGGAACTGGTCTTGGTATCAGCACCCTGGCGCCCAGTTAAACTTTCGACTTTCCAAATTAGAGAAGTTGAAAGTTCTGCCCGGGCCTCTTTTTTTTTTTTTTTTTTTTTTGAGGGAGACATTTTTGTTGTTAATTATTTACCAGAAATGCATCTCTCTTCCTCTCTCCGTCTCCCTCCCTTACTGCCTCCCTCCCTTCCTCCCTCCCTCCTGGAATTGTCTTTCCTTCTGCAACCGCCCCCCCCCCCCACTACCATTTAACACTGTGTTAAGAGGCACACAGGGGCTTCTCTTCCCAGACAATGGAAGGGCCAAGTGTGTTGGGGAGAGAGGTGGGGGCTCCGGGAAGCCTTTCTCTGCAGAAGTTGCTTCCTATTGGCCCAGGCCCGTTCCCCTTGCATCTGATGTATAATTTAGCAATCCGTTTTCTCCCACCCAGCTCCGTCTGTTAGCTACGGGTATTTATTGACTTTTTCACCCAAGGAGCTGCCTGGAGAAGGGTGGGGAAGGCTTGCCACCCCATTGTCAGGGAGGTTAAACATTAAGTTGGGCTCAAAGTTTGCTCCCTACCCCCACCCCCCCTTAAATTCTGCTCTCAAATTCCCTTTTGGCCACACCTCCTTGCCAAACCGTGAGGTGCTAATGACCTGATTTACATCTGTGTAAATCCGAGCTTTGGGCCCTAATGAGGCCTGAAATGAATGGAAGGGCCGGGGCTAGCTGGCGGGGCCGGCGTGTTGAGACACCATGGAGCGGAAATCTAGCTGTTGCTTGCCCAACACAAACCCTGGCAGAGGCACACAAAACAGAGCTCCAGGTCCAAACCCTGTCGCCAGGGCCAAGGCAGCAAGGGAAGAGTTAAGTGAGACGAGAGTGACCTGGTGCACGGCTCATCTCTTTCCTTCAACTTCTGGGGTATGGGTACGGGGCCCAGGCCAGGACCATGAACAATTGATAGCATCAGCGAGGCCCTTTCCCTCAAGCTGGCTATGACAGTGAATATTCACTAGGCAAGGGCCGGACCCCTAGTCTGGCTCACTGAGCACCCACCTTGGTCCAGCACTTTGGGGATAAAGGGCTACCTCTCCTCTCCCTAAGGAGCTGGGGGTAAAGGAGCCCTGAGCTGTTCCCAGTGCAGGGGTGCCCAAGTTGGCTTCACGTCAGACAGATGGAGATTTGAGTTTCCTCTCACAGCTTCCTTACTCTCAGGGTGACCTTGAGAAAGTCACTCTACCTTCCTAAGCCTGGTTTCCTCATCTGTAAGCCAATAGCGGGTCTGTCTCTGTCCTAGCATGTTGGGAAGGTTTCGTGGGCTGGGACAGGTGAGCACTTTGCATGAGCCTGGCACACAGGTGTGTGATCACTTTATGCATTTATTTCTAAGTGGTTGGTACCGAAGGCAAATAGAGGTGGAGGGAAGACAGGGAAAAGATAAGGGTTTGGGAGAAAAGGGACTTGAGAATTTTGAGAAATGCTTCAATGCAGAGCTGCGATCATTAGGTGTCTTACTGGGGGCATGACCTGGGTTTAACCTTGCCGAGCTCTGTTTTCTCATCTGCAAAACGGGAGTTGAGGGGGATGCTTGGTCTCCTGCCTATAGGTTTTGAGGTGAGGTAAAGAGTGTGGGAGAGCTTCGGAACCCATAAGCCCTTTACAGATGCCCGGGGTTGTTAAGGGCGTCAAGGTTCCGTTGATTGTAGTGTGTTCCTGATAATAACAAAGGTGCTGGTGATGGTAACAGCCCAAGGACGAGTTCTCCAGGGGTAGGGCTGCACCTTCTGTGTCACCCTCCACTTGTTCCCTGCGCAAACACACGTGAGGGACTCAGGGACACAATTGCACACATGCACTTGAACCAATTCTGGGCCAGCCCCGCCTGTAGGGCTAGAGAAGCTGCTACACAGAAGCAGGGAGAACTGTTCCTCCCCGGTGACCAGCTGAGTGTCCAGTGCCCTGTAGGTGCTCAATCGATGCTGACTCGTTGGTTGAATAAATGAACGGCTGAATGAGGCATATTTGCTGTTACCAATGCAGTCCCCTGGGAGAATCCTCTGTTACCCATGCTCATAGAAAAGTGCTCCTTTCTCTCCACCTGCCTATCCTTCTCTTGAATCTATATATTTTTAATCACTTTTGGGGAATATGGTAGTTATTACAAACGATTGATTGGCTGATCTTTTATTTTGCTCCTTTTTCTGCGAGTGGAAGCCAAGCCCTTGAAAAGAATGATCAAAATAAAACATATGGCTTGTTACGATGCGCTCTGAAGAGCAGTCGTGATAATTAGCTCTCTGTATGTCCTGAGAATTCTGAATTAATTCCTCAATTTTTTAACTTTCATTTTTAAAATTTTATATATACATATATATAAAAGATATATATTTGTAAAATAGAGAGAGGTATAATTGACATACATTCTATTAGTTTCACGTGGATGCCATAATGACTTGATATTTGCATATACTGTGACATGATCACAATAGTCTAGGTATCTGTCACCACACAGAGTTACAAAATTTTTTTCTTTATTTTTCTTGTGATGAGGACTTTTAAGATTTACTCTCTTGGCGACTTTCAAAATATACGATATGGTATTATTAGCTGTAGTCGCTATGCTGTACATGACGTCTCTATGACTTAATTATTTTATAACCAGAAGTTTGTACCTTTTGACCCCTTTCAGCTATTTCACTCCCTCACCCATCACCCCTCCCCTTCTGGCAATTTCCTGCCTTTTCTCCACGTCTAGGAGCTCGGTTTTATTTTTTTTTTTAGATTTCACATGTAAGTGAGATCTTACAGTATTTGTCTTTCTCTGTTTGACTTATTTCACTTAGCATAATGCCTTCAGGGTCTATCTGTGTTATTGCAAATGGCAAGAGTCCATTCTTTTTTATGGCTGAATAGTATCCCATTATATATATATATATGATAATTATATATAATATTATATTACATATAATATATACACTACAATTTATAATTATCAATGTATAATTATATAATAGGATCCCATTATATATGTATATATAAATATATCACATTTTCTCTATCCATTCATTCACTAATGGACACTTAGGTTGTTTCCATATCTTGGTTATTGCAAATAATGTTGCAATGAGCATGGGTGGGGGGGGGGATAGCTCTTTGAGTTAGTGTTTTCATTTTCTTCGGATAAATACCCAGAAGTGGAATTGTTGGATTACATGGTATTTCTACTTTTACATTTTTTGAGGGTCGTCTGTACTGTTTTCCAGAGTAGCTGCACCACTTTACATCGCCACCAACAGTGTAGGAGGGTTCCCTTTGCTCCATATCCTTGCCAACACTTGTTATGTCTTGACTTACTGATACTAGGCCATTCTAACAGGGGTGAGGTGATATTCCATTGTGGTTTTGGATTTGCATTTCCCTGATGACTAGTGATGTTGAGCATCTTTTCATGTGCCTATTGGCCATTTGTGTCTTCTTTGGGGAAAATGTCTATTCAGATCCTCAGATTGAATTTTTTGCCATTGACTTATAGGAGTTCTTTATGTATTTTGGATATTAACCCCTTATCAGATACATAGTTTGCAAATATTTTCTTCTATTCATTAGGTTGCCTTCTTGCTCCTCTCTTCTATAGAAAAATTGTTCATTCATTCTTGCCAATGTTTGTGACGGTTTTAAAAATGGCCTCCTTTTTGATCCTCCTTCCATTGTCCCTCCCCCATGGATCTGGGCAGCAAGTGACTGCTTTGCCCAGAGGCCCAGGCCACACAGGGACAGTGATCTGGGTGGCACAGTCCCAGGTCATCCAAACCTTCAATCGTCACAGCTGAGATGCCAGATGTGTGAACGATGAAGCCCCACATCTGTTCTTTTCACCCTGGCCTAGGCTTCCAGCTGAATCCCAAATACTGTGGAGAGGGGACAGACTATTCCTTCTGTGCCCGCTGAATGCTTGACCACAGGCTCCGTGAGCCTGATGAAATGGTGGGGCTTTATCGGACTACGGTACTATGGTTGCGGTGATTTGCAATAGCAGTTGGAATGTTGGTAGCTTGTCTGACTTCTACCGTAAGGTATGAACTGTCTCAGGGCAGAACCCATGTCTGGTCTGCTCTATCAGATCTGGGGCTAGGGTGAGGTGAACCCGTGCCTAAGGCACAAAATTTAAGGAGGCACTCACTTTCAGGGTACAGGGAGAACTGGGGGAGCCCCTGAGAATGAGCGCCTTCTTAGATTTAGTGCCTTAGGCATCACCCCAGTGTTGGTCCTTATCTCTAGAGACTAGCAGAGTGCCTGGCCCGCAGTAGGCACCCAACAATTATTGAATAGATGAATGAAGGAAGGAAGGAAGGAAGGAATGAAATGGACCCTGAGATGATATCCTCCTTAGAGTAGTAGTGGAAAGAATAGCCACTAGATTTGGAATCAGACGGACACAGGCTTAAATCCCAGTGTTGCTGCTCATTAGCCATGGAACCTTGAGTAAGTCATTTGGCTTCTCTGAGCCTGTGGGTAAGAACACCTTCCCGGAGGTTATTGTGAAGAGTAAATGAGATTACATGTATGTAAAGCGCCTGGCAAGGGCGGGCCCTCGATACACGTTGTATTTCCCTTCTGTTCCCTCTTGCCCTAAAGGAGGCAACAACTCGGTATTTTCACTAGACCACACCATGGGAACTCTGCCGTGCAACATTCCCCAACTGCAGGCAGTCATGGTTTAGGAAACCCTAATTTTGCCCCATTAGGAGGTTTTTCATTCGTTTGCCTTTCTTTTTTTTTTTTTTTTAAGTGAAAGGCAATATGCGTAGTAGTTAGAGTCACAGGAGTAGGAGAGATAGCTAGGTTTGAGTTGAAATCCTGGCTCTGACTTTTATGTAACTTGACTAAAGCCAGTCAACCTGAACCTCAGTCTCCTCACATAGCAGCCTCAAGTAAGTAAAATCCCAGTGGCTTGACAAAATAGAGATTTACTTTACAACCATATTGTCGTCCAGCGCAGGAATATTTGGCAGGTGGCCTTTCACCGGCAACATGTTTCACTAACCCAAGCTCTTTCCATTTTATGGCTCTCCCATCCTCTAGACCTTGGGGTGATTGGCTAGATCCTCTGCATCTCTTGTGAGAAGACAGAGCATTGCAGGGAAGGCTTTTTATAGGCATGGCCAGAACTGCACACGCTACCCTCTCTTGCATTCCACTGGGCAGAACTCAGTCACATGGTTACACCCAACTGCCAGGGGAATCTGGGAAATGTGGTCTAGCCAGGCACCCAGGAGGAACAGGATAATACACAGCAATCTCTGCAGCATCTCATAGTTCAATGAAACACATTTCTGATGGGGTCGTTGGGAGATTTAAATAGGACAATATATACCGGGTGGCCTAAATGGCAGCTCTTTGGGTCACCATTCACAGCACCATAGTCATTCATTCTTGACTGTGCGATACACCAGAACAGGGCAGAAACACACCACCAGAGTATGCTAGGGTGACTTTGCTTCCTGGAGCCAGGGAAAGATACCTTTATTCTATTATCAGTAAACATGGGGTGCATCCTAGGCTGGGGTCCATGGGAGATGAAAATAAACAAAAGCTGATCTTTGCGCTCAGAAAGCTGATTCTCACTTAGTGTGGGTGATGGACTTGGGTGGGTGCTCAGAATACAAGTAAAATGCGTTACGTGTCAGGAAGGAAATATGACTTAATTTTAGCTACGGTGATGGGGGAAGCCATTTGGAGGATGCGATATTTGAGTTACACCGTGAAGATTTCCAAAGGGTGAGATGACAAGAGGAGGCATTCTAAGGGAAAGGTCCAGAGTGAAGAAGACACGGACAGAAGAAAGATCAGAGACAGTTTGGGGAGGAGAAAACAATTCAGGTGGTGGCAATGTAGTGTGTGGATATTGTGAGAAGTAATGTGGTTATGGCAGGCGGGAACATACACAGTGGGTGTGCAAGCCGTGACGAGCGCGGCTGGCGGTGTTCCATGGGCAATGGGGAGCTATCAACAGTTTATGGGTCACAGCAGTGTGACTGTGATTATGCCACTGGGCAAAGTTTCTCACAGCTATCATTTTGTCCTTATCTCATCCCCGAGAGCTAGGTGAGACAGGTACTATATGTTCATTTACAGATGAAGAAACAGACCCAAAACTGCCCAGCCCTCTATCACAGAGTTAAAATAATTTCATCTGTAAAGTCAGTGGGTTGTACTGGAGGCTCTTTAACATCCCCCCCATTCTGTATCAGTCAGGTTTTCACTCAACAACGCTGCATAACAAATGGCTCCCAAGTCTCAGTAGCTTACAGAAACAAATATATATATATATATATTTTAGTTCGTGGTTATATGAGTTGGCCAAAGCAGCTCACTTCAGGCTGTGGGTTGACTGGGCTTGGCTGCAGGCACTGGGTTAGGTCTAGGTTTGCCCCATGTGTTTCTTATCCTTCTTGGATAAGAAGGCTAATAAGTGGCTTCTCAGGGCAGATCTTTTCCTGGCATACGGCAGAGACAAAAGATGACAAGCCAGGGGCACGTATACATATAGTCCTATTAATGCTGTGTCTGCATTAGCCAAATCAATGTTTCAGCCCAACCTTAAGGGGCAGAGAAGTAAGGGGCTCCCTGTGAAACCACGGAAGGGAGATTATAATCCTAGAGAAGGGAGAGAGAGAGGAGAATTGGGGAAGATACTCTCTTTGATCACTGTCACTGTTCATGCACCATGACTCCAAGTGGGAGAGCCCATCGTTCCACCACATAGCTCAGGAATTGGGGACAATAATCAAGAATGAACTGCTGTATAAGTGGAAATGTGGTGGATTCCCATTATACACATTTGACTTATGAGAACTTGGCAACAACATAGAGAGTGACAGAAAGCGCGTGCAATGTAAATGGTGTTGCTGATTGCATTTCCCTGTGTGAGCCCGTGTTCCCTGGGTCAGAGGGTGCCCCTAGTGTGAGCAGCCCACCACACCGAAGGTGGGAGCCAGCACCCTTCCCTGCGCCTGAAGAAACAGCAATCTCTTCCTGTGGGAGGAAAGGAGGGAAAGTAGATTGTGCTGGGTTTACTGAAACAAAGCACTACTGCACACTTTGAGGATGATTTCAGAGATTTTCATGGTGACAAAGACCACGGTGGAAGCCTTGCTGTGTGCTGGGATCTGGGCAGAAGTTGGCAGTTAATCACAAAAAATCAGCTAAAACAAGGAATCTTTATAAAACAACACAAGCACATATTCACTAAATACTTTTTATAATTCAAACATGATAAATGTCCATTTTCTTTGCCAGTCTTTTGATGCAGGACCAAGGTTTTGTGGGGGTATGCTCTTTCCAGTTCCAGCTTCTCTTTCTTGCCCAAGCCAGCAACACATCACTTCTAATTTCCAGTTGTGGTTTTTTTTTTTCATGAAGTGAAATCTTAAAGACACTTGCTGAACAATCAGAATGCAAGACTCCTTGAGGATTTTTAGGTTTTATTCCCTCCAATCTGGTATGTTGCCTCACTTGCACTTACTACATTTCCTCTCAATTTTATGGAGGGATAATTTACATATAACAAACGGCCTTTAGTTACAATGCACCGTTCAATGAGTTTTAACAGTTGCATAGTTTTTCAAAGCTGTGAAACCACCATCAAGATATAATGCATTTCCATCACCCCGAAAAGATTCCTTAATTTTAAGATTTTTTTTTTTTTTTTTTTTAGCAATTTGCCTTTATCTTTCCAAAGCATTCATTTAGTTTTCATAGAAACCACAACGCTGGGGCGCCTGGGTGGCTCAGTCGTTAAGCGTCTGCCTTCAGTTCAGGTCAGGATCCCAGGGTCCTGGGATCGAGCCCTGCATCGGGCTCCCTGCTAGGCGGGAAGCCTGCTTCTCCCTCTCCCGCTCCCCCTGCTTGTGTTCCCTCTCTTGTTGTGTCTCTCTCTGTCAAATAAATAAATAAAATCTTTAAAATAAAAAAAAAGAAACCACAATGCTCTATTTTCTTCTATTTCGCTGATTACTATACTTTTTAATTAAAGTGGATGATTGCAATGTAGCGGCAGAAACAGGTTTGGGTACAAACCAGGTAGCCTCGTGGTAAGCATTAGCCTCAGCCAGAGAAGCAGACATGCATGGATGCACCAGAGAGTAGCTTAGTCATCCTGAGCATTCAGAGGGCCACAGGCATATGTACTGTGGAACAGGATGTTTTCCAGAGGGCAAGAGGAGTAGCCAATGGGTCAGAGGCAGTTAGGGCAGGCCAACTGGGGAGTCTTGTCTTGGTGCAGCCACATACTGTTGTTCAGTTTGCATACTACACAAGATGCCAGTTTATGGGCTAAGCAGGTGCTAAAATCCTGCTTGAGCTTCTCTTTCCAAGCCTTGTGCTCTGCTGCAGATAATTCTGTCAAGAGAATGCATCTTTTTTCTAGTTCAGAAAGAAGTAGGTGCTGGCTTCAGCAGCACATATACTAAAAATTGGAAAGAAGTAGAGTGGGCGCCTTTCTCTAATTCATGCTGAGGCCCTATAGAGGCTTGCAGCTGTTCTACCCCCCTCCATCAGTGACTTTGACCTTAACATTGATCTTAGAACTGGCCAGCAAAGATGAAGCTTCACTGTATCATCATGGTCATCCTCTGCAAACCTAACATCACAATGCATGGGCTACCTCAACATCACTTCATGTCCTCGCAATGACCCATTTCCAATGCCACGGAGCGTTCAGGCTTCTGGAGTTATCCTTTCGGAGCAGTGACTTCCCCAGCTCAGGTCAGGATACTGCCTGATCTGGGGACTCTCTGGGACCCTGGCTCCCTTCTGATGGGGGTTGTAAGCTCTACAATAGAGTGCTATAGTCTCCCACTTAAATTTGACTCCAGGAGATTCTGCAAGGTTCAGCCCCAGATCAAGGTTTTATTCATCAGAGCAAACCTGCTGCATCTTAATTCTTTTTTTGTGGTTCATATTTATTTCCAGCTTCTGACCCTGAATGTTTTCTGGATGTAGCATTCTCATCTGCACTGTGGAGAGGAAAAGAAGAGGGACCGAGAACCCTGCCCTAATCTCCCGTGTTAGGGCAATGTCTTCATTTAAGTGTTAGCCAGAATTTCTTCAGTTAATTCATATTGCCTGAAGCAGAAAAGGGAACCAATAATCAGCTCAGTCATTGGGAGCCCAAGTGTGAACTTTAGGCATAGCTGGATCCAGGGGCTCAGGGGTTGCCAGCAGGACTCAGTTGTCTTCATTGTGCTTTCCTGTGAATTGCTTCTTCTCAGGCAGGCTCTTTCCTCCTGGTGGCAAAGTGACGGACCACCAGCAGTACAAGGTCCTTCTGCTTAAAACCCCAGTGGGAAACTGCACGGTCTTTTGGAAGGGTTCTGCAAAATAAATCCAGAGAAGGGCTCTGATTGGCCAGTTTGGATCATGTGTCCATCTGAATGGACTGAGTGGGATTATTTCAGAATGGGGGTGGGGTTGTCCCTAAAGAGATGTTGTCTGAGAGAAACAATAATGCCCACTGCCCTCACAATACACACACACACACACACACACACAGATACACACATATACACATACATGGATATACACTATACTTGGCCAGGAGATTTTAAGCTCTTGAATTTATGCAAACATACACATTAATTGGGATTATTAATTGTATTTACTGCAAACAAATGTCTCACCCTCTTACAGACTAGCACCAATAGGGAAGATTGGCTTTGCCATTTGAAACGTCCAACTGTTACCTTCTTTCAGAAATCAAAAGCCAAATTATCTTCCTTTTATTAATCATCTCTTTTCTTACAAGATTTCACCTTCTGTTTTTCTGCACTTTACAAGGAGACGGTGTGTTTTTATGCTGTGTGTAGATCCCAGCGGTTAATGGAATCCTTTGATTCTTAAGTAAAAGTGAGTTCTGCATGTGCAGAGGAGGCGCCAATAGGCTGGGGACGGTACCTTTAGGTTCATGCCTTCCCCCAGCGCTGGATCGGAAGGGTTGGACTGAAACTTTAAACATTTTGAGCAACACCTAGAATATGTATAATTTATAAGCCACACACCGTTGGCTGTCAAATAGGCGATTGATCTGACTCGGATCTTGTTAATTATCTTCCACATACATTACGCCTTAACAGATCTTCAGTATACTGTGTATCAATATTAATAAGATTATAAAACACTATTGATAATTAGGAACAGAAGACACCAGGCCTTTGATTCTAGCTGTTACAAATGCCCCTGCCTCTCTCTAGATTAGAAAGCGGCCACTTTCCATTTAATAATATCAGATCAGAACATCCATGTCCTAAAGTGGGTTATTAGGAGATGGCTAAGGTTTGCACTGAGATGTGAGGGGCTATTTGAAAATGAGTATGGGATCATCACTGACGTGTGAGAAATTTGTGTCACCTGTCCACAGGAGGCCTGACAGGGTGGGAGGAGTTTAAGTGGGGGAGCTGTGCCCTCTTTGATCAGCCAAATTCCTCATTTTCTTTGTCTGGAAAAATCAGATTGGTTTGGTTTTGCAGGATTTTCACCAGGATGGCATTTTATCTTGATTTCTTCAGCTGGATGAAAGGGGCCCCACTGGGAAGACAGAGAAGATGCTGGTGAGGTTCAAGGCAAATTTCAAGCCCGTCCCATTTTGGATGGCACTTTATTTTCTATTTTCTCTCTTCGGAAGATCCTCATCTTTTATGTTTTTGTTGGGTTCACATACTCATTAACATCAAACAGGCAGATCTGCTACCAACTAGGAAAACACAAGCAATTACACATATAAATAGAAAGCACTGAAGCTCAGGTGCTGGGGCCAGGGCTCCTCCTTGGGGGTCTCTCACCTGACACGCGAGCGGCTGGAGGGAAGGACGCAGAAGGGACACACGGAGGGCCTACTACCAGCCTGTCCTAATGTGCATGATCAGAGAGTTGTGACTCCCAGGCTTGGGTGTGCATAAGAATCACTGGGGGCATCTATTAAAGACTCATAATCGTTGGGCATCTGTGTGTTTAAAAAACTCCCCAGTGATTCTGAAACAAAATTGGACTTTTAGTCCAGCTAGTTTTATCATTTATGATTCTATCACTTGCAAATGATAGAAAACTCTATCCAAACTGTTTTAATAAAAGAATGGCATTTCACTGGCTCTTGTCACAGTCGGAAAATAATCTGGCTTCTGATGGAGCCAGAGACACAGCTCAGACCATATTTCCATTTCTCAGCGCCAGCTCTCTGGTTTAGCTCCCTTCTCAGGCAAACTCTTCACAAGATCACAAGACAGGTGCCGTGGTTCCTGACCTCGGACCCTCTAACCCCACCATCAGAGACTCTCTGCATCTCTTCCATAAACCTCCATAAGGAGACAAGCTTGTCTCTCTTACCGAGCCCCAGGAACTGGTTGTCAACGTCTCTGGCTCTGAGTTTGTTACCTGTGCCTACCTGAACCAGTCATTCTGACTATGGGTGGATCAGGCTTATTAGGCTTAAACCTCTTAACCTGTGTGTGAATTAAGCTTACCCTAACCACACAGCTGAGAGTGGAGGAGAGCTGCTTTCACGCTTCCCAGAAGGAGGGAAAATCGATCCTGCAAAGTCAAGCACAGAGGTCCACCATCCGCATCTTCCGAGTGACACTGGCGTGCCCCGAAGTTGCCCCCTTTGATTCGTATTTCACCTTCTGGAAGCCTCTGTTTGAATAATTGCAGTCTCAGAGAGCTTACTGCTTGTACCCTCTGCCCCTTTAATCTTCAAACAATGGCCTAGAATAAGCCATTTGGAGTTCCATCTTAAAGATGCATAAAGCATTATTAAAAATGGTCCCTCAGCATATTCGCTTTGGGTATTCAGCACTTGGTATCCAGCTGTCATAGTTACCTCCTCTGATAACCCGATCTGGACACTCATTTATGGACCACTCAGTGGACAGTATTGTCAAGAAACAATCTTCCAGCAATCGAATTAGTTTTTTTTCCATCAATAATAAAAAACCCACTATGTTCTAGTTTCAGAGATGTGTTTATTTATTACTAACTTTCTCCCAAAGAGGGGTTTAAGGTGATTTACAAATATATATACCCAGTTAATACAATGAAACACAGATAAAGACATGAGAGCAAGAGAAGAGAGAAATAGGGTACAATAATGAGAGGATGTCAGAGGCAAAGTTTGCATGTTGCAAGAATTAGCAATATTACTACAGGAGGTTTTATTTTATTTTAAGATTTATTTATTTATTTTAGAGAGAGAGAGAGAGTGTGTGTGCAAGTGGGGGGAGGGGCAGATGGAGAGAGAGAATCCCAAGCAGACTCCCCGATGAGCTCAGAGCCCGATGCAGGGCTTTACCCAGGGCTTGATCCCACAACCCTGAGATCATGACCTGAGCCAAAAACAAGAGTCAGATGCTCAACCGACCGAGCCCCATTACAGGTGGTTTTAAATGTAAACTTCCTGGTAACTAAAGCAAAGAGGTAACCACGCTGAGTTATAAGATTCACCTTGTCAGGGAGAAGGACGTATCAGTTAAGGACTCAGGCAGCCTAAGACTAAGTTTGGGTTCCTTTTCATCCTAGCTTTATGGCTCTGGATACCTTATTTACCAGCTCTTGGCCTCAATTTTATCAGCCTGAAAAATGAGGTTAATATTCTAGGAGTCCATACTGGCATAAATAAATAAATATGTAAACAAAAAGGAGAGGAAGAAGGATCTTCCTTGGAGTAGAATTCCAATCCTCAGGATAGAAGAAAATATATAGAGAATCCGTTTTTGGCAACATCACAGTAGTCATTGTTTTCAAGCAAAGATCATCAATGGATGCTAAAATGAGACAGCCAAAGTATGATAAAAACTGGGATATTTATAAAGCCTCAAAGTACCTCTCCATATGATATATTTTTTAAAGTTTTATTTATGTAAATAATCTTTACACCCAACCTGGGGCTTGAACTCATGGTCCAGAGATCAAGAGTCACATGCTCCTCTGACTGAGCCAGCCAGGTGCCCCTCCCTACATGATATTTTTTAATTACAGAGGGAAAAATAGTAGCTTTACAGTAGCAAAACCTGGCAGATACTATGTCACCTAGTGACCAAAGTTGACATTCCCAATAATGAGATATATTGACGTCATACATTGAAAGGGGCATAGCATTTCATGGTATTCTTGCCCAAAAGACATAACCTGGATCTAATCTGGAAACACCACACCAATCCAGATGGAGGGATATTCTACAAATAACAGGCCAAGAGTCTTCAAGAAAAGTATTAAGTCTCCAACCTAATGTGAGTTTCATTTGTATCTTTTTCTCACCTTACATGTGTTACAACTGTGTCAGCATTAGCTTCATTGTAACTAAAAAAAAAAAAAAGTCCATAAAAGACAAAGAAAGAAGGAGGAACGGCCTCAGATGAAAGGAAGGCAGACACATGACAGCGAAACCCAACGTGAGATCCTGGATTCTGTACCAGAAAAAGTACAGTAGTGGTATCAGTGGTGAAATTTGAATAAGGTTTGTAGATTAGTTAGTGGGATTACATCAATGTTAAAGTCCTCGCATTGACTATTTTGTTATGGTTACTCAAGATGTTAACATTGGGGGGTATTGGGTAGAAGATACGGGGGGATTCTTTATACTAATTTTGCAACTCTGCCGTAAGTCTGAATTTATTTCAAAATGAAAAGTTAAAAAAAAATGTAAGGTGGGGGTTGGTTAATAGTAGATGACCCTAAAGAGTGTTGCGAGGGTGATAAACACAGACAGGGCTTCGATTCATTCTTAGAGCAGCGAGAGCTTCGTCCACATTCACTCTTGTTAAAGTTATTATCTGTTGGAACTCTGCAGGGCATGCAGGTGAATTATTCATGGCTGCACCCTCAAGGAGCCAGTGAGGATGACTGGCAGGTATGCAAACAACCAGGCCATCATTATAAGCGCTAACAGAGGTCAACACAAAACATTTCAGACCCTTTTCTTCTGCTCAGGTGGGAAGTGCCCAGCATTAGGACAGAGGAGTTTGCTTCAGGCCAGACACCCAGAGTTGCCCTCAGACTCGACATCCCTTCACCCCCCCACCGGCGGGTGCTGAAAGCCAGCACTTTGGGACCAGTGAATTCTTTTATGCGGATGGTTAACATGATGAGAAAACTTGAGGCCGTGGGTAGGGAACTGTTAGCGGCAGGCTACGTCTAGGGCGTGGATGTCTTTACCGCCCCGATTTCTGGGTGTGGTTTCCGGGGGCCATGTGGGACAGGTGGCTGAGGGCTGGGGCTCACTGTGCACTCTGGAATGAAGGCATGAATGAGTGAGAATCATCACCATACTCATGTCCTAAATCCAACGCTTTTACCAAGGCCATGACTAGAGATCTGTGCCTCGGAAGGGAAAGACTGGGAAGGGAGCAGGGAGAGGTGACAAACGCTGGTGTGAATGAGTTTTGACAGGCGAGGGAGCTGTAAACCCTTCCCGCCTCAATTCCTGGAGGTGGGGGCGAGGGGTCCAGGAGGGCTTGGCAGGAAGAGGGGCCTAGTTGGATGGGTTGGAATCCTTTCTTTGTTCACTCGAGCTGGGAAGTGATGGAACATTTCACAGTATCCCACATACCTTGCAAGGTCTTGTCGTAGCTCCACGGGAATCACGAAGCCCTAGAAATGTATGCAGAATTTGGGGGCATTTTCTCTCCTACAGAGAGGAAAATTTTAATATGGCTTTTAATGTCATTCTTCAAGGGCTATGTGACTCTTGCTCGCAAGAAGTTAAGATACAGGACCTACCTTAGAGGAAAAAAGGCCAAAAATTAATCTAGCTGGTCAGTTGTGATGGAAGCTGCTGCTGCTGCTGCTGCTTCTTCTTTAAGATTTATTTATTTATTTAAGAGAGAGAGGGCAAGTGAATGAGCAGGAGGGAAGGGCAGAGGGAGAGGGAAAGAGCATCCCAAGCAGACACCGAGCTGAGTGGGGAGCCTAATGCAGGGCTCGATCTCATACCCCTGAGATCATGACCCCAAGAGTTGGATGCTTCACCGACTGCACCACCCAGGTGCCCCGTGGAGGAAGCTTCTTACACAGTTTATTCTGGGTCCTGTTCTTTCTATAGTTAAGCCTACAGGCTAGCACAGAACCCACAGTTAAAGGGTTTGGCAGAGGAGAGGTTTTGATGGATAGTGAGGACAACAGGGAAGATTGTCTAAAATCTTAGAAACTCCAGTCTCTCTGTAGTGACAGACGTTAGGATTGCTTGTGTCCCTCAAATCACAAAGGTTCATAGCTTCAGGGTCCTCTGTCCACCCAGATGTCCAGCAGAAGCCTGCACAGTGTTCTCTCTGCCACCTCACACCCAGCACTGATACTGATCTTGCCTAGGTCACAAATGTTGCCCAATCCAATGGACACTTTTTGTCCTTGTCTTGTTTGACATGTTCATATCATCAGGCACTGTTGTGTTTGCTCCCTTATTTTCAAACTACTCTTCCCTTGGCACTTGCTAGAATGAGTCATTGAAAATAACAAAAAGCTCAGCTCAAGCTCGCTTAAACAACAAAGGGGATTTATCAGCTCCTGAGTCAGTCAAAAGATCAATGGCAAGTGGGCTTCAGGTACAGTTTGATTAGGGCACTGGCTTTGCAATACTCTACAGTGTATTGGCTTTGTCTTCAGTCTGTTTTCCCTGATGATTGTATAATGGCTTCCAACAACAAATAAAGCTTTGTAGGTCATATCCAAGGGGAAAAAAAGAATCTTTATCTTTGCTGTAATTAGACTGTCCTGAACCAATTGCTATGGCCAGGAGAATGCCATTTGCTGTTTGCCTTAAGTCTGGGCCACTTCACCCAATTACTATCACAAGGGACTGAAATTACCCCTGTAGCTAGGGATGAGGGGGACCCCATCTAAAGTACAAGGCTGAGGAGCAGAACGGATGTGGGAGAGATGATCGTAATGTCCCACATTCCATAGCTCTTCTTGTTTCTATTTCACATCGGTTCCTTATCAGTCCTGCAACGCCTCCTCCTCTTCTAACTCATCTTCTAAATGCCTGACCTGTGTGGAACCTCCCATCATAACCGTTCTTGAGTTCCTTGTACTTATCCTATCAAATTACTCACCATGTTTCATTCATTTACTGATAACTCACTTCCCCGTCAGTCTAAAGTCCATGAGGGTAGAGTACATGTGTGTACTGTTCACCTTGTCATGTGTTACGAGGTCTGTAGCATAGACCAGGCTCCAAACATTTGTGTTCAATAAGGACTTGAGTACCCACTATTTAAGAGATTTCCTTACTGAAGTTGGTAATACACCTACATCAGAGCCCTTGTGAGCGATGCCTTTGAGTTGTACAGGGCAAAGCCTGTGTGCCCAGACATGGCAGCCCGGGTAGAGTGGATGATTTCCAAAGAATGGAGGAAGACATCCAATCCCAGCAAATACAGCTATCCCCAGAAAAACTGTCCCTCACCAGCCACATCTTTCCTAAAATCACCAAACAGCAATACTCCTGGGGTTTAGTTCTATAGTTAGGATCAATGGTCAAAAATACAGGTTGGCCAGCACTCTCCACTAGGAAAGAGCCAACCTTCAAGGATGTGAAATGATTATGACAATAGACAATTCTAAGGTAATTCGTCACCATCAATGTAGAAAACATTCTGTCTTTTCAAAGGCACTTATTTGCATGAAAGATGGCATGTGCTTTGGGAGGAATTCCTGGAGCCTCTTGGTGGAGGCAGATCCAGTAAGTGATAAGTGACTTTATACAAAAAGGCTAATTCAGGGGAATGATTCACTTTACAAAATAATGCTTCACTTTACAAAAATATTTCCCTCCAGTGTTTCTTTCTACATCTAGCCCGTATTAGCATGTTAATAACATGAGACCATTTTATAAAAATAGTGATGACCTCATCACTTTTAAGGGGCACTCCTGTGGGGATGATGAACCTAAGGATTGGGCAATGTTTACAGACCAAGGCAAGACTTCAGCTGCTATTGGCAAGGACCCTTTGTCCTCCAACAGATCTATATTCCAGCAACTCAAAGTGTTACCAGCTGAAACCTCCTGAGGCTCCCAGGAGACAGCTGTGGGGCAGGGATGCCATTGTGGATTTCATAAGCGGGAGGGAAATCCCAGGCTCTGAGAGACTGAGTGACTCATCCAAGGTCACCAGCAAGTCAGTGGGCAGGCTTGGGGCCCTCCCTGCTGGCAGCCCTGCCCAAGCGTGCTGCGGATTTTTAAAAGCTCAAAAGTTCCTTCCCCCAGAAGCTCAATTCCCCTCCCCTCGAGCGTGGGCTCAAAACTAAGGGATAGAAAACAGAAAGGGAAGTGTAGTAACTTCACAGGAGAGAAATCTCACAAATACCACCTTCCTGAATGTGAACACCAAGGTCAACATCACCAGTAATAAGATAATCGCAGTCATGTGCCCTTGGATACAAGCAGTGAAAGGCACCTCATCTCTACAATATTCTTCTCAAACCCTGTAAACTTCAGTTTAATTATGAGGAAATATCAGTCAACCCCAAATTGAGGGACGTTCTACAAAATACCTGACCACTGCTCTTCAAAAGTGTCGAGGTCATAGAAGTCAAGGAAAGACTAGGGCACTGTCACAGACTGGGGGAGACCAAGGAGACACGAAGCACTAAATGTAATGTGGGATCCTGGATGGGACCCTAGAACAGAAGACTGGCCTTAGGCGGAAAGCTGGGGAAGTCTGAAGAAGTCTGTTGTTTAGTTAATCGTATTGTACCGGTGTGAATATCTTAGTTTTGACAATGTACCGTGGTTATATAAGGAGATAATATTAGAGGAAGCTGGGCAAAAGATATTTGGGGACTTTGTACTGTCTTTGTAACTCTTCTGTAAATCTAAGATTTTATTTTCAAACAAAGTTTTGTTTTTGTTTTTAAAGTCCAGAGGTGATTGAGATGCTTAATCCTCCATGTCTTTTTCTTCTGGGAAGGGGGTGGTGGCAGAGGGTAGCATCATGGCGGGCTTGCATCTGGCCAGTCTGGAAAGTTTTGGCTTCTTCTGGGGAAAGAGCTGCATCACATTCCCTAGATTCTACAGAATGCCACACCACCCACCCTGTGTTCTGAGATTAGCCCAGCTGCCTGTTGGAGGGCGACAGTGCCCGGGAACGTCAAGGAGGCTCGGCCAGACAGCTGGGACCGCAGAACCAGGGAGGAAAATGAACACAGTCTCTATGGATGCAGAAGTCAGGATGCTTCTCAGACCGATTTTCAAGACTTAGGGAATCTCATGATTCAAGAATATAAAGTTAATCCATCACCATCTATCAATCACACCTATCAATATGCATATACAATGGTCAAAAGGAGAGGAGTGGAGCTCAAGAGTTTCAGGGTTCTATGGGGGGGGTTGGGAATCAATGTTTCTTGCCTACTCTGAGAGTCCCTAAAGATGGCCAACATCAATTTCTTCTTTTCAAGGAATGCACACAGCTCAACCCATCACTGGCTGGGATTTCTTTTCTCTTACCCTTCAATCTGCATTGGCTTTTGATTTGGCCAGTAGAATACGGCAGAAGTGATGCTGTGCTGGTTCTGGATCTAGCCTTTAAGAGTGTGGCACTTCTGCTTTTTCTCTCAAAGCTCTACACCCCAAGACCACCCTGCTGTGAAGAACCCTAATTTAGCCATGAGGAGAGGCCAGAGAGAGGAACAATGAAGTTCCAGACATGTGAGTGAAAACTTGAACCTTCCAGCCCAGTTCAGCTGATGCCAAAAAAAAAAAACAGAAGAATCGCCCTGCTGATCCCATTCAATTCATAGAACCATGGGAAATAACAGAATATTGCTCTTGTAAACCACTAAGGTTTGGGTTGATTTATCATATGGCAATGGATAACTGAAACACTCACCGATGTGCATTTTTTTAAAGATTTTATTTATTTATTTGATAGAGAGAGAGAGAGATCACAGCAGGGGGAGCAACAGAGGGAGAGGGAAAAGTAGGCTCCCTGCTGAGCAGGGAGCCCCGATGTGGGACTTGATCCCAGGATCCTGGGATCATGACCTAAGCTGAAGGCAGACGCTTAATTGACTGAGCCACCTAGGTGCCCTTCACTGATGTGCTTTTTTTTTCTTTTTATTAAACTTTTATACTTGTTCTCATACATTTCAATGCTTCTTTAAACTTAAGAAATCAGAATAAAAGGAAAGGTATGCCTCATTTATATAAAGTTGTGAAATATTTTCGACAGATGTTAAATAAGGAATTGGATATCAGACTGTGTTACTTCTCTGCTCTTAACCCCTATCACCTTCCCATCTCACTCTGGATGAAAGCCATGTTATTCATATGGCTTGCAAGACCCCATATGATCTGTTCCCTACCCCTTGCCTCCCTGACCTCAACCTCTACCACTCATTGCCTTTGATATTCCTTGAGTATGAAGGGCACGGTGCACATCAGGAACTTTGTATTTGCTATTCCTTGTGCCTGGAATGTTCTCCTCCTAGGTTTATTCATGACTTGCTCCTTACTGCCTTCAAGTCTTTACTCAAATGTTACCTTGTTAATGGAGTCTTTCCTAACCTAATTGGAAATTTTTACTCTCCCCTTCCCTGACCCTTTTACCCCTGCCTTGCTTTTTTTTTTTTTCCCCTCCAAAGCACTTAAGGCCACTTAACATATTATATATTACTATTCAACTTATTTGTGGTCATCGCTCCTCAGTAGAACCTCAGCTCCAAAAAAGAAGTTTTTGCTTGTTTTGTGTACTGCTAGAAACACAGCCCTTAAAGTAGTCTCCACGTCCAACACGGGGCTTGAACTCACGACCCTGAGATCAAGACCTGAGTTGAGATCAAGAGTCAGACGCTCAACTGACTGAACCACCCTGGCTGCCCCAAAAACCCAGAACTTAAAACCGTGTGTGGCACAAAGCTGATAGTCATTAAATCTTCGATGGATGGATGAATGAATTTTTCTAAAACCCAAAGCCTCACATCTGGATGGTTGCAGGCTGATCACAGGATGAAGGACATCCTCACTTCCTGGCAATGGATGGCATTCCTGTTCAACTCTATTAGACAAGAGGGAACCACAAGAGTGGTTAGAAGAACCTCAAGCCAGAGGTCAGCAAACTTTTTCTCTAAAAAGCCAGAGTAAATATTTTAGGCTGCCTGGGCCACATGGCCTGTATCACAAATGACTCTGTCATTGTAGTATGAAATCAGCCACGGGCAATGGGTAAACGTATGAGTGTGACTTATGCTCCAATAAAACTGTATTTATGGACACTGAAATTTGAATTTAATTTTATGTGTCACAAAATATTATTTTTTTTAAATTTTTTCAACGATTTAAAATGTAAAAACCATTCTAGGCTTGCAGGTCATATAAAAATAGATGGTGGACCAGATTTGGGCTACAGTTTGCTGACCAGTGCTATTAACAATCTCCAAGTGACTCAAAGTGTGGGAGAGGAATTCAATTTCCAGGGAGACTAGCCAGAATATTATTCATTTTTAAAGGAGTATTATTTGTATATGACTTCATGAATATTCATAGTGATTTTTGCATGCTGGGCACTTTTATAGCCAGTATGCCTGGGTGAGAAAGCACAGGGCAGGAGCCAAGTTAGAAGAAGCAATCTTCAGGCTGGGTATGCCAAATCCACTAACCTCTTCTACTTCCTTCCTCTGAGAAAGAGAGGGCCCCACGTGGGAGGAAGCAATGGTAGGCCATCACAGATGGGGTGGCCCAGGAACCAGACTGATAAAGGTGCTAAGGCTGTGAGTTTGTTTCTCGTGTGGGCCAGTGAGCTCCTGACTGAAGTCCACACCACTGGCCCTGGGCAGCTGTCTCGTGTAGGCTGGACAGGAGGGCCGGGGGCGGGTAGTGTCTCACTCAATGCCTTTCTGACCACAGGAGAGAGGGAGGCATTTTAGTAATCAAAACATCAGCCTTAATGTCTCTGGGCATGGCGCTGGCCCTGTGTGACCTCTGGAGGTGCATTGTGGGAGGGGCAGGGACAAAAGATGACAAGGTGTCACTTTGTACTGAAAAGGAGTATTTTAGAAAAAAACTTCAGAACGAAAAATTCCAAACATACACAGAAGTAGAGAACAAAGTAAAATGAGCCCCCAGGTACCCAATCACCCAGCTTCAAGGGCTGTCAACTCTGAGCCAGACCTGTTTCATGTGTAGCCCAACCCCTAGATGAGTGGAGTAAATTCCAGATATCATGTCATCTCATTAGGTGAAGGCTATTTTAATTACACAGGAATTCATTATTTAGAATTCCAAAACTACTCAAAATTCATTTAGAAAAATGAAAAAACAGAAAAGAAAAGCAATAAAAATAATCCACGCTTTTACCAACAAGTAATCATTGTTAACTGTTTCTCCTTCCACATTTTAAAAAACAAAAAAGTATCTTACTATAGATAGCCTTTGGAACTTGATTTTGCCCTTTCTTGATAGAGCTATGGCACATCTTTCCATGCTAATAAATATACACCTGCCTTATAGTTCTTTTTGTTGTTTTGGGGGTTGGGTGCAGTATACTTTATTGATGGTACATGACAGGGTAGGGCTCCCCAAGCCCCTCCCCTTCTTCAGGGGGTCTGGGATGGAAACTGTGGAGGTTGGGGGATTCTCAGTGTGTTGGGGGATGAGTTGGGGCAAGGACTTCCCAGCAGCCGAAGGCTTCTCTCTTCCTCTTGCTCTCACCAGGGCTGGTGGTCCAGGGGGCTCTTACTTCTTGGAGGCCATATGGACCCTAAGGTTGTTGTAGCCAAATTCATTGTCATACCAAGAAATGAGCTTGACAAAGTGGTCACTGAGAGCAATGCCAGCTCCAGCATCGAAGGTGGGAGAGTGGGTGTCACTATTAAAGTCACAGGAGACCACTTGGTCCTCAGTGTACCCCAGGATGCCCTTGAGGGGAACCCTCCAATGCCTGCTTCAACACCTTCTTGATGTCATCATGTTTGGCAGCTTTCTCCAGACAGCAGGTCAGATCCATGACTGACATATCGGGTGTGGGGACATGGAAGGCCATGCCAGTGAGCTTCCCATTCAGCTCAGTGATGATCTTGTCTACAGCTTTGGTGGAACCAGTAGAAGCAGGGATGATGTTCTGAGCAGCCCCTCGGTCATCATGCCACAGCTTCCCAGAGGGGCCGTCCATGGTCTGGGTGGCAGTGATGGCACGGACTGTGGTCACAAGTCTCTCCACAATGCTGAAGTTGTTATGGATGACTTTGGCCAGAGGGGCCAGGCAGCTGGTGGTGCAGGAGGCATTGCTGACAATCTTGAGGGAGCTGTCATACTGTCTTGGTTCACGTGCATCACAAACATGGGGGCATCAGCAGGAGGGGCAGAGATGATGACCCTCTTGACCCTACCCTTCAAGTGAGCCCCAGCCTTCTCCATGGTGGTGAAGACCCCAGTGGACTCCACAACATACTCAGCACCAGCATCACCCCATTTGATGTTGGCAAGATCTCACTCCTAGAAGATGGAGATGGGCTTTCCATTGATGACAAGTTTCCCATTCTCATCCTTGACTGTGCTGTGGAGTTTGTGGTAGGTGGTAATCGTAACAGAACATGTGGATGTGGACCATGTAGTTGAGGTCAGTGAAGGGGTCACTGATGGCAACAATATCCACTTTGTTGGATTTAAATGTGGCCCTGGTGACCAGGTGCCTGATATGGTCAAATCCATTTACTCTGACCTTCACCATCATGTCTCAGGGATGCGGCTGGCATTGCACCAGAAGAGATGGCTATCTGTCAGATGGGGAGGAGCAGAGTGCATCATGGTTCTTAATGGCTCTGTCTGTATCCATTATGTGGCTCTTCCTTAGTCTTAAAACCAGGTCCTTATTGGTGTGTATTTAAGTTAATTTAAAATTTTTGCTATTAGAATTATCTTGCAATAAACATTTTTGGCCAGATATCTTGTACGCTTGTTTGATCATTTCCTTTGGATAAATTACTAGCATTCCTAGGGCATAGGGCACCCACGTATTTAAAGATTTTTTTAAAGATTTTATTTATTTATTTTAGAGTTAGAGGAAGAGCATGCAAGTAGGGAGAGGTGCAGAGGGAGAGAGAAGGGAGAATCTCAAGCAGACTCCCCACTGAGCACAGAGCCAGACAAGGGGCTCGATCCCACCACCCTGAGAGCATGACTGGAGCCAAAGTCTAGAGTCAGACGCCCAACTGACGGAGCCACCCAGGCATCCCTTAATGATTTTTATTCATATTGCCAAGATGCTTTCTAGTAAGGTGATATCGAGGCCATACCAAGTAAACCAGAATGCATAAGAATGCTCATTTGCCACATCTTTGCCAGCACCAAGTATTAATGTTCTTCTAATCTTTGCCAATTGGATAGGTTGAAAATTGTTTCTTGTCATTTTAATTTGCATTTCTTTGATCATGAGGGAGGCTGTTTTGAAAATGTTGGTTGGCCAAGTTTTCAGGTTTATTTTCTAACTTTATTATGGAAAATTTTAAAAACATAAATGCAGAGACAATCCCTATGTAGCTGTAACCCCACTTCAGCATTTATGATACACAGCCTACCTTGCTTCCCTTATATCATCCTCCTTCCCCTTCACATACATGAATCCACCACATTATTTTAAATCAAATCTCAAACATCATATTCATTATACATTTTGAGTAAGTATATTAAATTTAAAAGGATTATTTTTGTATCATAACCATGATATTATTATCAAACTTAAAAATAACAAATGGGATACCTGGATGGCTCGGTCGGTTGAGTGTCCAACTCTTGGTCTTGGTTTGGGTCTTGATCTCGGGGTCATGGGTTCAGTCCCCACATTGAGCTCCATGCTGGGCGTGGAGTCTACTTAAAATAAATAACAGTGATGTGGTTATTCTGAAATATAGTTCCCACCAGAAAGGTGGGCAAATACTTGGTTCTTTGTTAATTTTGCAGCTTTTGCAAAATGAATTGGTTCCCTAGCCTCTTCCAAAATTATCTGAGAGTTCTCTTATTTTTTTATATTTTAGAATAAAGTTTCTTTCTTTCTTTCTTTTTTTTTTTTTAAGTGAGCTCCACACCCAATATGGGACTTGAACTCATAACCCTGTGATTGAGAGTCACACCCTCTATCAACTGAGCCAGCCAGGTGCCCCAAGAGTTATTGTAAAGTATCAGTATGAGTTCATGGATCTGGACATGTATGATGTGTTTTGATTCAATACAGTTATTATTATTTTTTATGCTCAAATTTCTCTACCTTTGGTCAGTGGGGAGCCACTTCAAGTTCATGCTGTGTCCTTATGACATCATTATGGAAGTCTTTGACAGCTTTGCTTTCTGATATGACAGATGTTCCACTCTCATTTTGTACCTCGAAAATCATATTGTTAGTATTAATATCGATATTCTTATTTTGAAACTATTTCCAATATATCAAATGAGTATGTTGGTGTTCTTAGGAACCAAGATTTTTACCATCAAAGAAATAAATATATAAAATCAAGTAAGTTAAAATACAGGAATTCGGGGAGCCTGGGTGGCTCAGTTGGTTAAGCGACTGCTTTCGGCTCGGGTCATGATCCTGGAGTCCCGGGATCGAGACCTGCATCGGACTCCCCACTCGGTGGGGAGTCTGCTTCTCCCTCTGACCCTCCCCTCTCTCATGCTCTGTCTCGTTCTTTCTCTCTCAAATAAATAAAAAATCTTTGAAAAAATAAATAAAATACAGGAATTCTAGGTTAGAATTGGATATTCACTATAAACTAATGATGTAGTTTCCTTTAAAAAAATATTTTCCAATACTTTCCATTAAAACACCTAGAACAGTGACCAATCTAACCACAAAGAGAACTCCATTTTCCTAGACTGTGTTTTATAAATATCATTTCTCATGAAAACTAGGGGTCTCTGGGTAAAGGTTGATGCCAGGTCTGGGGCAAGAAATTCATATGGGTTTTTGATAGACATTTATGTGAGGACATAGGTGTATGTGGTTTGATATTTTACTTATAGCGATTATCTTCATTTAGTGCTATTGGCACATCAAAATCATATTTTTTTGCAGCTGAAAAAGTTACAACTTCAGTATGTATTTACTCTTCTTTTTAGGATTACTTTTGAAATGTTGGTATTGTGTTAACAATCCTCACTGAAGCAGTGAAATAAAGCCATATATTGAAATGAGAAGTATCGGTGTAGACACTGCAGAGACCACATTGTTGATGGCTAAGCCCTAGTTAATCGTAACCTCAACAATTTATTGTGCAGATAAAGGTCTAACCTGCTGTAAAAGCAGAACTCTCAAAGAAGTCCTGCAAAGCCTGGGTCTCGATATTTACCTATAGAGATAACAATGACTCCGAGGCTGCTTTTTTGCATCAGGTCTGGTTAAGGCATAGTACCACCTTCTGTCAGAGTCAGACAGAGTTCTGGAACGGCCTTGGAGGTGTGCTCGGCACCACTGGGATGCCTTGCCTATCCATCTCTGAAATGATGCCTCTTCTCTCAGGTATGTCTTCAGAGACCCTATGGAGCAGCTGTAAGTAAAGAAGGATTGATTATAAACTGTGTGTCATTTCAAGGCAAGAAATGACCATGTGATTCAGTAACCAAGGCAGTTGCCCTCTCTTCTTCATCGGCGGTGGCCTGGTCTGCTTTCTCTGTTCTCTGTTATCCCTTCTTTGAGGCTGTATGATCACCTGTGCATCTCAGCTGCTTGTTTGTTTCTCTTTTCTTGTTCATGAACTTTCCTGCTTCCTAATCACTTGCCCACGATTCCCTGATGGGTGCCCCAAAATGGCAACCTCGATCCCTGCGTCTATGTGACCTCTTGGCTCAGCTCCCCAAAGAGAGCTGATTTGTTCTCAGTGCTTCATATCCAAGTTCCTGGGGGAGAGAGCTTGATGAGCTCAGTTTGGATTAATGGCTGGAGGTAGGGTGGAATCGTCTGGTACAAGGGTTTTGTCTCCAGGGTGTCTGTACCTATAGACAGTCCATTAGGAAGAGGCTGCAGGAAGTGGGTGTGGGATAGGGAGGCATGACCGGCATCTCTAGGTGAAGGCACAGGGAAGAACTCCACAACAGTTAGACAGGTAGATGCCTTCCTCCTTGGTAATTCCTTGGTGATTAGGCTTTGCCATCTTTTTACCACTGAGAATCATCCTGCCAAGGTGTTGGACCCAAAGGTGTTTTCCTATTGTCCAAGTTCTTCCTTGTGCTTGAATAGTCTCTTCTTTCACTTAACATTTGGTCTGACCAACCTCTCACCTTTTAATAAAGTAAGTTCAGGTCTCACCTCCTCCAGGAAGCTGTCCTGATTCCCTCCAGATTTGACTGTTGGAAACACCTTGGTTTTCACCTGGTCACTGGGGCAGGGCTCATTTAATGCACTGTATTTAAATGATCTCTTTATGTGTCTGTTTCATGTGCTTGACCATAAACCCTTAAGGATAGGGGCGCCTGGGTGGCTCAGTCTGTTAAGCATCCAACTCTTGATTTTAGCTCAGGTCACGATCTTGGGGTCATGGGATTGAGCCCCATGTCGGGTTCTATGCTTAGCACGCAGTCCGCTTATCCCACTCTCTGCCCCCTCCCCCTGTTCTTTCTCTCTCTCAAACAAATAAATAAAATCTTAACAACAACAACAGCAACAACAAACTCTTGAGGATGGAGCTATGTATCTATGTACCTTTTTCTCTCGGAGACTGAACAACATGGGAATGAAAGTAAAGGCATTGAAACTGCATAGGCCAGGGTTCAAATACCAGGGTTGCTGCTTGTTATAGGTGATCCAGGACAAGTGTCCAGCTTCTTTACGTCTCAATGTCCTCATCCATAAAATGGGGCATCGTGATAGAAAGCCACAGGGTGGTTGGGAATATGACAGAGAGAGCACAGGCCCAGAACTTAGCACAGGCTTGGATATGGGAAAGGTTCTAGAAATGGTGGCTTTTTATTATGCACAACCGTTTGCTGAGAACCAGAAAGATGTTCACTCCTGTGCAAGTCACAGTGGGGAATACAAAGATGAATAAAATATAATCTCACTCTGTAGGAACTCACAACTAGCAGAGGAGGGATGGGTGATAAGAAGCACCTCTACCTTGTGTTTTTCTTTAGTTCTGAAGGCTTCTACCATGAAAGCACCTTTGGCATAGACATCTTTTATTTGGTGGAAGCCTCCCTCCAACGTATAGGAAAACAGAACCCCGACACAGCCATGATATACATCATCCTGCAAGCATTGTCAAGGATTAGAGATGAACGTCACGGACAACAGAAGATGGGCCGAGCGCAGACAGCGCAGTTAGACAGAGCCCTCCAAAGCCTCACTTTGGTCAGGCAAGGTCCCATGGGACGTCCCATGACATACTGGCCACTTAGGACACTTTTCCTCTTTGGGATTATCCTTGGCTTTTGCATACAGTGGAGAGGTGGTGAGACTCCCCCAAATCTTCCACAAGGTCCGAACTATCTTGTCCTTCTTGAAAGGAAAACAACCCAACACTCTTCTTCCCCCATTTTCAGTTTCAAGATTCTGCCTATTCAAAATGAGACTGCCCTTTTCCTGCTTTGCATTCATTAATACATTTAATTTTAGACTTGGGGATGGGGGTGACTGGAGCTGAGGGGTATTTTTGTGGTCTCCAGGAGATGACCCCTGGTTCTCGGAGGGGGGACCACAGCCAGGCCTTCGCGAGTCTCCACTTCCCACCCCCATCCCTCACAATGTCTCCTGCGCTCCATCAGCATATGGCTTGGTCGGCTTGCTTTCTGCTTCTTCTGGAAAACAAGTTCTGGCAGGAGTTAACCTCTCCTTTTCCCATCTGGGGGGTCTCCTATGGAGAAGGCCCACTCATCGTGTTCATAGATCCCCAATAACCACTCTGCTTGACTTGGTGGGTACAAGACTTGCTAAGGGCTATCATTACAGCAACCGCAATTTCTAAACCCATTATCAGAACTTTAGAGCTGAGGTCTGGGAAAAGGAGGCAGACCCTGTGAAAGGGAGTCATACCTGGGAAAACAGGACATGTCTGGGCAAATGCGGAGATAAGACGTTGAGCTCTGGGAAAGTAGGGAAAGAAACAATCCATTCTGAGAAAAGCCAAAAATAGTCAAACAAAAACATCTCATCGAAAACAGGCTTCCAAGTGTGCATAAAGCTAAATGGGTGAGTCAGGGTCCTGGGGCAGCTCTGGGGCTCCTGAGGAATTGCCACATGTGAGCACTGACTCTCCAGTAAGTTAACCAGACTTTGCTCTCCTAATTCTAATGACAGTTACCATCTGCTGAGGATGTAGTATGTATGGGGCACCATGCTAAGTGTTTCATCTGTCCTAGATCATCGAACTATGGATACTAAGGTGTCAAAATGTTTTATCTGTCATCCACCCATCCATGCATCCACCCATCTGTCCATCCAGTGAGCATTTACTGAGCAAGTGCTATGTCTACAAGAGGGCAGGGATCAGACGCCAACCTTCCGGCACCCACAGTAGACTGGGGGAGCCCCATGCATCAACAAACAGCCCCCCAGCACAGTGTAATAATATAACAGGAGCTGGTTTTTCCAGGAATCTGCCAAAGGGCCCTCAGTTCCAGCCCCACCTCCCACCTTGTGAGCCAGAAATTAAAACGCATTCATTAATGCCGTCTTAAAGTCCCAAGCAGTTCTCTGCTTCAAGTGGTAATAAATATTTCATGCCCAATTGTGCTGCGTTCCTCACTGTGTTTATTAAATGCAGTTTCTCATAATTCCAGTTATTCATTTTAATAGGTCAGGCCTTGGCTGTGATTTAAACAGACCGCTGAGGAAACAGCCATGGTTAAACACTGTAACAATATGGATTATTAATTTAATTGGCCGGCTATTACTTGTTTGGACTCAGAGCTAACACATTTAGTTCAGTCTCTGGTGGCCCATAAACCGCAAAGGTCATGACTTTAACATTCAGAAGAATGGGAACGAGGAATAGAGGTTGAGATGAGGAGGAAAGCTTACAAAACAGCGTCGAGGAGACCGCGTGGGGGAAGCAGCCGGCTTGCTGGAGGCAGGGCAGGGGCAAAGGGGATTCATTTGTCGGATCCTCATTAGAGCTTCTTCAGTGAACACTGCCTGCCTTGGCAACTGCCAGGAGCCAGTTTCTCACTCAGATTTCTGAAAGGGCCAAACCCTTAGCTCTGGTGATGGAAGAACCACAAACCAAGGAAGGCCTCGCCTCTCTTCTAGAGGCCCGAGCCACAGGGAAGGGCTGTGTGCCACGAAAAAAGCAAGCAAGAAGGCAAGGGGCGCGAGGGGGGTTACCAGTACGGCCAGCTTCTCAGACGTCAGAGCTGTGAGTTACTGATTTCCTCCCATGCAAAAGCCTCTGTGAGCTTCCTAGATGCTACCCAAGGTCTGTAGGGGTCCCTAGGACCCTAAGATCTAAATGAGATCAATCTGAACCTGCACCCCAGGACCCATGGAGGACCAAAGCCCTGCCTGAGGGTCTGCAAATTTCCAGGTGAGCTTTACTTCTCGGCCCCAGGTTCCCATTTTAGCTGATCTGTTCCATTGACAAATAGATATGCAGTCCCCCTGGATTGATCCAATTATGAAATGCAGCCGCTTCCTTGATTTCTGCTACAAACCCCACTCACTCTAAGCACGTATGAGTAGGGAGACTTCGCTGAGGATTTTGCCAAGAGCAGAGGATCTGTGTCGTGACAGCTCCAACATTAGGATGAGGATGGTGTTGTTCATTAAAGGCTTTCCTGTGCTCTATGTGCTGAGATTGTTCCGTGGCCTGCCCTATGTTTGGAATTTTCCAGATCTGTGTTGTCTGGCTGACTTTTATCTCTGTTCCTCATCATCTTCCCCTAGAAGGGTGGTTCTTAATCTGGTGCCCATGGACTTCCAAGATGTTCTGTGGGGTCTGGGAACTTGGGTGGGAGGAAATGACATCTTTTTGCTAGCCTCCAGCTGAATTTTAGTATTTCCTCCCCTTGTGGGTTTAGGAAAGCAGTCCGGAGTATTCGGGGTGCCTATGACTCTGTCACCACGAGAAATCCAGACATGTTTATAGAGCAGTACAGTTGATACAGATCTCAAAATGTCACCCGTGCTCTGCTTTGACATGATGTTAGTTATGTGACTGCCCCTAGATTGCAGAATATCTCAGTGCTCCTGTCTGCAGACACTTATGAGTCAGAACTTGGCAACTCTGGAGCAACTCTGGACCCTAGCGGTCAGCCGGTTTGGTGGGTTTGGTGGGTCAGCCACCAAACAGCGGAGTCGTGTGTCCTTGTGATTGGAGATTAGCTCCATAAACTTTGGAGGATTCAGGTGTTCCTTGTTGAGCAAGCTTTGGACTTTTAAAATAATTTTGCAACAACTTCTCTTTGTGCATCAACCCTTGGAACCATCAAAAGTAAAAACAAAATCAGCTGAGCGTCCAACATGATGTGTGCATTGCTCTTTCCAAGACAAGCACGTCACGTTGGCCAGGATCAAGCTAAGGAGACATATGAATATGTCTTTAAAAAATAAAATGTGAGTTAATGTTGCCTATATTTTAAATGCATTGCTTTGTTATTTAAATGTGTTCATAAAGTAGCACGAAATTATCCTACCACAATTAAAAAGTGTTTTGATAATTGCATTCTAATATAATTGGCTTCCTTTCCATCCTATATATTTGGTTTCGGGGATTTACAAATAGTAATCTAAGAAGGGGTCCCTAGCCTTCCCTGGGTGGCCAGTGGGGTCGCTGGCACCAATGGTATAGGAATGCCAACATTTTTTTCCCCACTATTATGCAGAGGATTCAGCTGCTTTCAGCCCACCTCGACATCACTAACCTCAGCCCCTCTCTGAGAAGGATCCGGTCCCCACTCACTCTTCACTGCTCCCCAAACCATCACCATCATCAGTCCTCATGTGCTGCTGAGGAAAGCAGAGGGAAAGGGAGACTGGGTATATGCTTCTCGTATTTGGAATCATCAAGCCCAGCATCTAGTAACAGAAGCAAGATATTGTCATGTTCGCCAAAACGTGGCCAAGATATAGAGGAACAGACCTCAGGTTTGGAAGCTGTGGTTTGTGGACTAGTAGAATTGTGTCGGTTTCCTAGTTCCCCTCCTGTCTCAAGAGTTGATGGCTTTTATAGTTCTTAGATTCCAAGTGGGGAGTAAATCTCTGAAATCTATTATCCCAGGAGAAAGGCTCAGGCTAAACTGGGGGGGTGCGGAGGCTGGACTGAGCTTTGTGTCAGATGTATGCCTGGTGCTGCCACATAGAGGCACTCAACACATCATTGAATTAATGAACAAAAGAATAAGTGAAGGAAGAAACGATTGATATAAATTACCAAGGAAAAGTAGAGATTGGGAGGGGTAAGTCTAAGGAGCATCAGCCCCAAGATTTCTGGAGCCTAGTCCCCTCCTATTGTGTGTGTGTGTGTCTGTGTGTGAAATCAGATTACAATAAACACCACAAATATCTTGGGAAGAAAAAAAGTTAGAGATGTGATGTGTATCATTTCTTTCTCTTTTTCTGTGCTAAGTTCAATGTCTTTCTATAAGTTCTTTTTTTTCTTTTTTTTTTTTTAAAGATTTTATTTATTTATTCATGAGAGACAGAGGAGGAGAGAGAGAGAGGGAGAGAGAGAGAGAGGGAGAAGCAGAGGGAGAAGCAGGCTCCCAAGGAGCAGGGAGCCCGATGCGGGACTCGATCCCAGGACCCCGGGATCATGACCTGAGCCGAAGGCAGACGCTTAACGACTGAGCCACCCAGGCGCCCTAAGTTCTTTTTTTTCTACTGAGGTATAATTGACATATAACATTGTATTAGTTTTAGGTGTACAGTGTAAGGACTTGATATTTGTACACATTGCGAAATGATCGCAATAAATCTAACATCCGTCACCATTGATAGTTACAATTTTTTTTCTTGCGATGAGAACTTTTAGGATCTATTCTTAGTAACTTTCAAATATGCGACATAGTGTTATTAACTATCGTCAGCATGCAGTACATCACACCCTCATGACGTATTTATTTTATAACCGGAAATTAGTACCTTTTGATGTCTCTCCCCATTTTGCCCACCCATCAGCCTGCATCATTTCTTTCATCCGAAGAGAAACACTACAAAGTGCCCCAACGCACGACATTCCTACCATCTTGCTGCTACCCCAACAGCCCGCTGCTGGCGGTGCTTGCCCCTTTCACTCGTCATACTGTCTATACACCCAGCTCAGTGTAAGGGGAAGAGTGAGGCCCTTGGCTTCAGGACAGAGACCACCAGCCAAAGTACTGACTCTCTAGGGTGGAGGTGGGAAGTGGGGCAGAGAGAGAGGCCTCCAGTTCCAGCAGGGGCTGAAGCTGGGGGAGGGGGAGTGCGGGCAGAGTGAAAGAGAGGCTTCCCTGCAGCTCACACGGGCAAATAGGAGCCAGGATGGCTTATCCACGGACGCAGACTCTAAAGCATCTCCTAGAAAGATGTGTGAAATGGTTTCAGACCCCCCCAAAAGAAGGAAAGGCCTCTTTCCTCTGGCTGAGACCCCCATCCCCACGAGGATACGTCTTAATGATACACTGCAGGTCTCTGGAAAAGCCGAGCTTGGCAACTGCTTCGCTGAGACTGAAAGGGAGCACGAGTTGGGCGAGTCAGGAGCGGGAGGGCAGCCGGCTCCAGTAGGTCACTTCGCAGCAGGTTGGACCTCGAAGACTTGGGGCTGGTAGTAGAGCAGAATCGCCACCTGCCTCCACGAGCTGCCAAGACTGTGGTTGAGAACCTTCCCAGGACAATCACTGGGGGCTCTCAGGCTGGAGGAGGAGACTGCCATTAAGAAGGCTTGCCATCACCTCATCCCCTCCAACTGCATTCAGGCTAAACAAGACAAATTCCTGTCCCCGGTGCCGCCAGGAGCTGCCCACGATGATGACACTCATGAGGGGCACAGATGAGATAAGGCTCACAAGCAGCAGCACTGACTTGAAAACCTCCACGGAACCATGTACCCAGGAGGTGGCTGGGGCTGAGCACTGGTCCTCCCCGGCACCTCCCTCGGGCACCTCGAAACCTCATTAAAGTTTTCTTTACCCACCAAGAAAAAAAAAAAAGAAAAGAAAAGAAAGAAAGGAGCATGTTTACCCCTAAGAATCCTTTCAGACTGGAGCTCGAGGCAGTGTCTTTAAAAGGGAAGCCATTCCCATATTCGTAGAGATGGTTCTCCATAGGGTCACTTCAGCAGTTATGACGGGAATGAATCCAAGGCTGAGCAAAGCATTTTTGAGTTTTTACCATGTGCCAGGCAGAGAGGGGCATCCCCAGATGAATCCACAATGTCTTTGCCCTGCACCGGGAGATCCTGGGTGAGACCAGGAACCAGGCAACCTCAGCCCAAGCTCTGTCAACAGGTCTTTGAAATGTATGTGCTGCCATCTGTGTGGCCTTGTCACCTGATGTCCTATGGCCTAGACTACTGGTATGGCCATGCCAGTCTCCCAATCACAGGCTTTAGAAAGACTGGGTTTGGACATCTCCAGGTGTTTATTTGGTTTTTCCTATTTCTTGGTTTTTAATTGGTTTCAGATGTGAGTACCCAATAGAGGCCCTGAATAAATAAAACAGATCATAAAATATGGCCAAGCAAAATGGGCGTGAGTAATCCCAGAGTGCATGGAAATGCACTTCCAGAAAGGCTCATAAATAATGAGGTGGAAACAGTAGTCTATTTTCTCTTTAATGGAAAGCCAATTAGGAACCCTCTCCGGACTGGAGGGAAAGAGCCAGGTTCCTTTGTTCTGTAATGAGGAGGTGGCCGTGGGGTGGATGAGGGGAGCCACTCGGCTTGCCAGAACAGGCCAGAGAGAATGCTGTGGTCACCAGGTCTGCTGGGGACGACAGGGCAGGTAGGTTCAAGGCCTGGGCTTCCCGTCCCATCTCCAGCTTCTCCAATCCTTCCCAGTTGAAGCAGGAAGATCTTTAAGCCCAAGGTGACATGGGAAAAAGACCTCGCAGGACTCTTTGGAGGCCCAAGCGCAACATCTGTCCTGTTCCCCACCCCACAGAGGAGGGAATTGAGAACCAGAGAGGAAATGCCACTTTCCAAAGCCACTTTGCCACTGAGCAGCAGAACTGGAAATTGGTTGTCTTCACTCTCCATGATCTCCCGGTGGCTGGTGGCCGCCTGGTGACCGTGAGTGGAGGTGGTGGGCCTCCCACCAGGAGTATGGGAGACATAGTAGAGCATAGTGGTGAAGAGCACAGGCGTCCCGGTCGTGTCGACCTGGGTGAGATTCTTTATTCCTTAATAGCCATGTGACCTTGGTCAAGTTTCTTAATTGTTAAGCCTCATTCTGCGTTTGTAAAGTAAGGCTGACGCACTTAGTTCCTACCTTATGTGAAGCAATCACCAGCAGTGACAGTGCTATAGTAGTTATTATTTTAAGAAGACTCTGTGACCAGCTCTTTGGAACAGCTTGTGGGTTCCCCGTGGAGCCCACCGTGGGCTTGGGAACATCACTAGTTAGCTCCCACTCTCTCATTGTGACAGTGCTCCCTGGAGACTGGCTCAGTGTTCCACGAGGACCCAGGGAGGCAGCGACGTATGTCCAGCCACATCTAGCTCCAGGCTCGCTGAGTCTTTCTGAAGGATCGAAGGATCTTCGGTGCCCACCAACAGTGAGTCACCATGGGAAACAGCAGGCCCCTCAAAACCAAGTCTGCTTGTGCATATGCTCTGAAAACAGAATTGGTTGCAGGTTTATGGAGGGAGGAATCCACCAAGCATAGCAGCAATGCTGGGCAGGAACCTGGGCCAGGACTTTTGGCAAAGGCCATAGCTAGAGAACCTGATGTCTTCATTCCTCATGATGAGTTTTTTTGTTTTTTGTTTTGTTTTTCGAAACCCTGCTTCTCCCTCATTGAAATGGGCAAGTCATTGCTCATCCTTTGGTGAGATCCCAAGGAATTCCTTGAAAAGCAGAGAGGTCCTAAAGAAGAACATGAGGTCTCAGGAGACTTCACCATTGACGTTGGCCACTGGCCACCTGGGCAACGGGGGCAGCTTCCATCACCTTTTGAAGGTCATCTGTTCTGTCGGTCAGGGAAGGAGGGATGACATCTCTGCAGAACACCCATGACGGACTAAGCGCATTACCCCTCAGCCCATGACAGGTGTGCTGGTATCTCCGTTACACACATGCAGAATCTGGAGCTCAATGAGGTTATATAACTTTCCCAGAATGGGGCCCTGTGTTGCTTGGAGTTTGAGGGTTGCAACAACAGAAACTCATTCTTAAAAACCCAAGGAAAACCTAAGGATGCAGGCATGAGGGACTCCTTTAAGGACGAGGTCCACTTTGGGGCTAGAGGTGGTAGGAGCTGATTGACAAGCTCACTGGGGACGGTAGGCAAGATGAATGAGCTCCAGCTTGTCACCCCACTCAAAATGTACCCTCTTGGAAGACATAGTCTCATGGGTTTGGACAGGTCACCTGACCATATCTTGGGCAGATAGGACATGCCACTTTGAAAGTCAATCCCATGCAGCCTGGAGGCAACAGGAGAGGAGTAATCCCTAGGGAAAAAATTGGGGTGCTGTTACCAAATGCAGGGGAAGGACCACTGTGCTGGTAAACTGGTAGGCACAGCAGGTGTCCATTGGTCACAGCAGGTGAGTGGCAGAGCTGGATTCAGACCAGGTCAGCGACCCCAAGCCTCCGAGGGCTGCCCATCATGCCCACACGCCAGCCCTCCACCTTCGCTGGTCCTCACTTCTCTGTCCGGGCTTGCGGCTTCCTCTTTAGTGGGCCCCGTGATGCTGGCACTGCCTGGGAAGGGTTCATGCCCTGCTGGAGAGGAAATCTCCGCCGAGGACAGTGGACAGGGAAGTGAAAGACATCAGTGACAATTTTAAGAGCTAGAGAGAGTGCCATGGAGAAGTGGGAAGGGCCTGTGGCTTTCTCAACGTGGGAAAATGACAAATCACTAGGGAGTTTTGTGGGGGAGGGGAACAGACAGGGACCAAATGTGACGAAGAATTAGACGTAGGAACTGTTGGGATCAGCTTATATTAAAAAGAAGCCAAGGCAGACTTATCTGCTACTTAAAAGTATTTGAGGCATCTTATACAACATTTAATCACTAAGAGGGTTAAATTAGACATTGTGGGTTTAAAGACGTGCAGAAGAGGATAGATACAATTAAAAACCTGTAGCTGGAAGTTCGCAATTTAGTTCAGAGCTTCCTGGCCACTAAGGCAAAAAGGGAAACATGATGGGTTATATAATTCTCCTTGTCTCCTAAAAGGAAGTGAATCTGCAAGTCAGAAAACACAACGTTTCTCCGAAGTTATAAAAAGAAATTAACCCAGTGGGACATTACATATCTGATGGAAGGATTTTCTACTGTCATTTTACTGAGCATGAAAAACATGATTTCTAAGGCCATGATCATGTGAATCGTTGAGAAAAGTAAAGTGTTCCTATCAAGTTTCCCTCTCAGGGCCGGAGAGGTGCCCCGAGGTTTTAGAGTTCAGATGCCCCTCCCCGTCTCCGCCAGAGCAGCATTTCCACAGTACCCCGCACACAATCCAGGGCTCACTCCTCCTCAGGCCTTCTCCACGGCCCTGCCTCCGCTCTGCCGTCTCAGACGGCCTGGCCCCAGCAAGCTGTGTCTCCCACGCTTCCTCCTGGGTTAGGAACTGGGCTAGGGTCGGGGTGGCATCGGAGGGAGAGGGGATGAGGTAAGGAAGGGCCACCATCCTTCTTTCTCCCCATCGCATTCTGCTGCGGACAGAGGCTCTGGCAGGTGGACTCGGTGCTCCTGGCTGGCTTCTCAGCTCTTGCATTTTCTGCAAAACCAGTTCGTGCATTCAGGGCCACCTGCTTTTCTGTACGCCAGGGGTTTCTGTTTCCTGGGTAGACCCTGCAGGTGCACTCACTAACGGATGGTCCAGCCTCAAGCCACACCTTCTAAGAATGGCCCTCCTTCCTTCCCAATGAGGGCAGCCTATTTCATCTTGAAGGCAGGGCCACCTGAAGGGGACACTTCAGCAGGGGGTCGGCATGTGGATAGGGCCCAGATTAAAGAAGGGAGTAAGAAGAACTTCTAGGCCGGGGAAGAAATATACAAAGTCTGTCCTTTGTAGTGAGTGCAGCCGAGTGAGAGGACCACGAGCGGTCTGTCTAGTTGGGACAGAGGCTGTGTTTATTCAGTAGACATGTTTTCAGTAACACCACAGCCCAGGACCGTGGGGAACATAGGCAAGGAGCGGATGAAGCCCAGGCCCTCAGGGAGCACCCTGAAACGATTCTGTCCAATACTCTGGGGGTTTTAAGATTGAGCCACAACTTCCCCAAATGACATTCCAGTCCCAATCCCTGAATATTTCACAGAGTCTTTGGTCTGCTCTCGTTTCTGTTTACAAATGCAGTCATTCATCTGAAGGCCTTTCTTCTACGGGAAAGCAAGATGCAGGAGGCCCAGCCCTGCACCCGGGAGGAGCCTCAGGCCTGTGAGGCTGTGAGCTTGACAAGCCTGACTCACTAGGATGGAAGAAAATGCTCAGGGGAAGTGGGGGTTCCTTTGAAACTATTGGCATTTCTTTAGAAAGTTGGAGAAAAGGGCAGATGCAAGGTTTTGTAGGGCATGGAGTCAGGGCTGGCTTCATGGGCCTGCCACCTGGGCATGTACACTGGGCCCCACAGTGCTCAGGAGGGCCCTGTGCCTGGTTTAACACTCTGCTGTCGCCATTTTGGAATTCTTTATCGTTCTTGCACAAAGGACCTCCAGTTATTTTGTACTCAGTTTGACATGAGACATATCATTTAGGGGCCCCTCATTATAAAAACGACACAAAATGAGAAATAAAATGAGGTACCCGGCCTTGGCGGGTACCCTAAAGAAACCTAAGTTCATTAGCTTCACAGAAAACCTACTGTGCTTGGTGGCATTGATGGTGGCGGGGAGTCCTGGGGCTCAGTGGACGGGGGGTGTCAAGTGGACCCATCTTTGTGCCCCCTCACATCCCACTTTTGCTTTAACCAGAATAACTCCACTTTGTTCCGAATTAGGAGTTTAGCTTTAGGCTGCATGGTTTTTGTTTTTTTTTTAAAGGGTCCCATGACTCACGTAGTTTGGAAACCACTAGTTAGACAAACCACATCACACCAGGCTTTTTGTTGTAGGGAATTGTCTTATTTCAGAGGGCCCCAGGTGACCTGCTGACCGGGGGTGTCTCCAAAGCCAGGTAATAATAGGCCATGCTCTAATCTAAGGAGACTCTGCTGTATTTGCAGAGAGCTTTGAAATGTTCTGGGAAAAGAGCTGATCAGATGTGCAAAGTATTATATTCACGGAGAGAAAAACCCTCCCAACTTTTTATAAAATGGATTAAGCCGGTTTCTAAGGGCTGCAGGTTTGTGTGATCTTAATCCTGCTCCTTCCTCCCGACCCTCCACCTTCCTCCTTTGTCTGCAGGATATGCAGGTTCCCGGGCAAGGGCTGGGACCCCTTCCAGGGCAGCCCCCTCCCTCGGTGGCTCTCCCCAAGGGAAGCACTTAGGGATCCCTTTGTCCTCGCACCCACCCCACCAGGGCTGCCTTTCTCTGTGGGCACATTTCCCATTCACGTGCTCTGATCCGATGGTGGGAAACCCGAACAAGATATGGTAATTATGCTATTGTGCATTCAGTGATTCAGACCAGAGCAGCAGATGGGAAAAGTTGTGGATCACAACCCCATGTGATATTTGACAGAATATCAGTCAAATATAGTTCACCCAGCATCATGTTTCTGTCGGCCCCTCTTAGCTAAAGTTAATTTAAAGTGACAAGATTGACATCTGCTCTTTTCAAAGGGGTGATACTTCAGGGCTGCCCCCACCAATGGATACCCAGACAGAGCCCTCCATAGTCAAAGGTGGGTTCTCAGAGGCGGGACGAGCTGTAGACCAGGAGACTTGTGTCACTGCTCAAGGCCTGTGCTGGTCAGCGTTCTGGAGGTTCAGTCTGTTTCACTCTGTTGAGTAGGGGTTACCATGGGCACCAGATTCCTAGAGGCCATCTTCACAAACTGGCTCCCAGAACTGAAAACTATGCCTCGGGGCTCAGGCAGAGAGAGCCACGCTGTGGGAAGTCAACGTAGAAACTTCTCCAGCAGGCTGGGGGGCCCTGAGCCAGCACCACATCCATTTGGAGTCTTATCAGTTACAGGTGCTGATGACCAGCTTTGGATGTGCTGTTTTCTATTTGTTCTTCCTTGGTTCCTTCTATGTACAAAGACTCAGAGAAAAATACAACTTCTGTGACTGGCCAATCTCACTGGCGCTTGTGACTTCTAAGGTTGCTTCATGCCAGGGCCCCAGTGGGTGCTGTCATCTTCAAAGCTGATGATGAATCAGAGAGCCCAACTCCACCCAGCATCAAATCAACACAACTGTCTGTTGGAAATTGAATGGGGAAAGTTGGCTTTGTTCCTCTGCCTCTGAGCCAAGTGGACCCATCCACAGACCATGGGCTGCCAACCACTGAAGATAAGCCCCCACCTTTTGCCCTAGTGAACTCTCCCATTTACCCTTCAAAACCCATCTCATTGGTCACCTCCTCTTGGGAGCCTTCCTGGACAGCCCCAGAAATTGTCACTGCCTTCCTCCCCAGAGCAGTGTCTGGCCTCTGAATATACTTCTGTTTCTGCACTCATCACATCACATCACAACTACTTTTTTGCTTCTCTCATTTGCCCTCCTAGCTGTGGTCGCCAAGCCTTCATAAATAAACGTTCATGGAATTAAATCATCGAATTGTTTATTGAATAAGGCAATCGTCCAATTGGCCTTATCCACAGTAAATGTATGATTTCTTGTAACTACCGTGATATACTTCTCCAGCTTATGGAGAACATGGTCACCTCTTGTTTGTTTCTCAGTGATTTCTTACGACACCCCCTATCTAAGAGAAGTCTCCTTTGAGGCCCCCTCTTTCTCTAGGGACTGATCAGCGTCATTTACCCACATGCCCCAACTCTCTCTTTCTTCATGTTGGCTTTTCCAGGGCCTAGGTGTCTTTTCTGTACTTCCTGTCCACTAATTTACCTGGGACTCTCCAGATATATCAGAGGGATAGAGAAATGGTGGTCTTCAAAAAGAACCAGGAGGTTCTTCCCAGGAGGTTCTTTTATTTTTTGCAAATTTGCCTACTTTACCCCCAGCATCCAGCCCTCCGTACCAAGAGGTGTGATATGGAGAGGGACAGGCTTTGAGGACCGGCAGGGCAGTGGCTGCCTCCTGGACTTAGGTATGCCCCTCATGTGATTCATTCCTGAATAGCAAGTCTGCCCCAACATGGCTTGTTGTGCCCATCTGTTGTCATACACATGTTGGTGAAATTCTTAACTTCTTTTACACTGTCCACCCAAGACAAATGCATTTGGTCTCTGTCCTCAGAGTGCTGCCATTTTCATGTGGGAGAAATCTAAGAAAATGGCAGTATCATTCTTTCTGCTTGCCTCTGCCTCACCCACACTTTGCAATGCTGAGGTCTTCTGGTCCTTGGAGCATAAAGGGTATGGAAAAATCCTTTGGCCTGTGCATTGAGGGGATGACTGGCCCTGTTGTCACGGCAACCATATGATCAGGGCCTGTCCCATAAGGGACAGCATGAGGTTGGGGCTCTATGCCTGGGATGGCCCTAGAGTCATCCTTGCCCAACCCTAATGGCTCCAGTTCCAAGGGCTCCTCATTAAAGGAGGAGCCTGAAGATCAATGGCACCCCTTGTCTAGGGCTCACAAATGTCTGATTAATTAATTATACCAGGCCACACAAAGAACTGGTTGGGCAGGTGCTTACAGTGACATTATACCCTGTCTGTTTCAGAACTATCAGCAGCTGACAGACAAGGGCTTGAGAGAGCTGGGCCTAAACATCAGGGAGAGTCTGAAAGAGAAAGACAAGCCTTCCATTATTATGTAGGGGTGAGGTTTGGGAATGTTTCAATGATGCATTGCTATGTAAAAAACCACCCTAATCTTAGTTGCCTCAGACAACAGCAATTTATTTTCTTATGATTTAGCAATCCGGACTGGGCTTAGCTAGGTGATTCTTCTGCGCTACCTGTTATCTGTGAAAACATCTGAGATGGTTTCTTTGCACTTCTTAGCTTCCACTGCCTCAGCTGGGAGATAGCTCCAGCAGCTAGGCACGGTGTCTGGTACCCAATAGGTGGAGCGATCCAGTGGCTCTTGTCATCTCAGGGACCAGAGGGAGACTCTCCTCGGGAAACAGGAGTTTGATTTCCACTGTGGCTTGAGTTCCTGTCTTTGCTTGTGGGGATTTCTGAGGGGATGGAGAGAAGAGATGACAAAGAAGAGAGTGGGAAGTTAGGGGTTAAGAGGGAACTCTAGGGTATGAAGACAAATGCTGGAAAATCTGGTCTGCATGAAAAGCCTGAGGCCTCCTGGAAGAAAGGCAAAGGGAAATCAGGGGTGATGCCCAAGTCTCTGGAGCGTCAAGGGACAGAGAAGCTGCTCCACTGAAGAGGGATCCATACAAGGGTCAGAAACCTACCCAGAGGGGGGAGAGACCCCCCCCTTCAGTGGCAGGAAGCAGTAGAACAGAAGAAGCAAAGCATATCTGGAGGAAATAAGTCAGCGTAATCCATTTCTTTCAATTCCGTGCATCCCGTTGACAACAGCACTGCCCCCTGAAAATGCGGCTCTGTCAGTGTCCTGTTGCTGCTGGAACCAAGTCCTACCCACTTAGGGGCTTCCTACAACACAGATTTGTTTTCCCAAGGTTTGCAGGTCAGGAGTCTGAATCAAGGCCTCAGCAGAGCCACATTCTTTCCGGAGGCTTCAGGGGAGGATCCGCTTCCTTGCCTTTTTCAGTGCTTAGTGGCCGCCAGCTCTCCTCAGCTTGTGGTCCCTGCCTCCCATCACTCCGACTTCTTGTTCCACTGTCACCTCTCCTGCTACTGACTCTTATAAGGACCTGCCTTCTGCCTCCCTCTTACAGGGGCCCTTGTCATTCCACTGGGCCACCCAGATGATCCCGAAGAAGCCCCATCTCAGGATCGTTGACTTAGTAACACTGTCAGGATCCCTCTTACCATGAAAGGTAACACAGTCACAGATTTCAAGGATTTGGAAGGCCATTCTTCTGTCTACCACAGTAGCATGAAACTGGGGGTGGCGGTGGGGCTGGGCAAGAGAAGACCAGGAAGGACACCAAGGGGAGGTTGTGAGCCACCCGGGACCTGCGAGGACCCGAGAAAATTGGGGTTGGGGTTCTAAGATGCAGGAAAAATCCTGGGAGGGGACTCAGAACAAACACCATTATCAATGTCCCCCACTTATTTCCATATACCCAAGGCCACTGGGACGTGAGGAAAGCAGCAGTATTCAGAACCCTGTCACCTAACAGACCCCGCTCTTCCTGGCCTGCTGGGATGAGAGCAGGTCACCCTGGAGAAGTCAGTGTCACTCTGAGAGCCTGGACAATCTCTCCCTCTTTCTGGGGCTCAGCCTCTCATATGAAAGGGTAGGACTACACTGCAAAGATTTGCCACCCTTTGATAAACACAAAACTCCAGCTTTCCTGAAGGTTTGTATTATGCAAAACTAGGGATTTGTTTTTGTTTTTCAAACATAAAATTATAAGGCATAGTCTTTTGCAAACTATACCTCCCAGAGAGCCCAATAAAATATGCCAACTGGTGAGACCCCCTGAAACAAAGAATATCTAGGGTCTCTTCCTCATTAGACTTTCTGGAACAGCACTGTTCAATACAGTAGCCACTAGCCAACATAGCTTTAAATTTAAATGACGAATTTGTGTCTTCAGTCACACTAGCCACATTTGAAGCTCAATTGCCACATGGTATTACACAGCACAAATGAGTTCTATTGGACATCATCATGGAGAGTTCTACTGGACAGCGTTTTAGTATCAATAATGTGTGCTTGTGTCCACCCTCCCATCACTCCTGCTTGGGCGAAAGTGAGTCACTTCTCCAGGTTAATGAGGTGTCCATTTCTTTCTTTAAAAAAATAACTAATTAATTAATTGAGGGGGGTGGGAGAGAATGAGCTGGGAGAGGAGCAGAGGGAGAGGGGTAGAGAGAAAATCCCAAATAGACTCTGTGCTGAGCACCCAGCCCAAAGCAGGGCTCAATCTCACCACCCTGAGATCATGACCTGAGCCAAATCAAGAGTGGGATGCTCAACCTACTGAGCCACCCAAGTGCTCCAGTGAGGTCCAATTCTATACAATGTGACTTACTACGGCCCTCAGGGGGAATTGTGTTTTAAGAGGAGACCAGGAAAGCCCTGGTAATACAAGGCACGCTTCAGTGTCTGGGGAAAGACTCCGAAAGTAAATGGTAAACAGGGTGGAAGACGATTTGCTTATTTTGGGAGGGTCAACTTTCCTGCCCCTGAGACAAGTTCCCTTCATGCCAGGCTCTGCCTCATGTTTTCTACTCTTCTCCAGAAAGGACACCAAGCTCCCCACTCCTGCCCTCTGGGCAGTTAGCACTGCCCTGGGTGAACCTGGAGCTGGTGAGAAGGGAAAGGTCCCTGATCCCCCTCCTCTTGTGCTGAGGCACCTCCTGCCCCCAGGCCCTCTGTCTCCAAGGGGCTCTCAGAAAGGCAGGGGCGGGGGGCGCCTTTCTCCTGAATGCAGGCCACTGTGCCGTCTGGCAAGAGGGATGCTGAAGCACATGTTAATTCTGAGAGCACTTCTCCAGAGCCAACTTCCCTGGTGAAAGTCAGGCAGGCTCTTCTTGGTGGGGGAACCAGGGACCCGGAGAGTAGGTGAGGCAGGGGCATTTGGGGACCACAAGGCCCGCCCCCTCCTGCTGCCTCAGCCAATCTGGACCAACCAATGGGAGAAGGCGCTGCCTCGCAGGCTCCAGCCAGTCAGCAGGCGAGATGTGCACATGCTCAGTCCTAGCCTAGCTGGGCGCTTTCTGTGCAGTGCTGGGACAGGGGGCCCTCAGTCAGGGGTCGCGTATTAGGCGGGGCTGGACCCCACTGGTGCCAGGCGGGGGCTGCCAGTGGGGTGGGCAGGGTTCCAGCCACTTCCTTCTCAAGCCAAGCCCCCTGGCCCAGGAGGACCCCACAGAGCAGGGGCAGAATGGTGGGCTCTACCCACCATCCTTCAAACAAGTCAGCCGGGGCTCTCCGCAAAGCTGCCCCTTTGCCTCCAGCAGGGAATAATGAAAATGAACTTGTCATTTTCCTGAATGGACATCTTTTTTGGCTGACTCAGACTCTTCTAGAGCTAGTTTTAGTGGGAACTAAGTGAAACTTCAGCAGGAAAGGGAACAAAAGGGCTCTTATTCCCCAAGATGGAACTCCAAAGTACATTTTGAGCAGAAAAACCTATTTGAACGGTTCCTCCTGCCTTAAAAAAAAAAACGATAAAAAACCAGATAGTAATTGCGGTGTCATTAAAAACAATGACAACTCAAAGCAGCATGTTCCCATTTCTCAAAATTTTGCACTGCAATGTATGGCAAGGGAAAAGTCAGAGTACCTCTTGACTCCAGGATGTCAAGTTCTAAATTTTCTATGATTCAGTGTGTTTTTCAGCTATAAAAAGAATAGCACCAGATTTTTTTTGGAAAAGGGGGGAAATGACATATTGATTTTATTTTTCCCTTCTCCACATGACCTCACAGCATCTCCTAATGACAAGAACCAGGCTTTAACTTTGGTTTCAAGTTCAGCCCAAGCTTGGAAGTTAAGATGGAGACTTTGCAATTCCTATCTTTGGCAGAGAGGGGATGGAGAAAGAAAAGAGAAAAGGAGGTGGGGAGAGAAAAGGGGCTGGTGTTTGCAGAGGCAAACAGACCAAGCAGCACCAGGGAACATTACATCTGGACATGACATTCAGGGAGGACCTGTAGAGAGGTTCTCAAGCTTTTTATTGATTTGTCTGTCTATCTAGCAGCAGGACTGCTCCCCCCCTTCCCAAGTGACGTCTTAGGCAAAAGCACAATATCTAAAACTGATAAAAGTGCCTCCCAGAGCACCCTGCCTTGGCACTCGTCCGTACTTCCTCCTCCTGAACACCCTAGGCTCCTCAATACACCACTGGCAAACCACAGATCTAACCCAAGTCCTGAATATGTCGATGAGGAAGCCAAGGTGCAGAGAGGGGAAGCAATTCACTGGAGAAGAGATGGAAGGTTTCTCCCAGATGCTGTGGTAAAGACCCAGTAGAGACAGACCTAGAAACTTGGAGATGAAGTCGGGGTGGGGGGGGCCAGAGGTTAGTAGACCTGACCATGAGATAACCTCGAGGAATTGACTGTATAGATTGTGCACAGCATTTTTCGGGGAGGCTGGAAACCCCACAGATTCCCCATGTCCCTTCCTTATCCCTCACCCGCTCTTCCAATTCCTGTGTCTTCCACACATAGATGGTTATAACTTATATATTTGATGGAGGGAAAGAAGAACAAATACAAATGGTGGTGACTTTAGAAAGTCTTCCAGTCACTGGGGCGCCTGGGGAGTGCAGTCAGTTAAGTGTCCAACTCTTGGTTTCGGCTCAGGTGGTGATCTCAGGGTCATGGGATTGAGCCCTGCGTTGGGCTCTGTGCTGAGCACAGAGTCTGCTTAAGACTTTCTTTCTCTCTGCCCCTCCCCCACAAGCTCTGCGTCTCTCTCTCTCTGTGTCTACAATAAGTTAATTAAAAAAAAGAGAAAGTCACCCAATCATTAATTTAGAGCACCATTGCAAATTTGTTGCATACAATTCCCCACTTTCCTTCTACAACCATGACAGGCATTCCTAATCAATCATAGCACCTTTCCCTGCTAAGCCTAGATACAGCTTCAAAATTATTTCCAACCCAGCACTCCAGACCACCATCACCAATTAATCATGATCCGGCTCTTCAGATGAAATTTCTTTGCTCTCCCCTCTTTGTGGATGTGAAAACAAGCTCATTGTCTCTTGTGCCCTGGCCTCATGGTCACACACCTTGACAGCCTGCACATCAGAAGAGAAGCTTGGAACTGCATTGCTCAGAATCCTTTTCCCTGTGTAATTTCAAGTTAGAGTCCGCCAATGAGGCATTCCTGCAAGAATTGGGGGGTGGAGGACTGCCGGCCTTCTCTGGTGGTGGATGCAGCTCGATGCCTGGGCAAAACTCAGGCTTGAGCATTGCATGCCGGGATGCCGCAGGCTGCTGGGGATGGTGGTGGCAACAACTGCTGACATTCTGGGTCATTTGCAGCATCCTAGGGATCTCCTGTCAATCACCCGCCTTCTGGTGGCTGCTGACCTGACCCTTGCTTCCCCTGGTCCTTTCAGCAACCATGCAAGTCTCCAGTTCCCTGTAGCTGAGCCCTTCCTACTTGGAATACGTAGAGTGGCTTCTGTGTTCCTGACGAACACCCCGTCATGACTGCAGTACTATTAACACCTTGAGGGCGAGGAACAGAACTTGGCAGCAAGATCGACTTTCCCCGCCTTGCTAAACACGAAAGTCAGATTCTTGTTGAGTTTAACCTTCCTATTTTCTATGTGATTTCTGTGGTCCACTGATGCAGGAGGCAGAAAAGGAAGCAATGAGAGAGAGAGTTCCAAAGAATCAGAATAGTGGCATCATAGAATTTAGAGCTGGAAGAACCTTTATACAGAAACACATGGGCTCTCTTCATTGGACTGATGGGAAAAACTGAGGCAGAGAGAGTTCCTCTCCGAGCTGGGGTGAGAATCCGGGCCGGCTGACCTGGACCAGTTCTCGTCCTTGGCCCCCAGAGTCTCAAACAAGGGGACTCATGTGAGTTTGCAAGTAAGGCAGGGCCATGCTGAAATGTATCCCGTAACAGGCTGGTCACTTTGATGTGAGGTAGTAAACACCTGGCTGGAAAGGGAAGCCAAGGTGAGTGGAAATGATTGCACAGGAGTTTTCTACTCTGCCCGGGGGGAGGGGCAGGCAGCACGGGGCAGGTCTCACAACAGCACAAGAACACAAAAACCACATTGCCCTCATCCTCACCCGACCATGGAAACCCTATCACGTTTCCATCTGTTAACAGGCAGCTCATCTTAAAGAAATTCCTGTTTCTGTATCCGACTGTTGGAAAATGTGTCACGGAATCCGAATGAACTGTGGCGCTTTCCTATTGCAATCATCCTCCTGCCTCCCCCATTGGCTTTGGGGTTGTGGCTGTATCAGATCAGATTCCTGGTGGCGAGCCACTGCCTTAGCAGAGGAAGAATTTTTTTGGAAGTCCAGGAAGGCAGCAGAACTACACTTGGGCAACCATGCCCTGAACAGTGGATGCCCCCAGGCATGTTGCCAGATCCTGGGCACATGAGCTCCTACCACTGGCATGGCCCCGGGATGCTGGATCCCTTCTAAGGCTACTGCCTCTGAACATGGCTGGGGCTGCCATGGGTACTTTGAGAATAAATTCTTCACCCACTTTCTATTTTGAGTTGCCAGCTCCGGATTCATTATCTGCTTGGGGCATCTGGAGAGGCCAGATGCCCACTCTCCCCTGACCTCTGGCAGCTGAAGGGGTCCTCTAATGGTCTCTGACGGCAGATCGCTCCATGGCCAGTGCCCATTGCGGCTTCCATCTGCGTGCCGTGGCTTCAGAGGCCCCTCTTCTCTCAATCCAGCACCATTTCCTTTTACCCAAGGAGCATTCAGGCGAAAGCTCACATTATTGGGGTGCCTCTATTAAAATATAAAGACTAAGCCTCTCCATCGATTTCTCCTCAGTGTGAATAAGTGGCAAGTGGGTTATTTTCCAGAACACCCCAATCTAGCCCTCTTACGTAGGATGCTGCACTAACTTTTTGTGAAGGGCACCTCATGGTGGAATGTCACCCACCCTGTCAGCCTGTAGGGAAACAACACTCGCTTCCCCAGACGGGGGTGCCTAGGTGGGGAGATGCTCCCCGCTGTGTTCCCGGGGTCCTCCAGCTTGTCTCTCCTTCCCCTGGGGAAGTCCTGGGGTGAAGCCTGCCCCACTGAGGCACCAGACTCCACTCAGGGGGATGTGCCTACATGTGCCCTCCTGAACAGTTTCCAAAACTTTGGCAACTCGGCCTGGCGGCCACACATTCCCCTTGTCACCACCACTGCTGGCCACCAGTTTCTGTTTACGGCACATTTCCTAGGTGCCAGGTGGCGTGCTAAGCATCCAACCCAAATTAACTTGTTTAATCTTCTCCACTTCACAAAGAACACAACTGTGGCCTAAGCCACGCAACCAGCATCTGGCTGGGATTGGAACCCAGGCAACACCCTGTCTCTCCCTCCTGTCCCAGGCTCTTTCCCCCAAAGGTAGCCCCCTTCCCAACCTTCTACACACTCTCTACAAGGAAACAGAAAATCGTCTCAGGGTCACTTCCCTCACAGGGCAGATGTTCCGAGATGCTGATCGTCAGGGCCCCGGACGGCCTGACTGCTCGGGGTTCCAACAGTCTCGGGGTGGCTGTCCAGGTGGTGTCTCGGTGGACAGAGAGGGAGGGACAAAACGCACTGAGTTTTACCCATTAAGTGCTAGGAAGGCACTAGGAACTTTACATACATTTGCACCGTGGAAATAAATGAACCAACCAAATGAGCAAAGCAAGGCTATTTATTCTGAGCTTACTACAGCAAGGGAGTCAGCCCCCGTTGTTTGCATTCTCAAGGAGAATCAAAGGCAGGCAGAGGAGTGGGAAAGCTTTATAGTGGAAAGAAGGAAGCTTCGAGTGGGTTCTGACTGGAGGCCGTCGGCCTGGGGAAGCTGTGGGTGGGCTCACAGGAAGCAAGCGAGTCATCCCGTGCAGTTGGTTAGGGTACATGTTTGGCTTTCTCTCCTTGGTCCTAAGTTGGAATCAGGGATGACAACTAGGGAGGCTGTCAGTAATTACCCGAGTCCTGGCTATTCGGGGCTGATGGTTGCAGACGTTCCTGTTTAGCTCCCTGGATTGTCCCTAGAAATAGCAGCCTGGCTTCCCCGGGCTGTTGGTGGCAGATAAGGGGGCGCTGCGGGTTGTGGGTCAAAGTTCTCTTCTTACTTGTGGTCAGTGTGCTTTTGTATTTTCAGTCTCTGCACACTTAATCCTCACAGCTGCCTATCTTGCTGATGGGGAAACTGAGGTCCGAGGAAGTCAAGTAACATGACTGAACTCCCTCAGCCAGGCCCGCCTGGTCCCTGATTCCACGTTTTTCCCTTGTTTAATCCATCCCCGCACACCGGACGGTGATCCGTACAGACATAAGTCAGATGGCCTCATTCCCTGGCTCCAAGCCTCCCAATACTATTTACTATTTTCTCTTAGAATGTGATCCACGTGGCTTCTGTACAACCCCTGACGGACTGAAAGCCCCACCTGGGGAACTGACTTACCCTGTTCTGTCGTGTCCTCCATGTCTGGTCCTTAGTAGGTGCTCAATAAATACCGTATGACTAAATCAGTAGATCTTTGACTCCTTCCTCCCATGACTGCTCTTCATATTCCTGAGATGGTGCTTCGGCTCCCTCCCCAACCTGTGACCAAGGAAAAGGATGCCATCAGAGCCAGCCTCAGGTTGTGACAGGGGCTGCCTGTGGCCCCTTGCTTCGGGGTGAGCTGGGCAGTGACTCAGCAAGCAGCCCCTCGGGGAGAAAGTGGTGTACTTCCAGCAGCAGGTGCCCAAAGTAACTGAGGGTCATATAGATCCCGTCAAATATTGGTGACAGTCTTCCAAAGTCAGATTTACCATAATCCCCACATTGCAGTCCATGAAGTGAGGCTCAGGGAGCTTAAGACATCCATCTGAAGTCCCTGGCTAGTGAGGAGACAAGTTGGGATTTAACCCAGATCTGCCTGCCTCTAGAGAACATGCTTCTGCCTGACGCCTGACAGCATCGGAAGCCGCGGGGTGTTGGCAGCCCGCTCATCCTCTGCCCCTCCTGCCCCTTGGGTCCCTCCTGTGCCCTCATTCCTGCCCTTGAAGCTCATTTCAACCTGCTGTCACCTGGTGGGGATAACAAAGGGTTGCTGAGTTTCCCCCTCCCTACCCCCCCCCCCAGCTGTGTGTTACTATGAGGTGGGAGTCTCCAGGTGGTGTCAACAAAATACTGGATGCATTAAATACAAATTAGCTGAGGAAAGAAAATCTATGCTATGGGATCATTCGCAGTTGTAATCTTTACAACATATATGACATAACCTTATGCAATCTAGAAGCACTTTTTATTTTTCAGTGACTCCAGCAGGTACCGTATCTTGGTGTTCACCCAGCCTGTCTATGCAGGAGGCTCAGCTCCCGGGTCCCTGGGCCCCCCAGGAGCTGCTTGGGGTGGGCTCCAGCTCTGACCCTAGGAAAACCCCAGGCTTGTCCCAAGGCCTCCCTGGGGATTGGCTCCCCTACGTGGGCCTCACTGGGAACAGAATAGGCAGGGCAAGGAGGGGTTCTCGTTTCGGAGGCTTTGCCTGGCCCTCTTGGGTTTGTCCTGCCCAGGGCAGGGCTGGGCCAGTGGCCATGGGGACAGCCAAAGAGCCCTGGGCAGAGGAAGGAGCACTCAGTGCTAATGGCCAGTTTGCTTAACTGTGCGCCTGAGCCTCAGCCCGGCACTGACTCAGCCCCTTCATGCTGCATGACTTCAGCCTCAGACCTTGTCCTGGGCTGGTCCCTCCCTGACACCACCCCTCCCCAGGTGCCTTCCCTACTACCACCCTCACATGGTTTCATTCCTCGATGACCCCGAGACAGCCCGAATTCAGATGGCTGTTCTGACCTTAGTACTTCAAAGACAAAATCTAAACCCTACAAGCCCTTGCAAAGCCCCCAAATGTGACTTCAGAATTGTCTGTGGCTGGGAATTATCTACACATCTCTAGGGATGTGGCTATGACAGAGCTGCTTGACCTGTGTCCCCAAGACCAGTGGCTGCTCCTGGGGAGCCATTCTGCTCCCAGCCTTGCAGGCCGAGCCCTCCCATTTTGCAGATCTGCAAACTGAGACCCAGAGAGGAGAGCAACTTGCTCAGGGTCCCATGGCTGGGCCAGAGCCAGGAGCAGGACCCAGGATGTCCGAGGCCCAGGTGGCACTCTCTCCATGATGGCTGGGGGCTCTGAGTTAGAAAGTACTGGGAGGGTAGCTGGCAATCAGGGCCCAGCTCAGTAAGCCAGCAAGTGAGTGACAGCACTGTGTTTTTGACATCCGTAACTGTCCCTGTTTAAAACTTTCCACCCTCTCCCCCCAGATTCTTGATCTCTTGGACTCCCCCAGCAGCAAACTTTTTCTGAGATGGTCATTCACCTGGAGGCAGCAATGACTGAGAGCCCCAGCTTGGAGTATGGATAAAGCCAGGATGGTGGAGTCCTCATATTGGCCTGAAACCACTGATCCCCACCACCCTTTTACTTTTTTATTTTTTTTTCCCACCACCCCTTTGATGTCCCTTCTATCCAAAGTCAAGTGCATTTCATTTTGCAACTGAAATTTGACTGCATTTTAGGTCAGCCAAGGGAAAAGACAGACCCAAGTCATGCTTCACCTGGCCTGATTCCAAACTCAAAGTCTTGCTGGTTTGTGCTGATGTCACCCAGCCAAGATTTGATGTGAAAGTACGAGGGAAGGCTGCAGGCAGGGGGAGGGGTGGTGGTTGCTGTGAGGAGAGGGGGAGGAAAAGTGAAGTTCTGTTCTGTAATATTGCAGAAGGGAACATATGGGCACGGGACTGAAAGTCAGGAAATGGCTGTTCTATTCTTGGCTCAGCAATCAGCGTGCTGGGGTGGCCTTGGGCAGGTCACTTCCCCGCTTCGAGCCTCGGTTTCCTTATTTTATAAAACCAAATGGAGGATCTCCAAGCTCCTTTCAGTTCTAAAGAGCCCCTGATTCGAGCTCGGTCCCTGGCGGTGGGTGAAGAAATGACTCAGTTTCGTTTCGTAACTTGGGCCCCTCAGCACTTCCCATTTGGGGCTGGGAACAGGACCAGACACTCATTGACCAAGCTAATCTGAATCTCAGCGACGTGGCCAGCAGCCTGGGCTGTCGGGAGCCTCACCCAAGGAGGGGAGAGGGGCACAGACGGGCGGGACGGGAGCTCAGTCCGGCCACCCCACGGCCAGGATTGGCGCCCTGGCATCGATGTGGAGTCAGGCTGCAGCTTCAGCTTCTCGAGGCTCAAGTGTCATTAGATGCTGCTTTTGATCAATGGAAAAGAGGGAAACCAACAAATAATAACATCCATTTGCTGGCAATTCCAGTCGTTTGTGGCATTTAATTAGCATAATTGACCTGAACTGGACCTTATTCTCCACCTGAATTTAAAAATACATCACCGCTCCCCCACCCCATGACATCTGAGAAATTTTTTTTAATGAGGTTTTAACTAAAGCCCAATATCAAAACACCCTCTAATACTTTTATCTCATTGAAGACATTTGATGCTTATTAAAATATTATTGCTTTAAGGCTTATTTTGATTTTTTTGCCCAAGAGTGTATGCAGAGCCTTGCTACTCAGATAATAACAAAGAAACCTTAAACATGAAGAAAACACATGAAAGGTAATATGTTCCCCATTAGTCCCAGTATCATTTCCCCAGGATTACTGCTTTCCAAATATAGCATTAGTTTAAAAATAAAAGGCCGTTTACAGTAATGGGACACTTGCTACTACTTTGGAGCATATGGGCCCTCCAAGGGGCTTGGACAACAGCTTCATTAAGGGGGACTACAGGGGAGTCCTTTAAAAAAATCCCAGCACGCCTGCTCAAAGGCCCCCCAGACAGGCCACCAACCTTGACCCAAGACCCATGTCGAACCAGCCTCTTAGTCCTCTTTCAGAACGGCTTTTTTGGGTGCATTCTTGCTTCCAGAGATGAAAATATTTGGGAAGTTGACAAGCAATCAGTTGGGCACCACCTGGGAGAAGTGACATCCCGGAACCCTGCATTCCGGCCTCACAAGTGGGAGAAAGTGCGGCTGCCATCCATGGGGAAGCGTTCCTTTTGGAGTGGGGTGTCTCTTGTTCTGGGACATGCGGGGGAAGTAAGCTCAGATGGGAGGGTTTAAGGCATTCAGGAAGTACACGTGTCATGTGTACAAGTTTGGTTTATCTGACCCAGACATGTCACTTTTTTGGCTAAGGATATCTCCGATCCATTTTCAGGGGGATGAACTCATCTAGCTAAGGGACAGAACAGTCCTGGAGGTACAAGGGCCCTCTCAAGTGCAGTGAGGGCCACTCCCGTTGGCTTCCACCGGCTGGCCTGTGTCGAGCACCCACCGGAAGCCACCAGCCCACGGAGGGCCCCTGAAGAGACTCATGTTACACGTTTGCTATTTTGGTCTAACAATGCAGGCCCCTTCCGGTTTTGGGAGCTGGTCTCCTGGCACTCATCAAGTGCCCAGCTTTGAGAGGCCTCAGAGAGCCAGGGAGCCAGCTTCCAGCTTGAAGGGAGGGAGAAGCTCTCCTGGTTTTAAATCCCCAGCTACATGCCAACCATATCTTGTTGTCAGCAGACGGGGGACGATCAAGAGGGAGCAATGGAAGTGAACAGAGAGGTGGTAACAAGAGCTAAAATGGATTGCCCTGAAGCTTGCCTTCTCCCCAGAGGCAGGTGGCATTGCCCCCCGGGGGGGGGGGGCTCTGCTCTGCCAGGCCCCGCCTTTGCCACAGGGAGGGCTCCTCGCTTGCAGACCGTCACAAGCTTGTCAGGGCTTGGAGGTGGTGTCTCCACGTCTACTTTGGAACGTCAGAATTTGGACCTCCTTGTCTGACCTCATCTCATGACTGCTCCAGATGCTCTAAATTCCTCCTTCAGGCCATGAATTGCTCCTTCCCCTTTGCACTCCCAGCCCAGTGGCGGGCACAGAGCAGGCCGTCAGCATGCGCCGACAGAACAAGCCCCCACGGGTAAGAGTCTCATGAAAGGACCAGAGGCCTCGAGGGCGGAGCCCATCCTCGGTGGGTTGCCTCCTGAGAACTGAGACAACTGCTTTCTATTTACAGGGCACTTACCGCCGCCCAGGTTCAGAGCTAAGTGCGTGACATGGTTTTCTCGTTCAATCCCGACACCATCACCTTGACCCAGGGTAACCTTGCCAGGCCTCCCTTGCAGGGAAGGGAACTGGGGTGCGGGGAGGTGGCTGTACCGGCTTGAACTCACAGAGCTATGGTGTGGTCATCTCTCACCTCTCCCGGGTGCCCAGTCTGGTGCTCCTAACAGGGGCTCTAAAGCCCCCTGGAGGGGTAGCTGATGGAGCCAAGCCCTTTGGAACAACGTTTACTTTGATGTCACTGCATTTTTCTAGGAACTCTCCTTCCTTGGGAGATGATCCCGTCATGGGAATTGAACATGCAACCAGTAGGCAGCTCCTCTTCGAGGAAACAGGAACTGGAGTGGGACGTTGAAGGAGCAGAAGCAGACTCCCAGGGGCGGGGGTGGGAAGACCTCCAGGTCTTGGGATTGGCCTGCACAGGATGTGTGTGGGGTGTGGGGACGCCGGGGGCCAGGTGGGACATAGCTTGTATCCCCCATATCAATTCTTACCGATGAGCAGAGGCTGCTGGGAACACGGGGTTGAAGAAGATTCGGAGGATGACAGAGAGCCAGGATGAATTAGCAATGTCAGCCAGGAACGTGGGAGGAAGGGGTGACCTCCTGCCACAAGCCTGTCATCCCTGGCATCAGGTATGCTTAGAGGACAGTAACACGTGTTAGCTCTTTTGACCTCCTGACAGATCCTGATTTGGGGGTGGGGGTGGGGGAACACACTGCTATTTATTAATTTCTCTTTCGTGGACAATTTCCTGCTCACTCTGGCTCACCAGGTGCTGATATCAGCAGGTTTCCTGCTTCTGTTCCTCAGGACCATCACCTGCCAGAGCCTGGGACCTGCTAGGGAGGCGGTGGGCCCCGCAGTCCCAGGAGGGCCCGGGCGGGGGGGGGGGGGGGTTGCCGCTGCAAACCTCCACAGGCCTGAGGAAGACCTTCTTGTCTCCTGCATTTCAAGTGGGTTCCAATGGCCACTGCTGGGAGATACCCCATTTCTGCTGAGTCAGGGCTATTTCAGACTCTGTTCACCTGTTATGAGTGAGCTGCTCCGGGAGGCATTACCATATTGGACTTGGGGGCTGCCCACATAAGGCAAGAGGACAATCTGCAAGCCAGAGGTTATGACTTTTGATCTAAGTGTTGGCTTTGAAATATTTACAACTCCCCTGGAACCAACCTGGGTCAGTGCTGTTCTTCATTCTTCTGAGAAAGCGAAAAAGCCAGTCCGGGAGGAAGGAGGCTCTGGGCCGCTTGGCAGGCTGGGAGATCCGTGGGGCCTTTTGGCTAAAGTGAATGAAGCGCAGGTGAGAGCCTGAGCGCACGCAGGTGACGGGGCTCGCCCAGGGCACAGGCCTCCGTGGTCTAGATTCCACAGCGCCCCTCTCCAGCCAAAAAGCAAGAGCCCCGGCCAGCTGGTGGCAGAATGAGACTTCCCAGGTCCCTGGTCCTTTTCATGTTGCCCGTGTTGTATCTTCCCACCTCGTGAGTGTCACCTGACCTACCAGCGTGGAAGGCTTTGGAGGTTTTGAACTTGCCCTACATCAAATATGCCCCCTCCTCTGCCCGGGAGAAAACCCTAGCCACTCTGCCACAGACTCAGAGGGCATTTGATTGTCTAGAACACATCAAACAGCCCAACTCTCCCTTGTAAAAGTTTTACAAGAAAATCACTGAAGACCAGAAGAGCTATCCTTCCCCTCTCTTCCTCCTTCACTTTTGAACCCGAACCGATATTCTGGATTCTCACACTTTGGTGTCGGTGGGCTGGCCGGCGAGAGAGAGCGCTGGGCTGGCGGGCGTGTGGCGGTAGAAATCTCGGCCCTCGGATCATTACACTTGCAGGCCACGGCTTGTGGGATCTAGTGATTTGGACATATTTTATTTAACCAGCTTAGTAAAAGGTAATATTCAGCAGCTGTGATCTATAGCAGAATTACAATTTTCAGGGTCAAGGAGGGATTTTGATATTAGGAGGTTGGGCAGAATTGCTATGAAATCTCATGAGCTGTCTTTAAAAATAAATGAGAAAATAGGTTATCCAAGAGTCATTGTAAGGGAAAAATCAATAGGCAGTGTCTATTCACTTGGGCTATCAAAATCCTTGAAATTTGAACAAAAGTTTCACGTTTAGTGTACTGTACGGTTTGAAATATCGGCGCTGGAGGCTCGGTGGGTACAAATTTATTGTGCTGTGCATCCAAACGAGGCAGGCCTGGTGAAGCAGCTCAGATGCCTCGTAAGATGGGGGAGTGTCTTGGTGACCAAATTAGGGGGGTATAAGGAGACCCCTGAAGAAAACCATGGCAGGGGGCCCACCCGGAAACATTGAGAAGCACCTGCTATGCTAGGAGTAGGTGTGGCCTCTGGCTCGGGTGCCCCTACCCCTTGTCCAGCACGAGGGGGGATCCCATGTGGCTGTCTTCCTGCCTACACAGTCCACGGTGTCTCTGCCCCCAAGGGGGGAACAAATGATCATTTAATAGGGAACTTCCTGGTGGTGAAATTCTGATTGAGCAGGTCACCTGGGGTGATAGAAGTTGCCTGCCTTCATTCATTCATTCATTCATTCGCAACCGATACTTCGTGTGTGTGTGTGTGTGTGTGTGTGTGTGTGTGTGTGTATGTGTGTGAGTTTCAAGTATGTTTTCCAGCTTTGCACAGTGGCAGCATCATAACCAATGAGGTTTATCCAAGGAGTGATTATTGCTACTTGAAAACTGTTCTCAGCTGGGTCTCCCAGGATGGCATACCCTTGGCATTGAAGAGGCTCATATCAGCCCCACCAACGGAGGCTGGCCTTGCTCTCCAGGTCTCTCCAGGACTCAATTCCTACGGCTGGTAACTGCCACGTAACTCCTCACTGGCCTCTGAGCTCTGGTTTTGGTTCAGTGCTGTCTTCCAATCCCTGGGGGCATGTCTGATATTCAGTGTTAAAAAAACAATTTGAAAACTTTTTTTTAAATGAAAATTTTTTTTAATGAATGAAGGCACGAATATCTTCCTTTTACTATTATTAATATAAGGCATTCCTGAGGAATTTTAAGGCCATAATCATGAGCAATCTTTAAAGAAAACAAAACAAAAACACCCAAAACTCCCCACCCTCGATATTTGTCCACCACGATGTTACAGAGCAGCTCATTTTACCAAGATGAGGGGGATGGTGATGGCTTATCACATGCCTGGTAGTGCTGTCCATGGGTTACCTAATCGAATCTTCCTATCGGTCCTCGGGGTGGGTGGTATTTTCCCTGCTTTACAGTCAAAGAAACAGAAGCTCAGTAAAGAGATGAGTGAATTATTTCAACTCACCAATGAGAGAACCAGAGCTCATATCCAGGTTCGTGGTCACTCTGCAAAGCCATCTCTGGGGGCAATTAAAGAAGGGGGGGGGAACTGGTTATTCAAAGGCAACCTTGAACATGATCCTTTCAAGTTCCATCATTAAATCAAAAAATGACACTGTCTATATTCACAGGACAGAAATTGTAGCAAAGTACTGAAGATTTATAACTCCCCTTCATTTAGAAAGGGAATGAAAGTAAGATAAATAATTCAAATGCAAAGGGTGGGAACAGCAGACGTTGGATTTAGGCATTTTATTTAACTTATCAAATAATACAGGTTAGTTCCGGGAAACAACAATCAACATATGTTTACTTGTACTAATGATATGTAGACCCTCATTTCCAAGAAAGGTAATGATAATAAATTACTTTGTGGAATACAGCAAATAAATAGTTTTTTTTAAACAAAAAATAACCCTATGAATATTGGGGGGGGGAGTGAGGTTATGGAGGCATTGCGGAGCTGGGGGAAGTTGGATCTTGAAACAAATGCCCGAATGAGATGACGGAACAGCATGTGCTAATGATAATTAACAGCGGACATTCTAACTCCTTCCCCTCATCTCCTTGGTTTTAGGAGCGATTTCTCCCTATCCCCGAGACGGGCTCTGAGCACCGCTCCTGACGCCCACTGTCTGCGTGATCCAGATAATGTAATCGCAGCATCATTAGGAACCATGAAATCGCAATTCCCTGGGGAAGGAGCGCTATCGTTCAGTTACGCACAGAAGAGCCATTAATTAGCAGATTTCAGTTTAAAGTGACTATGTACTACATGGGTTCTAATCCCACTCTGGAGCAGCTCTCAGGCCTAATGAATTAGCTGGAGGAAGTTGAGCAGGAGCCAGAAGACATCACTCAAAGGGAATTGAAGTGAAATAAGATAAACTTAAAACCACAAAATTTAAAAATGATCAAGAGATCATCCGCTATTGGAAAAAAGCTGTAGAAGAAGCCAAATGGAGGTCATCCGAATTTTCTTCTCTTGCAATGTCACTGTTGAGTATGCCGTTTAATATCTGGGGGATTCCATTTGAGGCAAGTTGACCTAAACTGACTCATTCATTCATTCATGCCATTCGTCCTACAAGTGTTCTCTTAAAGTTAACAGCATTTTATAGAAGATGACAGGCTGCTACTTTGGACACATTCATCCCTTGGACAGGTGAGTCCTCTAACATCAGGCAAGGAAGGTGGAAAGTTGCACTTGGAACCTCCATGACAGTAGCTTTGGAAATGCTTCTGAAATGGAGATACCCTCTTCCTGGAAGGATAAGTGGAATCGGGATTTTTACCATTCTCAAGAAGATGACCCCTCAACCCAGACCTGGTTGGCACCTACCCTCCTGCGTTGGTACCTTTGAAATTCTGGCCTCACCGTTAAATAGAAGGGATGAATGTAGAGATCAATGACCAGTGTTTGCACACTGGCCTCAGCCCTTGGGCTGGCTGACATCTTCCTGTCTCACAACTTGCTTGGATTCCAAATAGAGAGGCTATTCCGTAGGTATGCCAGGGAAGAGGGGTGCCTTTTAGACTGGTGCTTCAGTTCTAGGACGTATTACCTATGGACAATACCTGGCGGAGAGACTGACTTAATAGTTAAACCTACACGAGAGGGGCTGAACCCCTTTTTAAGAAAGAAGGGCCATGTTCCAAAGCCAGGGGTTGGCACCACACACTGGTTTCTAAATCCTGCTCATGGGTGCAGCTTCGTAATGTGCCGTGAGCAAGGGACGGGCGAGTGCAAAGTTAATGGTCTGGTTTCCTGATAGGGAAATGGGTGCCTCAGAGGGAAAGTGACTCACCCAGGCAGGACCGGCTCCATAATTTGTGAAATCCAAAGCAAAATGAAAATATGGAGCCCTGTGTTCAGAAAGCAAGAAAGAAATGCTTTTTCTTTCTTTCCTTGTCTCTCTCTCTCTCTCTTGTCATGGTGTTTAAAATTTTCTAGTTAATGTCTTCCAAGTCAAGTCAAAATTTTAAATCACTAGCATGCATTTTACTGTTCATTTTCTTTTTTTTTTTTACTGTTCATTTTCATATTGTGCAATGCCAGTTTTAAAGGCAAATATCAGAATATTTACATTTGTGGAATCAGCAGTTACACAACCTATTTTGTGGCTTGTTTTGAGAGGGTGCCTCAACCAGAAGAGACAAGAAGAATCAGGCCAGAAGAGACGAGCCAGACTCAGGAACGTTGGCAGAAGGAAAACAGGGAGCCCCCAGGCCTGGGGATTCTCTTGGGGGGAGGTCAAACCCTCAGGGTGCTGGCCCCTGCCTTGTGACTTGCCCTCCGGCCTGCATGCACTTGCCCTCCGGCCTGAGGGTCAGGATTCTTTCCTTCCCAGAGGCTGGACAGGTGGGTTGTGCCCCAGGCCTGGAACAGGAGGTCAAGGTAGGCATGTCCCTCTTCTGCAGGTTCCCTGGCCCAATCCTCAGCAGATGGGCAACCCCAAGGGCAGGGCAACCTTGGTGCCAGGATGCATTAGGTATACCCGGTGCCTGAATCGGGGTGGATTACAGGCTCGCCCCCCACTAAATGTGCCCTGATGCTGCCAGCATAGGGCGGGGCTTGCAGCCGCCATGCCCCACCCCAAGATGCCGTGCGCTGCACCTGTCCAATCCTTGACCCTCTCCATGCCTGAGCCCAGGTTGGGGGCAGGTTGGCAGTAGTTGCTGCGTGGAGGTTGGGGTGGGAAGGCTGAGTGGGACTGGGGTGCCAGGGGGCTGAGCATCAGACCCCAGGAGCAGGGAGTTGGTGGGAGGCAAGACTGCATGGGAGCCATGGCTCCAAGCTCCCAATTCTTGGTCCCCATTGTCGCAATTATGAAGATACAATTATCACGAATTTCAACATAGTGACCGTACAGCATTAAGCCCGCAGTGTGGGGCCCTTCTGAAGGTGGGGTCATGCCTGTGACTGCGTTGGTCACAAGCCCATGCCGGCAGCCCTGCATCCAAGACCACTCAGAAGCTCAGTGCACCAAATCTCCTGCTCTCTAGGACGTTCGAACATACCAGGGGCTGCCACCTTACCCCAAGGCCCTTGACCCTCACATGATCAGGAACATTCCCTTTTCTCTGCCATGGATGACTAGAGATGGCAGAGGCCTACCTTCCTGAGACTTTCCAACCAACTTTCCCATTTGCCAGATGAGGAACCGAAGCCCTGAGCAGGCTCTGACTTGTCACCATGAGGCCACATGCCAGGCTGGTGGCATTGAAGGGCCCAGAACTCTGAATACCTCCGGCCTGGAAGATGCCAGACTTTGGGAAAAGAGAGAAGCCTCGTGGGGTCTCCCTGCCAGGCTGTTCCTGGGTGTGCATACACGGCCACCACAGCTGCCAGAACCTGGAGCGTGTCAGGGCCTCCCCCAGCTCTAAAGCAGCGTCCCCTTAGCATCAGCAGCTGAGGTGTTTCCCAGATGCCTCTGGGCTCAGCATCAGGGGAGGGGGACTCCAATTCTCACTTAATTGTTTCTCACTAGATTCTTTTGCTAGTGATGGTGGACTTGAGCACGAAAATGCCTTTCCCTGGGGATGCTAGTAGCTCAGCTGAGGGGACACCCAGGGTGTCCTCTGTCAGTTCCTCAAGAGAGAAAAGATCTGACATTCAGGGAAAAAATGATCACAGCCAACGGGGATGGAACCAAGTTTTTCTGTGCATGTTGGGGTTTAAAAAGAATGTAATGGAGGAACGTTAGCCCCGTGGTGTGAAGGCCAGCACTAACAAAGAGGCCCCGTGGCTGGGCCGTGGCTTCCAGAATGTGGTGCTGTCTGAGTTACATCTCCTTGTGCAGAGGGGAGAAGCCTGAGTAGAGGCTGAAGACCTGGAGTCCATTCCTGGCTCCGCCACCCATTTGCTGGGTGCTCTCGAGCAAAGACTCATTCCCTCTCTGTGCCCCATCTCCCCATGGGAACAAGCAGTTTGGCCAAAATGGTCCCTAAAGCCTGTGCAGCTAGATGGTTCCGTGAATCTGAGCCCATCCACTTGGTTGGCTTTTGCCATCCAAACCGTCATCAAGGTGGCCAGCCCAGAGTTCAAAGGACGCGGGTCCCACATTTCTCCCTTCCAATCCCGCTCTCCCTGGCTCTGTGGGTTTCGTCTCCCCCCACGGGAGCTCGGGGAGGCCCATTCGGAGGCCAGTACCCTGCGGCAGGCTTTGCTGGGATGCCCAGGCTCCTCCCGTCCCCGGATCAAAGTTTCTCCACTGTCTGGGGGCTGGTGGTGGGGGAGGGTGACCCATCAGCCTCGTGCCCAAATCTGGACTCTGCTTCTATTTTCCCCTTTCTGCATGGGGGACAGAGAGAAGAAGGAGAGAGAAGCCTTTGAAAAACGTCTCCTGCTCCATCGTTCAGCAATTCACCTCGCCGCCGAGCCCAGTGACACTCCCGTGGTGCACCTCTTAGCCACTCGGCAACTTTTTTCCCTTTTATGATATTTTGGGTTTCTGATTGCCTGCCAAGTTGAACCTTTATCATTTAATAAGCAGAAAAAAAGGAAGAAAGAAAAAAGAAAAAAAGGAAAAAAAAATCCTCTAAGTCAGTCCCAATCTAAAGGGTGCCCATTCCTGTCCCCTGCCTCTCTGGAGCTGGCCCTGGATGCGGAGCCAGTGCTCATGGGGACTCAGCCACTTGCAGGCAAAATGTCGAGTCTACTCTACTCCATCGGGGCCATTTTGCACATGTAGTCGTGGGAACCGCAAGGAGGAAGGAACACACAGCACTGGAGGCGTGGCAAGGGTGCGTGGAGGTGGGGCTTTGACCTTGGGGGCCGCGGTGGGGTGGCAGGGGCGTGGGCAGTGCCGCAGGATTTCCAGCCCCCTGAGAGTGACCTGCCTGAGAGCAGAGAGCAAGGCAGGGCTCTGGGGACGAAAACAGCTGTCCCACCTGCAGCCCCAGGGCTGTGGGGCTGTCCTGCTTGCTTTCGCACCTCGCTTCTTCACCACGTGTCTTTGGGGCCTGGAGATGGTGGAGAGCCAATAAGTGTTTTTTGACTAGATGAATAAGATCCGATTATTCCTCTCATGCTTCAGACAGGGAAAGGCGTGGTTGTTTAGAAGTCCTCTCCGGGACAACGATGAGCCCATGAAGCCCCTAGCTCTCCTCACTCTGGAGTTTCTTGGTGGGGGGATGGGAGGGTGGGGTGCGTGGAGGAGGAGGAGACAGGAGTCAAGCAGAGACAGTCTCTGAGCGCCACGAGGTCCCTGCTGTGCTGAAAGCCCTGGATGGGGCAGTGTGAGGAGGGGCTGCCCCGGGGCATAAGTCATCAGGTTTGGTCTCTTCCCCAAATGCCTTGGCCTCCCCACCTCAGCATGGTCGGGAGGGGAGCGGGCTGGAGCAGGAGCTCCCCAAGCAGAGCCATTGGCTGGAACGCACTGTCTACTCTCCTAGCTAGTCCCCCTCACCCCCCACCTTCCTGCCTTCTCTCCTCCTCCTCCTCCTCCTCAGCAAGGCCACTGCTGTGGGGCGTACCAGGGGAACCTCACCCAGTTATCTTGCCTTGGCCGAGCCCATGTGTTCTCTGACCTGAGTGGTCCTGGGCCCAGGGGCCAGGGTGTGTGTGGGCTTCCCTGGCAAGGCTGTGCCCCCCGGTAACCCATTCCTTACCCAAAAGGGCAGCTGATTCCAGGAGAAACCACCAGGGAGCTGGTCCCAGGCAACCAAGGTCTCCTTCCCTTCTGCCCCCTTCTCCCAAAGACCACTGACTGCTCCTTGCCATGGTGGGTCTTGCCTCCCCTAAATCTGCCCTCAGGAAAGGGGTAGACAGTTCACCCGGAGGGATCAGTTGTCGATGGGACTGAAGCTGACCAGGGGAAGAAGAATCTGCATTTTGCCAGGGCTCAAGGTCACCCACCAAAGGACTGGACCTTTAGAGGTGGGATTTCAGCTGGTGGGATTCGCCAGCTTACCGGTGTTCCTGTGCAGAGACCTGGCTCATCTTACAATTGCACGTGGCTCAGAGGACCAAGGCCTGGGTCACCTCCTGTGTCCAAAAGACATGGGACCATGGAAGGGGATAGTGTGTTTGGAGCCTCAGGGTGTGGGGCTGGCGGGCTTCAGGCCCTGTGCATTTAGCATCCTATGGCTGAGGCTTCTCTACTGAATTTAACAACAACCCCATTCCCCAAAAACATGACGGATTTGGCCACATTCTCGGCTCCTCTCTCTCTGACGGTGTTAAGATGGAAAATTAACAGGCACACGCAGTACAGCATTGCCGAGGTGCTTAGCCCAGTGCCGGGCACGCGGGGGCCTCCATGAGTGTCAGCGGAGGGTGCCTCTGTGGCCTGGGTCTTTGGCAGAACCTTCTGGAGAGAAGCTGGAGCCTGAGGATGTATTTCATTCTGTGGGGCCTCATCATGCAAAAGACATTTCTATCCAACTCAGGTACTTTTCTTGGCAAAATAAGTTAAAAACAAAAAAGTTGAGGCAACAAAGCAGCACTGAGCTGGAGAAGGGCCTTGCCTGCCCCCCCCCCCCAGTACTGTCCCCTCCTGAGCACACCTGGGGAAGCTGAGGGGTGGGGGAAGGAGGGGGCTGCGCTGAACGGTGCTGTCCTGCCCCCAGGAAAAGTCCAGGCAGCTCTCAGTGGAGCCGTGTGCGCGGTGGATCAATACGGGCTTCGGGGCCGCTGAGCTATTATTCACGCCAAAGGGCCTTGTTTGGATGAAGGGAAGGAGGGGGTGCACGAGTTCACAGAATCACAGTCTAGAGCTCTGCTGCTTGGCATTTCCCCCTCTCTCTGTGATGCCTTCGTTATTTATGTAGCACGAGTAATGAGGTGATTCAGGATGAGGAAGTGCTTCTCCCACAGGCATGACAACAGAGGCTGTGTGGCATTTGGGCCGGGGGTCCCGGGAGATAGGCACCCTGTCTCTCCCCACCTTTGGCGCCTCCTGAAGGAGGCCAATAATGGGCCCAGGGTGGCACCAAGTGGGGCCTAACGCCAGTGCCCTGCTCTCTTACCTACCTCCTGGGATGAACCCCACTTGTCACTTCCTCTCCCCTTGTTCTGGGAATCCAGCCCTAACCTATACACCACCTATTCCCCGCCTCCTCACACATTCCCAGCCCACTTGTCCTGTCACTTGGGGTTTGCGCCACCATCTTGTTTTTGCCCAACTTGCCTCTGGTAAGCGGGCTTTGGCACATTCACCTCATTACTGACCTGGAATCCTAATGGACACGGGCGGTCTCTCTTAGCATTCCCTGGGTCTTCGCTCCTCTACAACAGAAGAGGACCCTACATCCGGCCTTGGCTCCGATCACATACACTATTCTCCGGCCTGCACCTGGCAGCTCTTGGCTACCCTGCAAGGTCTCCTTTCTTGGGGAGCATCCTGTGGCTTTAAGAACTTCTCTGAGCTGGCCACACAGTCCTCTGCCCCATTTTTAAAGGGCTAACATCGTGTCTAAGGGCCACCTGACAAGTCACAAGATGTGGATGGCCCCTGGCAGACACTATTGGTTTGAGCCCAATGAGCTGCAGGCAAAGCCATCTAAACAAGAGTGTTTCCTGGATTTGGCTTAAGGTTAGTGAATTATAGCATAGGATGAGGTCAAGTTTGAGGGTGGGTGGCTCATCTCAGGCAACCAGTGTCTCTGGGAGTCAGACTGGGGATGGTTTACCACAAAGCCTTCCTTCCTTTTGGAAAAATGACTCTGAGCCTATCTTTCGCTGAGGTGTGGAGTCTGTTCTAAAGGCGGTAAGTTGTCATGTGGCTAATTTGGAACAGACTGAGATGGAGACCTGAGACCCCTTAGACCCCGGTGCGTGGACCATTTCTATGCCCATGGTGATCTCTGAAGCTTAGGGCAGGCCTCGCTTGGCTCCCACCTGCTGGACCCGCCCCTCCTATGCCACAGCTCCTGCTGGGACCATCTGTCCTTGGGGGCAGGGGGTGATGCTGAGAGATGGTGGCTGAGCAAGGGACATGCGCCATCTCTCCCCTTCACATCCATCGGGTGGCTGCCCGAGGGGTCTGTCTTTCTGGGGACGGGTGGGTGGGAGTAAAGCAGGTTGGCGAGGGGTACTCCTCGTTCCCTGTTATTGACCGGAACACCCCAGCCCTGCAGTACCAGTGGACCAGGCCTCTGAGAGTAGCTTCCATGGGCTCTGTGAAACTCATTGGATCAAACAAGGAGACCAGATGCAGCCAGCCGTTCGGGCATGGAGAATGCCACTGACCTCAGACCCCGAATGACGATGATGACGACGATGATGATGGAGCTTTTCCCCTTAAAGCTCAGAGCCCATGGAAAAGCTGATGATTTCACCAACGGCAAGTCACAGAAAGGAAAAAAGATAGAAGGTCAATCCCAGCAAAGCATCGCTCCTATTGTCTCTCAGGGAAGCGCTGTTTGCAATGAGCTCACTGACTACACAGAGACGCCCCATCGCACACTCTGCACACCAGCCGACTGGATGCACAAGTGTTCCTTTAAGAAATCCCTACTCACTCTCCAGACCACAGTCCTCCAACCACACACTCAGCTACTGGAGGAGACAAGTGGACCAGAGACAGGGGACTCACAGAGGTTCCTTTGAAACCAGCCCCAGCCACAACCAACCAACCGTCCTTGGCTCTGGATTTGCAATTCTCCCAGGAAAGCCACCTCCACTCCCAAGCACCGAGTGCCCCACTAGGCTAGCAGTTCAAACCAAAGAGACAAGGAAATCACTGCTTGTAGTTAATTCTCAACTACGTAGACAAACGGCTATAAATATTTATGATGGGAAATTTCATTATTTAAAAATTCGGCTCTAAATTTCCAGCTAACTCCATGAAGAATGCCTGCTGAACAGGTTGCAAATTAAGAACAATTATTTTTCTCTTCTGCATTTGAATAGAACTTCCAGCTAAAGTCATTTAAAGGGGTTAACATCAACCTTAATTAAATATTAAAGTGTGCCTGTACCTGGTGCCAGTGTTGCCCCGTCGAATAAGATATAACCTATTTTTGACAAGTTTTCATCTTTCTCTGTGGAAGACGCTACATGAAATCAAATCAGTGGCAAAGAGGAGAGTAATGAATAATCTATTTCATATTCCAACAGTACCCAGAGCTCGGGAGTGGAAAAATATTCAGTCAGATGATGGCAAGAGGCTGCTCGGGTACCACCTGACACAGCTAATGTTTAAATAATAATAATAATAAAAAGCAATAAACAAGTCATTAGCCCTTAACAGTTGTTTAATGCAATTTGTTAATGAACGTAATGGCGGGGACTAATAAGGAAAGAAAATAAAACCGTCTAAACAGGCGCCAAGTTGCTGGCGATGCGCAATTATTTCCTTGTCAAGTTTTTATGATTTAATGAGCCCCTCTGGGACTGACGGCTGTCAGTCAGTCGTGACTTTTTGACACCATTACAACTTCAAATACAGCAGCAGGCAGGCTGTTTTCCTCGGATTTGAAATACTGAAATGATCTGACAGTTTTAAAGAAAAGATGTGCAAAAAAAAAAAAAAAAAGAGGAGAGAGGGAGAGAAAGACAGTTGCTTTCCTTTCTTTCTTTCCACCCCCTTCCCTTCTTCTACGGGGTGGATAATCTCTGGATGCTGTTTGGTAATGAAAATCCAATCACTGAGGTCATTATCTGATGAGGTTTTTGGAACAGGCAGGCTTTTTTCCCCCTCTTTATTTCCTTACTTAATGATAACCCTCAATGGGCTTGCCCCGCATGGGACGGCCAGAGCCGCACAATTTTGTTCACCATTAATTTCAGCCTTTGAAGCTCAGGGCTCAGAAGCAGTAGCAAAGCAAACCCCCCACCAAGCTGGTTCCAAAATAAGACAATCCAGCCTGCCTTAAACAGAATAGCAAATGGCCTCCCAGCCCAGGCCTGGCAGCTGACGTCAAGCCCAGTGCATCTGCAGGCATTCGCCTTCAACACGGAACATTTAAAACTCTTTACAACTTAAGAGACTTTAATTAAATTGCTTTTGATTCCGGAGCAGGGTAGCATCCGCTGTGTTTATTCGGTTGGGGAAACTGTTTAGTCTGCATGAATTTTAGATGGCAAGGGCTTCCTCCTCCTCGTCTTTCTCCGTGTCCTCCCCTTCACCCCCCCCCACCATCCCACCTTCCTTCTGAACATCGTTTTTAGCACAGGTGCCCAACCGTAGAAATACAGTCCTCCATCGAAGTCTACGGGTTAAGTTCCTAGAACCTTTCACAGATCTAGGACCTGCTTCACCTCGGTGGGCTTTCCCCCTTCCCTGATGGAACAGCGAAGTGGGGAGAAAACCGCGTCTCCCCTGGGGCTCCTGTGCGTTTCTCCTCCAGCACCCGGGAGGGCCATGCAGGGCTTCGGGGGACCTCAGAGCAGCTTCTTGCAAAGCGCCCACTGTCCGGGTCCCTTCTCAAGGTGGGTTGGATGGGGCTATCAGGCCAAGGGTTAGCTGTTCCGATCCTCTCACTCTCGAGGCTGAATTGGGGCAAAATCTCAGGCAAGAGCCGACAAAGAGATAGAACTAGCAAGAAAAAAGCCATTAAGGGGTGAGCAGTGCATTCCCTCCCCATTTCATCTACTTCAACACGAACACAGGGTTTTACTGAAATATTTAGGAGTCAGCGCGCTGGTGTAGATGATCAGATCAACCTGGCTTGCTGGGTGGCCTGGGGAAGAGGCATGAGGTGTAGGTAGAGAGCTGCTTATACACTTTGGCTAAGATCAACAGTTCCAAAAGCAGCTACCCGACAGGCTGGTGTAATACTTCCCCGCCATTCGTGTTTCAGAACAAGAAAGAGGTTGTTTGTTTGTTTCCTCCTTTTTAATGGTTTCTCCAATGTGTTCAGCATGTACAGAATTCCGTTATCGGAATAAAAGAATCTTGCTGAGATAGATCCCTTCAGCTGATAGGAAAATTAGCACTGCCTTCCCACCCCTTCACTGTCCTACTTTGCTCGGCCAAAATCCCATACCATCCCTGCGAGGTAAAGGCTACAGCTTTATGTACACAATACTAAATGATTTATCTGGACACATGCAGGCCTCTGGCCTGTTTCGCTAAGTGCGATTTCTCTGGTGGATTTTGCCATTCTGCATTTCCTCTCTAAACCATAACGGTTCTTTTCTGAGTTGGGGGGAAGAAAAACATAAAAATAAAGTGCTGCAGCCAGGTGATCTCGATCTACAGGCACAGGTGGTTAGCATTTTTTATGAAGAGAACAGGTTTGCTTTTCAAGGATTCAAAGCTTCCGATTACATTCAAAAGATAGTACGGACCTTGGAAGTGCCTATGAAGTCTTAAGAAAAACACATTTTGCTGTATGACTAGGGGGAAAATGACCTCAGCTTGGGGCAACTTTAAGCCTGATCATAAATGAACTCATTTTGAACGCAATTCCCGGTTACCTCGGACAGAAAGAAACCAAAGGAAATCACAAAGCACGTCAGAGGTTTGAATACACAGTGAACTCAGGAAGGCTGTGCTAACATTTTTTTTGTAGAAAATCCAAGCCGTCCTTTGTAATACGCTGCAACCCCTTATTCTTTGAAAGGAGGTTAGTGAACATTTTCCATGAAGTTTATTTCTAGTGGATCATCGTATAGGACTCTACCATATTTATAATCACATTTGAAATTTCACACCGATGGACTCATGTTCTTGCTCTTCCTGAAATATTCATGTTCTCTTACATACTGGAATGGATGTGGAGAGAGCCTTGTCAGACCTTTTGCTTGTATGAGGGCTGCTTTTGGCAGTGCAGATATAAAAACCGAAAGGATACCGAGATGCTTACACAGGTCGGGGGAGAGGAGGTCACAATTAAATACCGTGCCAGGGCTCACTTTGCCAGCAAATTCTGGAGACTATGGGATTTGGGGAAGGTAAGGAAATATTTCATGTAGCCAGTAATCAAAGTTGTGAAAAGTGGATCTTGGGCAGGCTCAGCAAAAATATTCTTGGCTGTAAAAAAAAAAAATAAAAAAAAATATATATATATATATATATGCATAGAAAAACAGAGAGAGTGCTAAGTCAATTTCCTGCACAACTGACATTAAATATCCACCTTTTCAGTGAAAGCACTCAGGTAGGCAGACTATCTTCAGTATGCCTGGGTAGAACAGAGCTGGTTTGCTGGAGCCAGTCACTGGCTCTGGCCCTTGTTTTTCTCTGCATTTTTATCCTTGGACATCACAGAAGGGCAATTTGGTGACAAGAGATGTGTGACAAACAGCACAGCCCATCAGATGCCCCACGGCTGACTCATCATACCCTATCCCAAACCGTGACCCCTGACATGTCCACAGGGCAAGGAAGAATGTCACCAAGGCTATTTTGGTTAGGAGATGAAATCACCAAAAGGCAAATAAACATTCACCTTCCCCTACAAAAAACAAATCTGGGTGAAGACAAGCCTAGAAAAGGAAACCGACCCACATGCAAACAGGAATAGAAAATATTTTTACACCCTTTGCACTTGAGCTGAACAGGGGTGAAAAGAGGGAGGGTCATTCAGGGCCTGTCAGCGCAAAAGAATGATTCATGTGACCATTTTGTCTTAATTACTCAGAACGCGCCGTTGTTGCTGTTTATCAGGGAAGAGCAGATCCATCAGTGTCTTCTGACAGAAAAAGTGATCGCCATCAGGATGGTGACGACCAGGATGATGGCCAAGATGACGACCAGGATGCGGTTCTGGATGATTCTAGGAAAGAGCAGAGGAAAAAAAAAAAAAATCACATAGATACACGAAGGGTTTTCTGACAAAGACCATCCAAGACCAAGCTGGCTAATCAAATGATGGCTTCACAGGTGGGGGTAGGGAGCCCAGTGTGGGGCTTGTGTTTGCATGCACGTGGGTGTGTGTATGTGAGTGTGCACGTGCACAGGAGCTTTTGGTTCTAAAACGATCCACGAGGAAATGAGCAACTCCACCGTGACTGTCACACGGCACCCGGAGAAATGCTTACTGCAAAGCGAAAGCAAATCCAATGGCTTTCTGGGCTCGGGGTACCATGTAGTAATCTGTAAGCGATCAAGGGCCCCATGTGAGCTTCTCTTTTTAATTTAAAATTCGAGACAAGCCTCGTTTTTTTTTGCAGTGTTTCCTGGTAAAGTAAAAGACTCCAAGGAAACATATGTCAGTAAGGTACTTACCTGTACAAAAATACCGGGGAAAAAGTAAAAGAGATTTAGGAAGAAAAGGAGAGGATTAAGAAGCAAGTGTCAACCTTGCCGCTCAGGCTGTGAAACCGTCATCTGTCACTGGGGCTCCCTGCTCTGCTACACCAGGAGCAAACGTTGTATTTGCTCCGTAACCGCCCCCCAGCCCCCACACAAAGATGGAAATGAGAAATGACACAAAGTCCCCGAGTGCCTCACGTGCTTGGGTTGGTGGGACCCCACCTCTGGGGGTTCCAGCCCCCTCAGCTCGGGCTCTGCCAAATGCTGCTGGGAAACTGGGAAGTCAGGAGGAGAACCAGACTGGAGACACGTGCTCCGAGATGCCCGCAGAGGGCCTCCCATGAAGTTGCCTCCTCAGGTGTTGGCTCGCTCTGAGCCAAGATGTCGAACCCCGGAATGCCTTGCTGAGACTGTCAAAGGGAACCCAGGTCAAGAGGCCTCGCCCACGCTCCTCCCGCAGAACCAGCCGCACAGCGAGGATCGAGGGGCTGGTGGCCCGGCCGGGTGTCCAGGTGCCTAACGCCACACAGCAAACCCCATCCGCCCATCCTGCAAATACCAAGCAGGAAAAGGTCCGCTGTCTTAGTCTAACAGAGACCTTGCCCTCCTATTTCGTATCTCTGCGAAGAAATCTCTGCAGGGTGTTGGCAGCCTTTTCTAGGTTCTGGATGAGTTTCTTTCTCGGAAGGAGGATGACGTCCTTGTGGCTTCAGCTGGAGTCCTCCTCGCCCACCCCCTTCCTCTCCCAACCTCGATGGATGGATGGAGACGGTCGCATCAGACAAGCGCACTCCCCTGTGGCCCCTTGGAAGGACTAGCTCCCTCTCCTCCTGACAGGTTACAAAATGATCACATTTGCTGACACGTCTTCCGCAAAACTGCTCTAGTGCCTGTGTCCACTTTCCTCGAAGGAGATGAATGATCTGCTCGGTCCTCATTTATCACGTAAGGCTCAACTAAGAACTGTCTCCTTTATTTCCTCCCTTCCCCACTAGAAAGGCTGCGCCCTGACATTAATTCTTCTGCAATGACAGCTAATTCAGACTTAACAGGCCATATTTACTCAGGAGGCAGGGAGATTCTCAGTCCCCAAAATAAATAAATAAAAACAGGACTTCATGGCTTGTTAAAGTGAGGCTAATTATGAACACTGATCAGTGCTACTTGGTGGCTGGATTTAAAACCCAAATTGATTTTCCCCCTTTTCTCTGGAAGGGGCATAAGTCTTCAGAACAGACTCGACACATCCCGTTTGCCCAAGTCACTGTCACAATCTCTATTTACCACAGCCGTCCGCGTCAGACTTGCAAAGGAAATCAGCAAAATTGAAACTCAGCAGTGAAACAGATTAAAAGCATGAAAACTCTTTAAAATTCTGCCTTAAGTAATATACGGTAGTGTGTCTCTTGGTTGACAACCATTTTATTTGTGGGTTGAGGGCCCCAAGGCATCCATGATGCTAATTTATAAAGGATTAACTGCGGGTGTTACTTGTTTAATCTGAAGCATGGTTAGAAAAATGAATACACAGGAATCCCTAAGTCCTCAGTTCTTCTCTGGCCTTCCTAATTGGGCTTCTCGCATCGCAAGGCAAAGAGGGGTTGTGCTTCACCCACGATCATTCTTAACAGCTCCTATCCGTCATTCACTCAGCACATCACCGATCCCAGGACAGCCTGACCTCTCCGCTGGCTCACAGACATTCAGGAAGACCAAAGAGTCCATTCCCTCCTTGGTGCGTCCAGAGCCTAGAGTGTTCTTCCCCTTTGCAGCCCCAGCACGTAGAACACAAGGCACAGTTGCTGACACACACTACTCGAGAGAGACCCACCCACCGGCGGATAATGAAAGAATGCGGCTCCTGTCATTCTAATCGTGCCATTCCAGGGTGAATGGAGAAGACTTCTGTGTAAACCCAATTTGCAGGAAAATCTCAGGGAGCCTGTGTAGGTAAGGCTGAAGTTAAAAGTTGAAGTGAACCCCCCAAAGATGAAACTTCACGCCATATGCCTTCTCAAAGCACTACTGGGTCTTCTCTCTGAAGGCAAGAGGAGGAACGGTCCTCATGGAAACGGGGCACGCGGTGGAGTAGGTCGGCAGGAGAGGGCACTAGCTTTCGAAGCAAGGATGGGCAGATATTTAGGACAGAGGGTACGGAGTGGGGGGAAAGAGAATGGGAGCAGACAGAGTTGGATGACTCAGCCCAGCACCCCAGCTTTGCACCTCAAAGATGTTGGGTTGATATGGTGCCTCTAAGGACCAGAAAAGGGAGCTGCTGTGGCCCTTGAATGGACAGGAGCAGGGGACAAAAAGGCTGGCACTGGCGGGCCCCATCGGCGAGGGAGCCTGGAGGATAGTCACAGCCAGGGGCTGCCGGCAGGTATCGCGGTAGGGAGAGCAGAAAGGAATGCAGAGTCCACCGGGCATCAGAAAAACAAGCCAGGAGAGGGGTTCCCAGCGAGTGAGCCAGAGAAGGAACTTTGGGAAACCCAAAGTAACTTCTTTCTAACTTTGGGCAGAGGGGGCTTTACGTTCAACTAGGTCTGCAGCAAGCTGTCTTAATCTCCCTTTTGAAAATGCAAAGTGTGTTTACTCAGTAAATAATTTAAGAAAGAATATACACTTGAAAGAAGACATCCATTGAAACAGCCAGGCTAAATTGCCTCCGGGCAAAAGCTTGTGCATTTGCATGCTGCATTCTATTAAGTGAGCACACTGTGGCTTTAAAAGAATGCAGAGCCAAATTAAAAGGAATGTGGGCCCGAAACATCAAGGATTCTCCAAGTTTACATTATGAATCACAGTGCTGTTGATACAAGATGAATTAACCATTTACTTTGAGGCTGAACTCATAAAGTACTATTGAAAATACTGATCCCCGCGTGGAACCCTGGGAGCGGCTAATCTTTCCATTGCCAGTCTCCTCCCCCTCTGGAAACAAGCTCCTGCGTGTGGCGGCGGAATCGGAGGAGACTGGTTCCAGTGGAGCAGGCAGGCAGGGCACCTGCTGGAGAAGCCCAGGAATTCGCGGGAGGCGTCCCCAGCATCCGCCAGCACCGGGTTCTCCTTGACTTCTAGGCACAGATAGCTCTCACCTGTCCCTTGATGTGAGGCATGGCCACGTGACTTGCGTTAGTGAAATGTGAGCAGGGGCCCTGGCTGCCACTTCCGTTCCAGGTGGAGGAATTTGACTTCCAGTGTTGGCCTCCCCGGCTGGCTCTTCTCTTGCTGGTCCCATTCAGGAGGCTGTATGTCCCAGGAGTGCAGTCACGAGACAGGGGAGACTGCTTCTGCCTGGATCCCTGCATCATCACATGGAGGGAGCATCGGTGCCCTGGAGACTCCCCTGGACTCACAGCCGACTTGTAGTAAGGCAATGAAATATGGCTTAATGAGATGAGATGAAGGCATGTGACTTCTGCCAGTCCAGCAGAGTGACTCTCAGAAGCTTTGCTTCAAATGCTGGGTCATCCGGATTGTCTGGTGTGTGGGTGTTAGTCCTGGATCTGCTGCAGCCATTTTGTGTCCATAAGGGAAGCCAGCCTAAGGAAGAAGCTGACCCGTGGAGGGCAGCGCAGTCAAAAGAGTGGCAGAGAAATGGAACCCTGGTCCTGAAAACATGGTGAAACTCTATATCAAACCACCCTTCCTCTGGACTCAAGAGTTATATGAGAAGATAAACTAACTTAATTTTTCGAGTCAGTTTGAGTCAGGTCTTCTGTTAGTTGAGACCTAAAAGCATTTTGATGTTGATTTGCCCTAATTCCAAAACCAAGTCCTTGATCTACAGCATATTCTCTGCATGACTTCCACAAAGAATTTCCTGCCTGTGCCCTTCTCCCATTCGTACTTCCCTGTGCATCCCTTACCACACAGTTCTTTAATGATTTTCTGTTTCTGTGCAGGATTCTCCAGTAAAAAGTAGACCTTCTAGGGTCTGACTCTCCTTTGTCTTTTGTATTCCTAGTGTCTCAAACAGAGCTTGGCATGGCTGTTCTCAAAAAAATGCTTGCTGAATGCACGAACAAGAGACTCTAGCTCCATATGCTCCCCTGAAGGTTCACGTAGTATGTTTCCTGCTTTCTAAGGGCTGCTTGTAGACAAGCACGGCTCTAGGAGTTAGCTATCAGCCACCCTCCCATTAAGGATGCCAGCAGTGTCCAGAAGCTTTTACAAGCCTGCATTCATTAGCTGGAGAGTGCGCGACACTCCATAGGTTCAGCGCCCCGTCCTACACACGCTTTCCTGCCTGGCGAAGCAGGCCTGAATAATGATGCCCCACCTCTGGGGTCTGACAGAACAGTAACAACTGGCAGAACAATTAGCAATCATGAGAGCATGGGGTAAACTGTGCAAGGGAGTGTATACCCATGTTTCTCTGGGAAGTTCCCCAAAACAAGGGCCAAGGGAAAGGCTCTCCAAGTTCTCTGTCAACTTCAATGTTAGTATTCACCAGAAAGAAATGAAAACAGGAATAGGGGAAATGGTTCATTGTCATCAGCCTCTAACACTAACTTTAGTTGGAAGCATTATTTCCAAGCCTGATACATGGTTGCCTCTGAGCGAGAGTTGTATGGCTGTTATGCCCCCTGATAATGCCCATCTGGGGTCTTCTGTGTCCTGCACCTTTGGGAAGAATCCTCAGCCTCACCCCAGGAGTCAGGTAGGGCTGACCCCCTTCCCTGATTCCACAGGAAGACATAGCACCCAGGCAGGCTCAGCTAATGACAGCTTCCTATCCCTTGCACAAGTGTTTGTTAAGGAAGTGGCATGCCACCCAAGCAAGAGAGAGACCTCCAGGGACTTTTTTTCCTGGAAAATCAAGAAAGAGGTCCTCTCTTTACTGGGATTGACTGTAGGGACAATGGAAGCCTAGAACAGCTACAGGGCATTCTTCTCACCATGCAGGACGGGAACCTGCCCGAAGGACACCAACACAGAGGAACACAGAGTCCAGAGATGAAGAAGAAAAGAGATGGATTCCTAAAAGCATTCTTTGGACCCTTGGATCCTGCTATGTGCCTGAAACCTGAAGAGTCACATTTAAACTTCCCAGTTAGAGGAGCCAAACATTCCCTTTGGATTTGAGCAAGTTTGGTTGAGGCTTCTTTCACTGTCAACCATACTGACTGTACTGAGGCGAACGGTGTCCCTTCCAACCCCACCCCAATCAGGTCCACCTGGAACCTCGGGATGGGACCTTGTTTGGAAGCAGGGTCTCTGCAGATGTAATCTGTCAAGGATCTGGAGATAAAATCATCTTGAGGTACGGTGGGGCCTAGATCCAATGACTGGTGTCCTTATAAGAAGACAGGACACAGAAAGACATGGGGGGAAAAGACCATGTGAGACTGGTAGCAGAGACTAGAGATGTAGCTAGAGCCAAGGAATGCCTGGGGCCACAGAATCTGGGAAAGGTAAGGAAGGTTGCATCTCTAGAGCCCTTGGAAGGAACATGGCCCTGCTGACTCCTTGATCTCAGACTTCAAGCCCCCAGAACCGGGAAAGAATACATTTGTTGTTTTAGCCACTCAGTTGGTGGTACTTGGTTATGGCAATGCCAGGACCCAAATACATGGACTTCTTGGATCCAGGATGGGCTATGGCCCTGGTCATCTTGTGTTGGCCTTTATGATGACTGTTCTCGATCCACTGTCCCCTGGCTGCCGGACGTATTTACTTAGGAACTGTACAAAGTCTTCCTCTGAGGACAGGGCCGTCCCAGCCTTGTTCCCTGGAAGCTCTGAACATAGCCATGGGGCTCATAATCTTCTGGAGCTGTTGGTTCTTTCATTTCAGAATGAGAATTTCCACTCAGGCACTGAGCAGGCACTGCCCAAAGCCACACGAGAGGCAGACCCGAGGGGACACGTCTCAGAGGACTCCTACCTCTGGGAAAAGACATTTAAAATAGGAGGACAAGCCAGATGTCACCTCTGGGTCACCTTACTAAGCCATCATCCACCATTCATCGTCCACATTTACTGACCAAAGTTTAGGAGAAGTGGGTTGTCTGTGAGCCCTGAGGGCACAAGGCACAAGGAAGGATATGTTTTGATGGAGAGGTTTGGTGGAGAAATGAGCACACTCCGGCAAGGAACACAGGAGATAGGAATGGGGGTCTGAGCCCTAGCACACCTAGGTTAGGTCCTGAGTGAGGGTCAGATAGCTTGACCCCACTTCCAAATTTCTACTTAGTCCAACAGCAATCAGCAAATGCTCTCTGTAAAGGACCAGAGAGTAGATGTGTTAGTTTTCTAGAGCTGCCATCACAAAGGCCCACAGACTGGGGGCTTACATAACAGAAACGGACTGTCTCACAGTTCTGGACGCTCGAAGTTGGAGATCAAGGTGTTGGCAGGTTGGTTTGTCCTCAGGCTGTGAGGGAACACGGGTTCCACCCCTCTCCCTGGCTTCCGTGTGGACAATATTTGAGGTTCCTTGGCTTGTAGACGCATCACCCTGATCTCTGCCTCCATCTTCACATGGCCCTCTCCCTGGGTATGGGTCTGGGCCCAAATGTCCTCTTTCCATAAGGACACTAGTCATCCTGCATTCGGGGATCACCCTGCTCTGGTACGCCTCATCTTAATTAGTAACATCAGCAAGGACCCCATTTCCAAACAAGGTCACATTCTGCGCGATTGGAGGGGTTAGGACTTCATCATATGAATGTGGGGGGTGGCCAGGGGGTCAGGGGAGAACACGGTTCAAGTCATGACAGTACTGGTTTCGGCTTCGTGGGCTGTATGGTCTCTGTTGCAACTCCTGGCTTTGCCCTTCATAGCGACAGGGCAGCCGGAGACCTCGCGGGCGGGCAAGCATAGCTGTGTTCAAAGAAAACTTCCCAGTCAGAAACTAGAAATTTGAATTTCATTTAGTTTCCGTATGTTAACAGAATTATTTTGATTTTTTTCCCATCATGTAAAAATGTAAGGTGATCTTGATCCCGCGGGTCAGACAAAAAACAGGCAGCGGGCTAGATTTGGCCTTCCATCCCCGGTTTGCTCACTCCTGGTCTGAAAGCTGAAAGCTAGGTGAGGCCGGCCCTGGTCTGCTGGAGAACAGAGTGGTCCCTGCGCCGTGCACAGACGGGTTCTGCTGAGGAAAAAAGGAAACACAGAGTCCCTGCCCGGTGGGAGCTGAGGGTGTCACAGTGAGCAATCAATTACAGAAGCCTGACAGGAAAGGCCGTTACCAGAGCAATGCCGGCGCGCGACAATTTGCTGTGTGCCCACTGCCCTGGACTGGCCGGGGAAGGCCGCCAGCAAGGACCTGTCAGGGTGCACGCATAAGGCCGAAGGGTTCTGATCAGCGATCTGCAGCTACCGTGCACTCTCTGCTCCAAAGCTGTACAGCAAGTTTCAGGCTGGGCGCCACGGCCACTACCATTCTTAAACATGGACTTGACCGTGGCAAGGGGCCTGGAGAGTGGCTTGGCTGGCCATGGGGCTTTCAGATAGAATCAAAGGGTTTCTGAAGGACTTGAAAGGAATGAAGTCATGATACTCCAGAAAGGCATCATCTACTTAGTCCCTGGTGGGTCTGCCGCCCGCTAGAGCGGACAGCGGGCTCCACCGCCTGGGAGGGCCAGGGACCTGCCCAAGGCCGGCCATCTGGGGGGCCAGCCGGGCCTTCAGACCCCCAGGCTCATTCTTGTTTCGTGGTAATGTTCAGGCTCATCCAAGTGGCCAGTGTCACCGTGGTGACGGTGCGAGATGGCCACTCACAGACAGGTTGCTGCGAAGGGGATCCGTTGGACAAAATCAGAGAACACACCACAGCGCACAGGCCACGGAGAACAGTGGTTCCCGCGCTCTGGGCTGAGGCTGCCTCGAGAAGAGCAGCTTGGAAGCTTCTTTGTCCCTGAACACAAGATGACTCAATTTAAAGGACTCGCTGTTTCTCCAACATCGTGTCCCTTCGACTGCTTCAGCGCCCAAATGTCCTTCGTTTTATGGCGTGATGGTGATGGTAGGTGGCAGGTTTTTTCCCCGGTGACCTTATTTGGACATTGGCGATATACCCTCTCTCCTTGGAAATTATTCTCTCTGACTTGGCAAAACAAAAAGTGGACAATCCTCTGTCCGGGATTTAAAAAGAAAAAGTCCCAATCGGAGAAATGTGAAAGTTTCCGTGCCTGACAGCTAGACAATCCCACCCAGCTGGCGATTCCTCCTCAGGCCTTGACAGGACGGTGTCCCTGGTGCTCGTGGCGGCAGCCTCGTCAAGGACGGACACAGACATGGCCATGCCACGCCACTGGGCACATACTCCGGGCCAGGTGCTGTTCTGGCATCTTCTACACTTTGTTGGACCTTCACAGCAATCCTGTGAGGTGGAGACCGTTCTCATCCCCACTTTCACCAAGACCTCAAATCCCCCTCCAAGCTTGTCTTCTACCCCTGCGGGACACCCCAATAACACAGTGGTTATTTATGTAACTGGTGTGTCTTACGTTCCCTACCAGATTCTTCTTGGTTGTTTGAAGGGCCAGTCTTTGACATCTTCATCTTTATATTCTTCTCCACAGACACAGTAATTGGGTATGCAGGTTAATTTTGTTGAAAGTATGGAACATTAATTAACCAAAGTCAACTCTTTTCTTAGTGCCTGGTGTAAACGCACAGGAAATTACTAAGATAACGTTCATTTTTATTCAGTAGCATATTTGTCAACTTTCTTCAGTCTGTTGTCCTCTCTGCCTCTCTGTTCTAGGTAAAGGCATGATCACTGGATCCCTCACTGGATTCCGGGACAAAGTGAATGGCCCTTGTCCTCTGGGGACTGCTCACCCAAGACTGCCCCTCGCCCAGTGACCTGGGACCACATGATTTTTCGTTATGTTTACATCACCTATCATACAAATGAGGGAATATGCTATCAGAAGATGCCAGGTCTGTGGAAGATTTAATTTAATGCATCTGTTGGAATAGAGTACCTGACAGAAAAGAAAATCAGGCGGGAGAATTAGCTAGACTCATGGTGTGATTCTGGGAAAGGACTAAAGGTCTCTTCATCCACGAAATGTAGTAAAGGAATCTCTCCCAAGTATTGTCTGCATGGGGTGTGGGTAGCGATATACTTCCAGTCTTAAAAAGGCAAGGTGACTTTTTGTGGTCTTGGATGCTTATTGCATGTGTGATGTCGTTTAATCTCACAATGATCCTGATTTATGAGAACCCAGATTTGGTGGCTCAGGCCCACTGGGGGAGAAGGCCAGGCCCACTCCAGATGTGGCCCCGGTAAAGTTCTCAGCACAAGGCAGACTATCATGGTGTCAGGCCGGAGAGGCATCCCCTTCCCAACCCCCAGTTTTAGGTGCTGAACCCCCACCCCCTCCCCACTCCTGCTGGGTGCCCTGAGGTCCCCTATTCCTGCTGGGTCCTGCCCCTGTATTGTGAGGCAGCCTCGCCGCCCTGTTCACCTGGCCCCCCGCCACTTCCTCCCGGCTGAGGGCCCCTCACTCTTTTATCCTCCAGGGCAGCCGTGAACTACGTTTGGGCAGAAGCTGAGCAGCTCCCTTCACTTCTGGAGCCAAACTGCCCAGATTTGGGTCCAGGATCTGCCACACACCAGCTGTGCAGGTTGCTTCCTTATTTCTCTGAGATTAAGTCCACTTGACTGCTTTAGTGTGAAAACGTTCTTATTTTATGATGTGATGGTGATAGTAGATGGCAGTGTTTTTTTCCAATGTCCTTACTTGGACATCGGAAATGTTCTCTCTCTTACTTGGCAAAACAGAAAGTGGACAACCTCCTTCCGTCCTCTATTGAAAAAGAAAAACAAAAGTGCCAATACAAGGAATCTGAAAGTTCCAAAGAACCAATGCGTCAGTTTCCACATCAGAAGAAAGTTGGGGCTAATAATAGCAGTACCTCAATGAATTACATTAATAAAGAAATGAGTTAATTCAACATGAGGTGCTTTAGGTCAGTGCTTGGTCATGGTAACTGCTCCGTAAAGAGCTCTAAGAATTATTATTATTCCACTTCTATTATCACTCACAGATGTCCCCACAATGGGCCCTGAAACTCTTTCTTGTTTGGCTGCTCCCCCTTCCCCCTGCAGTGTTCGACAGCTCCCCCGCACCCCCATGTCAGGTGTCTTGGCCTGGAAAGCCTGCAGATTTCTCTCTGATTCCTGCGGGGCACATCCTGGCGCTGACCCTGATTAGCTTGCCTTGTGGGGTCCAGGCTGAGCCCCTCTCCTGGAAGCCCCATCTTCAGCAGCTACTAAGCTATTCAGGAAGGTGGAGGCTGCCCTTGCCAGCTCTGTTGGTTTCCCTGGGAACACCCTGGGAAGGAACAAGCCAAGATGCCTCTTCTGAGCCACGGCTGGCTGAGGTGAGACTGGTGGAGACACAGTTGCCTTGGCTTTAGTGATGGGCTCTAACATTCCTTCCCTGCAAGATATGACGTCAGATACTTATCTCCTAATTGTTACGGATTTACACCTTTTTCCTTTCCTGGTGTCAGGAGGAAGGAACATTTTGGCAAAAGTTTATCAGCCACCTGCATCTCTGTCAACTCTTGAGGGATGTGGTTACACTTTCTAGATTATAACACCAGAACTTCTCTGTCTTGTCCAGATTTGGCTGTGCGGCAAGCTGAACGGGCTGTCTTCAACCGTAGCCCCACTGTGCCAGTCCCGGCCTTGCTTCTCTTTAGATCCTCTTCTTGTCCCTTGACTGCTTTTCTCTGCATCACAGAGAGGCTGACTCCTGCGGCCAGCTTCCCGCTGCATTCAGCCGGTGGGAGGCACTGGGAGGACACCAGGGGTGGGCAGGGAGGGGAAGAGAAGCCAGGGTATTCTTCCCTTTCTTCCTTTGTCTTCTCAGCAGCTCCATCTCCACTGTGGCGCCAGACAGGCCTCCATGCTTCTAGCTTCCATCAGGTGACCCCAGTCCTGGGCCCATCTGCAGCCTGTTCTGCCCACGGGTCCCTCCATTCCAGGGACCTGCTGCCAGTGCTAATCCCTGGGCTACTCTGTTTTCCTGGCGGGAGAGTACATGACGCCCCCCCAGCAGAGTGTGCGCCGTCTGCTCGAACTTACACGTCCTTCACCATCTTTTCCCTTAAACTCACCTTACATACCCCAAAGTGGTACTAATCACTTTGGAGCAGGTGAACTCCAGGTTAAGAAGGCCCTCTCTGAAGGCTTATTAATGATAAGCAGGATGGCTGACTCATAGTTCTTTCGGGGTGGGGGGCGCTGGGGTGACAGGCAGATGGCAGGATCCCAAGGTTTGTGCCGGGTGAAGCCACGTCACTGCTGGCCTGAAAACACGCGTTGTCTCTAACTAAGCAAGGAAGTCCTGTGGGGAGGTGGGGGGCGGGTAGCCAGTCGAGGCTGTGGGCACCAGGAGTGGGAACTGGGAGAAATGGGAGTGTTTGCTTTTTCTCTAAATTGGGGGGCTGCTCCTGACTGCTATGGGACTCAAAGTGGGCCGAGTGCAGCCAGATCTTCTGATTTGCTAAGAGAAGCCAGCAATTGTGTTCCTTCTATGAAATCTCCCAAGGTTTAATTACTGGCAACCGAGTAAAAGTTTTCCAAAACACTGGGTGGCCAAACAAAGCACATCTGTCTGGGGGGCAGAGTGGGCCTGTGGGTCTTCAGTCTGTGACCTCTGACTGGTTATTATGGAACAAATGAAAAGGAAGGGGGTGGGTGGCTGAAAGCGTCCTGCCCTACCACTGTCCTGGGGATTCTCTCAGAGGCCCTCCCGACCCCACAGAAGTGTGAAGTTCAGCCTCGAGAGGAGCATCAATACCAGGGTCTACACTGAGTGTATCCAACTTAGCCCATAACCAACTCCCAACTACCGGATCAAAGGCCAGTGAGAGGTCAACAGAAGCCACAAACCAGCTTGTGTGTGCCCTGTGGACCTCTCACAAGGTGATGAAAAGCCCAGGCAGAGGTCGGCTGGACCCCACATCTGCAGCCCCCTTGACCTTCGCAGCCTGCCCAATGCACTCAAGAGCCCAGCTGGCGATTCTCAAGGAGGATGATGTACGTCTTACATGCAACACCTTATAAGCCAGTAGGCCTGTGAGGGGAAACCAAGCAGTCTCTACTGGAGGATAAGAAGCAAAGAGAGATTTGCAATCTACTGAGCGATCTTGTGAAAATCAAGTAAGCGTGCCTCAGTTTCCCCAACTCTAAACTGGTAGTAGCTATATGTGACCCAAGCACTCCTGAGGATGGATGCTGAGGACTACGTTTATGGACTTGATTAAAAAAAAAGAAAAATTGCTGAGGAGGAGAGTGGCCTTTGAACACATTCTCAGGTTCTTTATTTTGCTGCAATAAACAGAAAAACCAACCCTTAGTTGGGAGGGACCTTCACGGAGCTGAGCCAACAAGCAGCCTGAATGTTACAAAGAAGGAGCCACTTTTTTCTCTCTCATCCTTTGGAGGGGCTGCCCCCAAGCTCCTTGGCCTTCATTTTTCAAAAGTGGATGGCGAAATCCAACCCCTGACTACCAGCTACCAGACAACATGAGGCCACCTAATTACCAACAGAAGGTGGTGTCGCTCCAGGTCCTTGCTAGAGGGCACGACCTCAAAGTCCCCTGCTGAGTATCTGTCAGAAGTCCAGCAGAGAGAAATGGCGGTGACTGAGGAGTCTCATGAATGGGGTCCATCTCTCCTGGAGATACCAGGGTCTCTCCCCGGAGTGGCGGAGCCCCCGGGAACCCACCTGCACCGTGCTGTTTGGGCTCACACACACGCTCTCACCTGTGCTTGGCGCAATGCCACTGGCTTACACAGAGAACAGTAAGAAGCGGCCCTGTGGAGCTCATCCTTCCTGTAAGGATGCTCTTGAACATGGTGTTTATTACCCTGAACAGCACGTGTCCCTGCAATGAGGTCCCACGGGAAGGTGTTCTCTTGCGTCGGGGTAGGGGAAAGAGCTATGTTTTTATCTTATGGGTATTGACTCATGTAACTGAAACCATCTTCCTCTGCCAGGATGCCTCGAGATAAATTTGTGGCCCACCTCTCACAAACTTCCAAGTTTGTGTACTAACCTCACCCCTGACTTCATTTTATTTATAGAAAATCTTTTGTTTGTATTTAGGTAATTTGCTACAAATCCTTTTGGGACCAGACAGGACAGGTTTACACACAGGCACTGAGAAACTAAGAAAACAAAAGGAACTCATGTCCTTATGGGTCGACTACTTGAATGATTCTGGCTTTATTTTTCCTCATATCCCCAAACAATCCTGTTCCATGTGATACTTGGAAAGCGAGTTTACATGTTTACCAAAACAACAGAACATTTCCAGTTTTCCCTTGAATCTCCTTTCATGGCCAGCACGGGGAGATTTCCAGAACGAACCCAAACTTGGGACTTGGGGCCCCTGGGTTCCTCTGTAGCCAAGTGCAGCGGATGGTGGGTCCCCTTTGTTCGGGGGATTTACTTCAATTGTCTTAACAACGTGGACCTCTTTTGTGAAAGCTGAAGGCATTCCCAGTAAATGTTGGCTGCAAATGCACCAGCCGAAATGTTACCACGGTCACAGCTCTTCCTTGAACAATCTAAAGCATATTTCTCTCTGTATATATTTGGTTTTTCAGATGCTTTAAAGCCTGGAAAACAATCATAGCGAAGGCCATTTCTGAGATGGCACTAAAAGAACCTACTCGGAGACAGATAAAAATAATGAGAATCTTTCTGTCAGGAAAGATTTAGAAAATATCACTGGCATTATTAAAATTTAATTTTTTACTCGGCTTTTTGGTTCCCCTTTCCGGTGATAATGAGCAGGATGGCACACCTCAGCCTTGCGAGCACTTGTTTTGTGCAATAAATTCAGCCTTCCAGTCTGAAGACATTTCAGACAACAGTTTTGACTGCTATAGGCTTATTTTTTACCCTGTGCTGTGCTTTGAGTCTTCCTATAAAAACCAGTTCATGAGATAATTTTCCACAAGGCCGGTGGAACTAATAAAAATCAATTTTGCCCAACTGGTTCAGAGAAATCTTGGGAATAGCCAAGGCAGAACTGCAAAAAAGGAAAAAAAAAAAAAAAAGAAGAATCAATGTATTCACTAATGGTTTACTTGATAGAGAACTATCAAATTAGCTGACAAGAGATGCTTGGCTGTAGGAATTTTCCTTTCGGCCTGAACAGAACACCTTTTAAGAGTCTAGGAGAAAGCTTTTCTTCCCAGTGGTTGAAGATAACTCTAGAGTAGTAATTCTGAGCTGCCCATGCCTTGGGTGACAACAAGGCTGATTTCAGACCTGACGGATGGTGGCCTCTGTTGGAAGTTTCGTCGGACTGAGTCTTGTTGGGCTGAGCTTTACACACTTTGCTCCAAGGCCACAGAATCAGTGGGCCACGGACCCAGTGCGTTCAAATATGTCAGGTTCTTGAGACAACCTCATTGTACCTCTGCCACGACAACCCATCTGACCCCTGGTTTTGGCTTCCTGCCAAGGGAAGTGGGATTCCCAAGGGGCACCTCTTTTACAATCTGGAAACAAGAGTAGAGTATGGTGGCATGCAGTGCACATTCTCTAAAACACACGCCTTAACTACCACCTCTATTTCATTAGCTCGGTGTGCGATAGTAGTTGCTATGTCTAAAACAAATGGCAAGCCTTTGTGCAGGGGGAAAAAATGGCTGGAAGGAAATGTAGCCAAGTGTTAACAGTGTTCCTTTGTGACAGGTGGTAGGTGTTTTTTTCTATCTCTATGTATTTCTACATTTTCTTGAACTGTTATTATGTGTATAATTATTATTTAAAATAACACTAAACTAAGAATTGAGTAAATTGAAAGAAAGAAACCTAATAATTTATTCACAAGGTTATAAGAAAATGAGAGGGGATGTGTGAGAAAAAGAAAAACAATGGTAAAATTTATTTTTTTAAATCTTTTTTTGTGCCTTATACTATTTTAAGTACACAAATTCTTTTACTGAATTCTCCTAACACAACTATTACAAAGGTATCAATGTTCTCATTTTCCAGAAGAGGAAAACTGAGGCTCAGGGAGGTTAATTTGCCCACTATCACACACAGCAAGTCGGTGGCAAAGTTGGTATTTAAAGTCAGGCCTGATTTCAAAGACCACGTACCGTGCATGGTGTGAAGAGCAATCATGGGCATTATGTTGCATCCTACATTCTAGCTCACTTTGCATTTATGAATAAAATCAGGGATAACAACATCTGTTTTTTTTTCCTACCTTATAGGTTCTTGTGATGTTCAAATTAGATCATGCATGTAAAAACAGAAAATGCAAAGTTCCACTCAAAGGAATATGGTGATGTGATAATATTTCATATTAACACTGGTGAGTTGAGAGTTGCCACAAATGTTGCTTGGATACTGATGATTTTCAAAGAAAAAAATACACTAAAATAGAATTACTACTAAAACCACATTGAACGAATTTGTTCTTGATCACTCAGAAGGCGTAAGAGGATGTTGAACTATCCCACCCAGCATGAAGACCACCAATTCTCTTGCCCATAAAATACTAGCTAAAAAAGCAAAGGTTGTAAACAGTAAGTGCGTTATGATCCCAATTTTGCTAAAAGGAAAATACATACCTAAGCTTAAAGTAATGATCACGGCTAGATACTGGGATAATGCAGATCTTTAAAAAAATCTCACCTTTTCTAAATTAGTTTCTGTCATGAATATGCACTAATTTTACAATCAGAAAAAAAAATTCACTCAGCACATATACCTACAAAAACAGAGAGAGACTACAAAATAAAATCTGAGCTTTGTGGTTGTTTGAATTCTGGTGAAATAAAAGTTGATCTGGACTGCATTTCAAACCTTAAAATGAGGAGTGTAGACATCTCATCTTCTTTACACAAGTTGGGCTCGGTCTCTTGAGAGCTTTTGCCACATGCAACTTGACTGTGAATCACCAGGGGTCAAGAAACAAGACACAACACAGTGCAGTCTGAGAAAAAGAAAACCTGCTTGGGACTGCCATGATATTGATAGGACAGTAGGGCCTGGTCTGATTTCTAGAATGACCTGATCCTGGGCATGGGGCTCTGAAGGGGACCCGGGCCTCTGGTCCAAGCACACAAGCAGTAGCTTAGCAGAAAAGTGTCACCCGGTTTGGAAAAACAAGGCCCAGTTCAGATTTCAAGCAGTGCCACCAAGGGAAGCTATTTTTAAGTATCTAATTGCATTTGTAGCATCTGGCATTTTGCACGCTCCATTTTTATGACTTCAGCATGATACATGTGCCCTAAGACAAACAAACAAGAGCGATTAAGTGTGGGACCCTGCAGTCATGTTGAATATTCCCAGTATAGAAATATTATAATATGCCCTAGAGATTATTCCAGGGCCAAATAAAACATACCCCAACTTATAGAACCTCAGAACAAGGACCACTTGGCAGCCGAGGAGAACAGGGATTTACTTCATTTATTAGGCCGGTACACAGCCTCAGAAGCTAACATGCACTGATAGGACATGCCAACATTTCAACTTAAATCAAGCCTAGAGCCCATAACATCGACACTTTGCCTTTCAGCAGAAGATCACAAAAGGCACAAATCTGGGTTTCTTGTACTAATTGGGGAGGTTTTCTAATTTGCTTACGATATCTGCCTCATGTCGAGCTAATCTTCCTCCAGTTACCTCCGAACCCTGTCTGAAATAATCCGCTTACTCCTGGTCCGTCTGCAGTACTTTGTATCAAGTAACACGGGCTGACGGCACACGGCCCCGAGCCCGGGCGCTGCAGAAATGTGGGTCCGCCACTGCAGAGGCCTCAGCGGGCGGGAGCCGGGGCGAGGCGCGGCGTGCAGCCAGGCTTTCGAGTAAGTCCCCATGATGACCTGTGTGCTACACGGCACTCATTAACAACTGAAAGCATCACCTGGTAACTGTTTTGAAAAGGCTGCGACAGATAATTTTGCTTTCCCAGACAGGCGGGCAGACTATTTCGGGGGTGTTCAGCAGCCTAGGTCCTTATTACTATCAACATCCAAACTTGGTCTGAGAAAACCTTTTTTTCCTAAATAGAGCCCCCCCCCCCCGCCCTTTGTAAAGGCTCATGGAAACATTTCATGGTACAACCAGGAGGCTTCACTGATACCGGCAGGCAATGCCATTTCGGCAGATCACGGCCCTGATCTTGACCCAGTTTTAATGCGTTAGATTTTTAAAAGAATTTTAGGGAAGGAGATGTTTTAATTTTCATAAAGCAGAATGGCTTTGAAAGCTAATGCTCATCAAACATGCTGTAAGTGCACGTACGGGTGCGGGAATCCCCGCACACAAAATCCAGGCTGGGCTGGGGCACAAAGTGGCGCATAAAGCCTGGGATGCGGGGCGGAAAGCGTCCCAGGTGAGCTTGGCTGTGTGACCTTAGGCAGAATGCCGGCTCCTTCTGGGCCCCCGTTTCCTTATCTGCAAAGTGTTGGGTGGGGGGCGTGTGCAAGGACTGAGGGAATTCTAAGATTCCTTCTGTCCCTAAGAGCCTCCAGTCATTAATTAAAAGGTCCTTGCTCTTTTTCTCATAAATGTGTCCATTCTAAACCAGCAGATCCAGCATCTCTTCTCCCCTTCTATGCAACACATATTTGAAAAAATTTCCCTCACACTTTCAGAGGCAACTAAAGAGGAAAAAAGTTACATTGCTTAATCCTACTTTATAGGAGTTTGCTCTTTTATTAGAAAACAGACCCAGAACAGTGATCAGTAAGGTATATGTACCCAAAGTGGGGGGGTTGCAGGGGTGGGAGGGGAAGGAAAAAAGAGGCTGCCTTCCAGTGCCTTGTGGAAATGTATAAAACAAGCAGCGAGATAGTCCTTTGCCAAACACTGTCATAAATTTTTTATTTGGCAGCTAACATTCTCACTAGTTTTCTTGGCTGCAATTGGGACCTTTAGCAAGAAAGGTGCAGGAGAAAAATACCTTGTTTAGAGATGTTTTCAACACTTTCTGGGATTTTTCAGAACTTCTGCCTGCAGCACATTTTTACAACTACAGTCTCCAATCACCCGACGAGTGGGTGGTGGGGTTTAAACTTTTTTCTTTTTTTAAAAAAAAGAAGAATATAGAGAGAAAAAGTGAACAAGCCGTGCTACCCCCCTCTGGCCTTCCACTGAGCCCATCTTTCTTATTTTTCATGGTAGGTATTTCTGATATCCAAGTGCTTAGTCTTCTCTGTCTAGACAAAAAACTGAAAATAATATCAGGATGTTCCTTTTGTTGGGCCTGATACTATCTATATTGTATTCCCAGATGACGGAGATAAATGAAAGTGAAACAAGCTGACAACTAGCCCATTTTTCTTCCACAGTTCTGTCAGAAACAGGTCCCACCTGTTGCCCTTGGGTCAGTGAATGAGCGAGAAGAACTGCCCCAGATTTGTAGCCAATGTAAGCCCATGCAGAGCCTTCCACAAACTCCTGATGGTGAGGTGGGTGGGATGAAAGGGTGAAGTCTTTCGTTACAACCACATCCTACATACTTTATACACACACACAGACACACACACACACACACACACACACACTTTATTTCATTTATTTTTTAAAGCTCTTCTTTTTAATCTCTACACTCCAAGTGGGGCTCGAACTCACAACCCTGAGATCAAGAGTCACACGCTCTACTGACTGAGCCAACCCGGCACCCCACAAACATACACTTTATACAGGCTAGCAAAACTCCTTCTACAGGGGGACTTCTGGCTACGAGTGAAGAGGTCAGCAAATTCACTCTCCCTAAAACAAGTATAAAACTAAACAATTGTCTAAAAAATCCTCAGAAAAGAAAAAAAAAAAAGCCTCTCAGTTCTTTGGATAATGACCAAAGGCAAAAAAAAAAAAAAAAAGAAATCAAGAAGTGTTTATTCATAGAAAGCTTTCAGAAGAACTTTGTGTAAGAACATCCCCACTTCTTCCCCTAGCTTCGTTGGCTAGAATGATAGTTTTACCAGGGTGGGGCTGCCAGAGACATCTGACTTGACTTGGAGCAGAAGGCAAAACCCATGCCCAGTGGCATTCTGTAAAATGTAAAAGCAGCAAACCTGATAGGGAAATACAGAAGGAAAAACCCAAAGTTCTTTTTTTTTTTTTTTTTTTAAGATCTTATTTATTTATTTGGGAGAGAGAGAGAGACAGAGCACAAGCAGGGGAGGGAGAACCAGACTCTCCACTGAGCAGGGAGCCTGATATGGGGCTTGATCCCAGGACCCTGGGATCATGACCTGAGCTGAAGGCAGATGCTTAACCGACTGAGCCACCCAGTCGTTCTGTTAGCCTGAGGTTGTGGTTCTGGTTTGGTTGGTGAGTGACAGACCAACCAAAAATGTGACAGATCCGGGAAATGAGAGAGCCATAAGCTGTTGATTGGCAAAGTATGTGCATGTGTCAGGGAGATCTGAGAGACCCCCAGTAAAAAGTCAAAGCCAAGGCAGGCTTGAGAACAGGCTGAACTTTGAATGTTTTCCTCAACCCACATATCGGTCACTTGGCAAAGGATGGAAGACTTATGGGTTCACGGTTTTTGAACGCAACCCTTTCTCAATCACTGGGTGGCCAATAAGCTAGGCACATAAAGGGGCAACCCCTAGGAAGCCAGGCTCATAAAATAAGAAACAAACAGAAAAGCAACAACTGAGCAAACTGCAGGGGAGATGGAGCCTGCAGATTATGTTCAGGCAAGCTATTTAAAAATATCAGAACCCTGAGCTGTTACAATATATCATCTAAAATGTTTAGTTTTCAACAAAATATTATGACACGATTGAGAAAGAAAAAAGCATGCTCCATATTCAGGAGAATAAAAGCAGTCAATACAAACTGATTCTGAGTGGCTCTGATGTTGGATCTAGCAGACAAAGACTTCAAAGCAGCTATTATAAGCATTCAAAGAATTAAAGAGACTGTTTAAAGAATTAAAAGAAATTATGATGACAATAATTCACCAAATAGGGAATCTTAGCAGAGAAAGAGGAACTATAAAAAAGGTTCTAGAGTTGAAAAATACATAAATTACACGAACAGGAATTACCGAATTTGAACACGTGTCAATAGAAATCATCCAATCTGAAGATGAGAAAGAAAAAACGACTGAAGGAAGGTGAGCTGAGCCTCAAAGGCCTGTGTGACAATAGTAAGCAGACCAACATACGTGCAATGGGAGTCCCAGAAGGATAAGGAAGAGAGAAAATGGCGGAAAAAAATATTTAAGAAATAATGGCTTGAAGAGAAAATCCTGAAAGCAGCAAAGCAAAAATAACCCATTATGTACAGGTAAACAGCAGGATGATTAATAGCTGACTTCTCCTCAGAAACAATGGAGGAGAAGACAGCAGAACAACATAGTTAAGTGGTAGAAAGGGTAGGAGTGCAGGGAATCTTTCTACCAAGAATTCCATATCTAGCAATACTATCCCTCAAAAATGAAAGTGACAAAAAGATATTTATAGGTAAACAAAGAATGAGAAAGTTTTTGTGTGTGTGTTTTTTTTCTTTTTGTTAGCACACTTGCCTTATAAGAAATCCTACACGAAGTCCTTTAGGCTGAATGAAGGGAAATGACCCCAGATGGTAACTCAACTCCACAGAAAGAAATGAAGAACACTAGAAATGGTATATATGTGGGGAAATATAAAAGACTGCATAGCTATATATGTTCTCTTCTGTTCCCTTCATTTCTTTAAAAAACATAAAGATTGAATAAGCAATAATTATAATTTAGTATTTTGGGGCTTAGAACATACATAATATGACAATCGTATCATATCCATGATAGTACAAAGGAAAAGGGAAGACACTGGCTATATTGGAATAAAGCTGCTAGGTTTTATTAAAATTAAGTCAGTAATAAGCTGAAGTAGATTGTGAAAAGTTGGGATATATATGGCAATTCCTAGTGCAGAGACTAGGAAAATAATAACCACAAATGTAGTTTAAAAACCAGCAGATAATTGAAACGGTATACAAAAATATCTATTTTAAAACAGAAAACTGAAAAGGGGAAATGGGAAAAAAAGACATGAGGCATATAGAAAACACAGCAAAATAACAGGCATAAATCCAACAAGATCAAAAATTGTACAAATGCTATGGGACTAAATACTCCAATCAAATGGCAGATTGTCAGACAGAATTTAAAAAATTCAACTTTATGCTGTCTACAAGAAACACACTTCAGATTCAAAAACACACATTGGTTGAAAGTTAAAGGTGGAAATATATACATATATATTTATACCATGCAAATAGTAACCATGAGAGAACTGGAGTGCCTACACTAGTATCAGACAAATGGACTTTAGGATAAGAAATATTCCTAGAGACAAAGAGAAACATTACATAATAAATATGAAAGGGTCAATGCACCAGGAAGATATGGCAATTATAAACATATACATACCTAACAACCATTTCCTAAAATTCATGAAGCACAAATTGACAGATGAAAGGAAAAAGGTCAATAATTACCCTTGAAGATTTCAATACTCCTCTCAAAAAACTCATAGAAGGGGTGTCTGGATAGCTGAGTCAGTTAGGCATTGACTCTTGATCTCAGCTCAGGTCTTGATCTCAGGGACGTGAATTCAAGCCCTGAGTTGGGCCCCATGCTGAGCATGGAGCCCACTTAAAAAAAAAAAACAAAAGACTACTGATAGAATCACGAGACAAATAATCAGTAAAGATATAGAAGGCTTCAACATTATCAGCCAACTTGACCCAATTAACATTTATAGAACACTGCACTCAATGACAGCAGAATACACGTTCTTTTCAAAACCACATGTAATATTCCCCTGCATAGAACACATATAGGCCATAAAACAAGTCTCAGTAAATTGAAAAGAACTGAAATAATAAAAAGTGTGTTCTCCAAACACAACTGGACTAAATTAGAAATTGACCACAAAAGAAAGTAATTTGGGAAATCCCCAAATATTAGAGAATTAAGTAACACACTTCTAATGAACCTATGAGGCAAACAAGAAATTACAATGGAAATTAGAAAATGCTTTGAAATGAATGAAAACAAAACTATCCATATACGTGGGATGTGACTAAAGCAGAACTTAGAAGGAAATTTAGAAAAAAATTAGAAATGAGAAAAAAAGAGAAGTTACAAATCATTAATCTAAGCTACTACACTAACAAATTAGAAAAAGAGCAAATTAAGCCCAACACAAGCAGGAAAAAAGAAGGGTTAGAGCAGAAATCAATGAGATAGAAAACAACACAAAAAAGAAATTTAATGAACTCAAAAGTTGGCTATTTATTTATTTATTTATTTATTTTTGAGAGAGAGAGAGAGAGAGAGAGAGAGAGAGCATGGGCAGGATGAGGGGCACAGAGGGAGAGGGAGAGAGAGAGAATCTTAAGCAAGCTCCACACTCAGCACAGAGCCTGACCTGGTACTTGATCTCACGACCCTGAGGTCATGAGCTGAGCTGAAATCAAGAGTCGGATGCTTAACTGACTGAGCCACCCAGGCGCCCCTAAAGTTGGCTTTTTGAAAAGATCAATGAAACTGATAAACTTTTAGCTAGAATAACCAAGAAGAAAAACATACAATTACCAATACCGACAATGAAAAAGGAACATCTCTACTGACTTAACAAAAATTAAAAGAATTATAAGGGAATATTCTGAATAACTTTATGCTAAAAAATTAGACAATTTAGGTGAAATGAACAAATATATGCATTATCACAACTGACTCTGGGGGGGTGCCTGGTGGCTCAGCCATTAAGCGTCTGCCTTTGGCTCAGGTCATGATCCCAGGGTCCTGGGATTGAGCTCCACATCGGGCTCCCTGCTTGGTGGGTAGCCTGCTTCTCCCTTTCCCACTCCCCCTACTTGTGTTCCCTCTCTCGCTATGTCTCTCTCTGTCAAATAAATAAAATCTTAAAAACAAAACAAAACAAAACAAAAAAACTGACTCTGGGGCGCCTGGGTGGCTCAGTCATTAAGCATCTGCCTTCGGCTCAGGTCATGATCCCAAGGTCCTGGGATCGAGTCCTGTATCGGGCTCCCTGCTCCGCAGGAAGCCTGCTTCTCCCTCTCCCACTCCCCCTGCTTCTGTTCCCTCTCTCGCTGTGTCTCTTTCTGTCAAATAAATAAATAAAATCTTAAAAAAAAAAAACAAAACTGACTCAAGAAGACATAGAAAAACTGAATAGACCTATGACAAGTAAATAAATTGGATTAGTAATTTAAAATCTTCCCACAAAGAAAAGCCCAGCACCAGATGGCTTGAACAATGAATTCTATCGCATATATTTTTTAAAAATTTATTTATTTATTACAGAGAGAGAGAGAGAGCGTGTGTGTGAGTGGGGGGAGGGGCAAAGGGAGAGGGAGAGAGAATCCTTAAGCAGACTCCCTGCTGAGCTCAGAGCCTGATGCAGGGCTCAATCCCATGACCCCAAGATCATGACCCAAGTCGAAATCAAGAGTGGGATGCTCAACAGACTGAACCACCCAGGGTCCCCTCTATTGCATATTTAACAAAGTAATACTGATCGATTTTCTAATAGAGGAGGAGAGAATACTTCCCAACTCATTCTATGAGGCCTTATACAAAAGCTAAACAAAGACATCACAAGAACTACTCACCATAAACATAAGACACCCAAATTCTTTAAAAATATTAAATTTGTAAAGAATCCAGCAACATATTAAAAGAATTAAGCACCACGACCAGATGGATTTATCCCAGTAATGCAAGATTGGTTTAACATATGAAAATCAATTAATGTAATATACTGCATTAATATAAGAAGGGACAAAACCCACACGATCATCTTATTAGACACAGAAAAAACATCTGGCAAAATCCAACACCTATTCATGACAAAACTCAAAAACTTGGAATAAAAGAGAATTTCCTCAATCTGATTAAAGGGTGTCTATGAAAAATCAATCCATAGGTAACATCATACTTAATGAAAAAGACTGAATGCTTTCCCCCTAGGATTGGGATTGAGGCAAGAATGCTCTTACCACTACTGTTCAACGTTGTACCGGAGGTTCTAGCCAATGCAGTCCAGCATGAAAGAGAAATAAAAGGCATCTTGACTGGAAAGGAGGAGATAAAATTATCTTCATTTACAGATGACATGATTCTATATGTAAAGAATCCTAAGGAGTCTACAAAAAGCTACTGGAACTAGTAAGTATAGCAAAATTGCAAGACACAAGATCAACATACAAAAACTAATTGTATTTCTACATACCAGCAATGAATAGTATGCAAATGAAATTAAGAAAACAACTTAATTGACAACAGGATCAAAGAGAATAAAAAAATTTGGAATAATTTTAACAAAATAAGCGTAAAACCTGTACAATGAAATCTGTAAAATAATGCTGAGAAAAATTAAAGATCTAAATAAATGGAGAACAAGTTCATGTTTGTGACTGGAAAATTCAATACTGTTAAGATGGCAATTCAACGCAAGCTTTATTAAATCTTAGTGTGTGTGTGTGTGTGTGTGTGTTTGAAAGTGAATCCTTAATATATATATGAAAAGAGCTAGAATGGCCAAAACAATTTTAAAAATAACAAATTGAAGGACTTCCATCACTGGATTTCAAACTTGTTACAAAGCTATAGTAATTGAGACCATATAGTATTTATTGGTGTAAGGACAACATTTAGATCAATGGAACAAGATAGCAATCTCAGAATTAAACCTTTACATTTATCACTTCTTTTTTGACAAAGGATCCAAAGCAGTTCAAACATGCTAGGGGAATTGGATGCCTATATTTTGAAAAAAAATGAACTTAGACCATTATCTCACACTATACACAAAAATTCAAAACGGAACACAGACTTAAATGTAACAGCTAAAACTATCAAACTTCTAGAAGAAAACCTAGAAGAAAATCCTTGTCACCTTGGGATAGGCAAAGATTTCTTAGGCAAGACACTAGCATGATCCATAAAACAAAGAATTGATAAACTGACTCTCCCACATTTAGAAGCTTTTACTTTTTAAAAATTCACCAATAAGAAAATAGAAAGGCAAGCTACAGGCTAAGGGAGAGTATCTGCAAATCCTATATCTAATAAAAGACTTGTATCCAGAAGCGTAAAAAATAAAAACTCTCAAAATCCAATACTAAGACAAACAACTCCATTAAAAATTTATACAATTAGAAAAGAGCTAAATAGACATTTCACCAAAGACCATATACCAATGGCTAATAAGCATGTGAAAAAAATGAGCAACCTCATTAGTCATTAAGAAAATGCAAATTAAAATGAGAGCACAACACATCCACTAAATGGCTTTAATCAAAAAGATGGACCGAGGACATGGAGTCTTCACACTCTGCAGGTGAGAATGTAAAATGGCACATCTACTTTGCAAAAATGGTTTGGCAGTTAAAAAAAAAAAAGTAAACATATACATACTATATGAACCATTGAATCTACTCCCAAGCATCACCCAAGGGAAATGAAAACATATGTCTATACAAAGACCTGTGTGCAAAGGTTCATAGCAGCACATTCGTAATAGCCCAAAACTCCAAACAATCCAAACAAAATGTGATACAGGTATAAAGTGGAATAATACTCAGCACTAAAAAGTAGCAAATGACTGATACATGCTGCAATAGGGATGAGCCTCAAAAACATTAGGCTAAGCAAAAGAAGCTAGACATAAAAGTTTATATATTGTATGATTCTATTCATATGAAATATCTAGAAATTGGATCAGTGATTGCCTGGGGCTGGGGTCAGGAGCAGGAATTGACTCAATGCAAACAGGCATGAAGGACTTTGGGGTGATAGAAATATTTTTAAAATAGATTATGGTGATGGTTGTGCAACTCTATAAAGTTACTATAAATCATCGAACTGGATGCTTACCAATGGGTAAATTTCAGAGTATATAAATGATATCCCGATATACTTGTTAAACAGAAAAGTCCACAGGCCAGCAATGGCTGGTCTGGGTCTCAGGGTAGATGGTGTACTAATGTAGTAAAGGCAATCTTCCAGACTAAGTAGCCTACCTTCCTGTCTCCCCTTTTTAGTAATGGCAGTCTGTAATTATTTACTTGTTTCCTTGGCTGCCTCTTTTATGAAATAGAAATGCATAAGAGCAAGGTTCAAGTATGCATTGGTCTTTGTTGTAGCCCATTACCCATTCTACTGCTTGGCACATTACAGATATTAACAAATATCTGATGAGCAGATGATGTTGAGAAAGAGGAGAAATATTTGAATTTTCATTAAAAAATCAACACATATTTGCCTGGATTGTTTACTAATATCTTTATCATGGAACCTTATTCATTTCAGCAAAATTCCCTATCATGTGTCAGGCATGATGTGCTTGATATTAGGGAATGAGATTAAACAGACTTGGTTCGTGTCCTCAAGAAGCTCATGGCCTAGTGGAAAACAAGACATGGTATTCTGACATCTAATGAGCATGAGTGGCGTGGCTCAGCCTACAGGAAATCTGGAGGAAAGGGGCAGGGAATCAAGTACTACCTTGTGGCTCAAGGTAAACTGGTTCACAGCCTAGGATACCACCTGTTAATTGCAGAAGGACTTGTGCCTCCTATACTCAGATTAGTGTGGTATTGTAAATATCAGCCACATTTTAGGGCAGGGTTCTCAAAATGTGTTCCATGGATCCTTTCAGGGGTTCTATGAAGTCAGAAGTATTTTTATAATAATAAGATGTTATTTGCTGTTTCCACTCTCCTTCTCTCATGAGTATATAGTGGAGTTTTCTAGAAGATCACCATTGACATCACAACAGATTGAATGCAGAAGCACCTATGAGACTCCAGGTGTCCTCCATTAAGCCAGACATTAAAGAGATTTGCAATAATATAAAACAATGCCCCCTTCTCACTAATTTTGTTTTAGAAAATACAGTAACTTCTCATAAAAATTTTTGTTCATATGTAATCAGTTGATTATCACGATTTAAAAATGAATTAGTAAATACTTAAATTTTTTTGTTTCAATTTCTAATATGAAAAATATTGATCGAAGTAACCCATACAAACAAGGAGGACTCTTTGGGGCTCTCAGTAATTTTTAAGAGTGTAAAAGTGTCCTGAAACTTAAAAGTTTAAGGCCTGCTATTCTAGGGGGAAGCAGAGGGAGGGATTTGGGGCATTTTATTTATAGAATCCATCAAACTGGACACTGAAAGATATTTATAGGGCAAAAGTGAGGGCCACTGAGGGCCATGGACACTTAGAAAGATACACAGAATGAGTTCACTGGAGAGAGTTATGGAAAACTATGGGTCCTGAGGATGTTTGTACTTGGTCAGACCTCAAAATGCAGCTTGGGGACACACCGGCCCAGTTATCTGTTTACCCCAGCTATCAAAATTGTTCAAGTGCACTGTGGTAGAAAATGCTTTAGCACTTTATAAGCAAAATAATTCAGGAGAACAGTAAAGTACCTAAAGTTAGAGACTTATAATGAAATCTTACACCCATTGCTAAAATACTGATAAAGTGGAAGAGAATGTGACAAGGCAGAAAAATCTGGATCAGGTTATACTAAAAGACAGGAGCAGGCAGCTTCTAAAGAGTGGAAGATGGCATAGTATGATGTGGAGAGTGTGGGACTTGCAACCCGACTGCCTGGGTTTGATCCTGGCTCTCTGCCACTCTTGAGCTGTGTAACCTCGGACAAAGTCCTTCACCTCTCTGGGCTTCAGGATACTACCAATACCTATCACATCAGGTGGTAATAAGGATTAAATGAGATAAGCCATAAGAAGTGATTAGGCCATAGTGACCACTATAAAAGTAAAGAGTTGATATTATTTCCATAATCATTCTCTTATATGTGGGTTTTTTTTTTTTTAGATTTTATTTTTAAATTTGTTTTAGAGAGAGAGAGTGCAAGCGGCGGGGGGGTGGGGGGGTGGGTAGGAGCAGAGGGAGAGGGAGAGAGAGAATCTTAAGCCGACTCCCTGCCAGCCAACCACAGAGTCTGCTGCATGACTTCCTGAGCCGAAGTCAAGAGTTGGATGCTTGAACCGACTGAGCCGCCTAGGTGCCTCTCTTGTATGGTTTGGAAGGAGGGTCTTAGAAACTTTAGAGATGCCTTTGTTGGGGAGGGGCTTCTCTGTATCAGTCTCCATGGTCCTTGTGCCAACAAAGCCCTCCAAGAAAGTGGCCGCCCCTTTGAAGGCACTTGGAGTCCCCTAGTGTGTTCCTCATGCCCATCTACCACACTCATGGACCTCTGCCCCTGTTCCTTCCCTTTCCTACCACTCCTGGGGCTTGCTTAGCTATACCACTGGCATGTGTAGGAAAACATTAATGGCCATGCTTCCATTCAGGGCTGGGAAGGTCTTTCTCTGTGTAAGTTTACAGTGGAAAACAAGGGAAAGACTAAATTCCAAAGCCAACAGGGGCCAAGGGATCTGCCGACATCTTGGGTTTTGCCATGATGTGAAAACACATGGCTTCAGAGTGTAACATGAACAGCCCTGAAATCTCTCCAGGGTGAAATCTATGTTTTCAAGTTATGCAGAAATACTTACAACGAACCTTTAAAAAAGTCAGTAGGAGGGTGTGTTAAATGAAAATCAAGATAACCTTTCTTAGGCATGCTTTCCCTATAAACTCCAAAATCTTGCCTTTTGGAGGAGACTAAGAATTGGAGAAATGCCTTAAAACAGGAAGTGTCTATTTTTCTCCAACCTCGCTTGAGTTGGGTACTCTTGGGAGGGGGAGGTTTGCCATTTGTAGACAAGAATGAAGCCTTTTGTGAACAGCCTAAGTACACCACTGACTTGCTTTAAAAAGTGTCAAAGGCTATTTTTGGAGAACATGTGGTTCACCGTGCCAAACTGAAACATTGACTTATCGCCTGATTTAGCATTAAAACATTAGAACTTACAATTTAGACTCCTCTGTTTATGCCAAATGAGTTTGTCAACATGCTACAAATATATTTCTGTTATCATAATGAAACCAAGAAATGGGCGGGAGTGGTTTCTCACTGTTGAAGGCCATGCTGAAAAGCACTTCAAAACACTGAAATTTGAGCTGCCCTATCCTATAGGCAACTTCTTTTCCCCAAAGAGTGAAGAGCGGATGCTGGGTGTAGCTACATTAGTTCATAATAGGTTTATTCTCATTCACAAAACAGTAATTACTTTATGGTTCCAAAGTAAAACTAGTGTAAGAAATACACTGGCAGATTTGCTACAGATGTGGTCTCTGACACGTACACACTAAGATTTGAATATTATAAAGTACAAGGCAGACAACCATTAAGTTCAAGGTCTGGATTGATTAAGAGAGAGAGAGAGAGAGAGAGAGAGAGAGAGAGAGAGAAAAGAAAAAGGAATAGCGTGTCCGTGTCTGCCATTGTGTTTGAACATACCGCGTTAAAAGATATCATTTATCTCTTTCCCTGACTTCGCCCCATTTTATTTCAAGGTCGGTCTGCCTTTTGTTTGGTTCCTTTCACTCTGACACAGATGACCGTTCTCGGGAAAAGTGCAGCCCTTTGGCTGTCCGGCTTGATCGCTGGCCTGGGACTGGAATGTGCTCGTTTGGCATGTGCTCAGGAGAACCAAGACTCCCTGGACCCCAGGGCCCAGGACAGCGAGGAGCACGTGCGGGGCTGGCCCGGCACCTGGGCCGTGCAGGACTTTGTCACCACCTGCCGCAAGGGTTAAGGTGGCCACGGTAATTATGCCAAGGCCATGCATTACTCTGACAAAGTAATCCATCAAATAATTTCTCACAATTTCAATTCACCCCTCAAATTTTCCTTACCTCCAAAGCCAGCTGGATATTATATTACTGAAGCTGTTGAAAGGGTGGAACACTAGCCTCGGAGCCAAAGGCCATGGCAACTATGCAATGCATAAATTTTTATTGTTTGCTCAGTATTGAAATCTCATTAGGGTCCATAATTCATCTGAACACCGTGAACATTTACATCTGCTGATCATGAGAACTTAGAAGGAATGTACACCTTTGGCTAACTTGTTTTTAGAGGAGGCCGTATGTGTGTGTGTGCGTGCGTGCGTATATACTCATATGTTTTTAGTCCTTGAACAGCTGTAGTTTAAATATCCCTTACTCAAACCAATTTCCAACCTGAATTTAAATATCCCAAAGTTGTTTTCATTTGGCAGCTTTTAGACAAAGACTCAGTTCTCCTCGAGTCCAGCTTAATCAATGTTGGAAAATTCCACTCATTGCACATGGGCCTGAATGCAGCTCTGCTGTGTTAATTACATCAGAATTATCCCAAAGATTACACGCCTTTCATTCGATGTATATGTTTTTGTCTTCACTTAACTACGGCTTCAAAATCTACTCGAGAGAGAAAATATAACCATGACTGTTTGTGGGTTCTAGGGATATTCAGATTTGTGTCCACATTTTTTTTTTTTTTTTTTTTTTTTTTGCTGTGGGTCTATTTAGGCATCTTTTCTACCAAGTTCGACCCTTTGATCTGGCAGGGTTTTCATTTACAAGGCTCTTAGCAGCTCCAGGAACACTATATTTTGAAGGTGACAATCACAGAATCACAGAGTCAGAACTGGAAGGGCAAGGGGCCTTAAGGGCCATCGAGCCAGGCCAGCCCCTCTCCCGAGCCGCGACAACACCCCTGACAAGTGGTCCTTCAGGAATGCATCCATTTTTGGAATGAACTATGGCAGCAGCTGAAAGGCTCTTAGCAAACACTCCCTAGCAGTTCAGGGCAGAGATGAAGAATCCTGTGTCCGATGAGAAGTCCGGAGGGAATTTAGGTAGACCAAATGTAATTACCCAGACTGGCATCTGGCTAGGGCACCAGCTTTCACAGCCCCTCGGTAATTCCAGCTGATGGCAGTGACACCTTCTGATGAGAGTCTTGTCGACTGCAAGCTGCTCTTTAGCAGGACTTCACTAATACGCTGTGACGGGAAAAATCGGATACAGATGTTTTCACTCAGAAGGTTTTGGAAACGCTAAAGTCCTATCTTCTCCTCAAGGAGAAAGGGCATGCACTTCCACTTGGGAAAAAGAAGCCAAAGGGCCTTTGCACAGGGGGCCGAGCCTGATGCAGGCCTTGGTGCAACATCCTTTTGCAGGGGGCTCTCCGAGTCAGCGCTAGGGCTCAGGGTCCTACCCTCAGCGAGGCTTTGACAGTCTCAGCACTCAACTGCCTACAGCTGGTGACGTGGCCCTGGACCCACCGGGGGGAGCAAGCCCCAGAGCAGAGCGATGGGAAGTGATGTGGCTCCGGCGCCGTGCACCAGTCTATCGACATCCGGGGCGAAAGGCAAGAGCCCTGGGCCTGGGGATGCAGTGATGAGTAAAATCAAACAGGTGCCTGCCCTCACGGAGCTTACAGACTTTATACCAACGCGGCCACACCTACCCAGTATACAGCGGCAAGACTGGGCAGTGCTGCAAAAGGGGCAGATGCAAACCTCTGAGAGTTGAGAAGAGGGGGCTCACATCAGGTGGGACTTCTAGGGAAGCAGGTGCCGAAATGAAGTTAGGAGCGAAAAAGTGTATTGAACAGTAACACCTGTGGAAGATAGGTGGGGGAAGAAGCAAGATTGGGGAGGGAAAGGCTGCAGACCATCATGCAGCTGGGACACCAATGAAAGCAAAGGAGAGCGTCAGATCCCATGCAGGTGGGACCAAATTTCGGCCAACCCAGTGAAAGGCTCTGGGGCAAAGCTGACTGCATGCCAAGAGAGGGAGCTCACAGTGGACGGAAATGGCTTGGCCCTGGGACCTCCACTGTGCTCAGTCAGTGGCTGGGGGCTGCCTGGGAAGAGGCTGCCTCAGTCCTGATGATGAAATGAGCTGGGTACCTACAGGTGCCGATACCTGGAGCGAGCGCATTCCTGGGAGCTGGCTGGCTGCACCCCCATGGCTGCCACAGGACTGAGCTCAGCGCGGGACCTGGAGAGGGCTTCCCTAAGGCAGTGATGATGCTGGCTGGAGAACTGAATCATGCACTGGGTTAATAAGCAAGGGAGGAGGGCAGGGACGGGAAAAAAGACTCCAGGCAGGTGGCCTAGCATGTGCAAAGGTCCTTTATCTGGAGTGGCATGCCGGTGGTACTGAGACAAGGCAATGTGCCCAGAGAGCACAAGGATGGAAGGGGGTGAGCCCAGGGGAGGCAGAGATGGGAGAGTGCTGGCCTTGTGGATCACTGTAAGGATCTGGTTTTCTATTAGCTAAGCAGCTCTGAGGAAGTTCCTAACTTCACTGACATTTAGTTTCCTAATCTGCAAAATGGGAAAAACAATACACGCTTTGTAAAGTTAATGTGAGAAATTGAGTGAGATTATACATATTGAGCTTTTGATCTAGTGCCTGGTACACGGGCAACGCTTGGTACATGTTGGATATTATAGAAACCTTAACTGGAAATGCCTTTTGAAAGAAAGCAAAGGAGAAAAATGGACTTACTTTTGTATTTTATTTTCAAAGGTGTTTAAGTTTTATGCTCTAATAACGTGCGTGCATTTGAACAAACTATAAGCGAAATTGCTCAATTTCCTCTCCACCAAAAGCATGGTGTTATTCCAATCCTCAATCAATGGAATTCCAGGCATACAAATAAGCTTAGAATTAAACAATTAACTTTGGCAATTCAGAGCTGAATAAGTAATAAATAGCTTGTAACAGAAAACAAGTCCACGAGAAATCTAAGAACAGAGGAGCTCTTAGGGAGAGGAGCACATCATAAATGAGGATGTGGTTATAGAGAGGATACCTTCTATATAATAGCAATATTGAAAATACAGATATCTTCTCCAATCTCACCTGTTTAGGGGAGTCACCCTTCAGATACCTATTTTCAGATGATTGCAGACCATAACATGCAGGAAATGAAATCACAAAGTGATGAAAGATGAATTTTGGCTGTCGTCGCTCAGGCCGACTTGATTGTCACAGAAAATTTTTTCCTAGATGGTCATTTTTTTTTTCTTTTTTTAAGTAGGTGAGCCTGTGCTAACAGACTAACGAATATTTTCTAAATTCAAGTCCAGGTGATCTGAACCAGCTCAAAATAAGTCGAGCCCCTACACTATTGGCCTTGAGTGTGTATGAGTTTGGGATAACCTGCCCCATGGGGCGAGAAGGGGACAATCTCTCCTAAGGAGATGCATTCACCACAGACTAGTTTCCTGGGTGGCCGTTAGCAAAAGCACTGGTCATTTCACGACTGTGATACCCCTGCCATCCTTGTCACTGTGTCAAAATCCAGTCTCCCCTTAAACAGATAAATCCCTGCAGCCGCTGTTTTATGAACTCGCACATGACTCCCTTTGACTTCTCGGCATCTAGCGAATTCGCAAAGCTATCATTCTCCTCTGTTTATCCCCTGGTCTATTCCATCGGAGAGGATTCTGACTACCTCTGACACTTAGAGGAGTGAATGGCGGTGAAAATATCTGGCGTCCACTCACGGAAACCTTGATGGGAGATGCTGGTAGAATCATGCAAAAGAACCGCAAATGTGCGTGTTCTTTGGTGTTTTTCCTCTTTTCCCTGTTCAAGCGGTGATAAAGCCAACGTGAGGTTTCCACAGCCACCCAAACAAAAACATCTTCTTTGAGAATTTGAAAGTATTCCACACATCAGCTTAGATTATCATCCCCGCCCCCCGAAGCTCCTAAACCTCTCTTGCATATTTCTTTCCTGTGCCAAAGCTTATCAACTCTTAGGTCATCTTGATTTGTCAAAAACTGCTTGGATCACAGGGTTGAACCTAAGCAGATTGGACAGGGATTTCTTCATTCAGATAAAAAAAAAAAGTCTGACGAGCAAGTTACTTCTGTCTCCCAGTGGGGGAAGGAGTGGCCCACCTTTGCTCCTAAGTTGTGCGTTAGTATTGACTAAATTCTGAAAACATTCTTTTTTTTTCAAAAGGACTGCTACCCGATAGAATTACTCCACACTCTGAACCTTTCATTACAGTGAGTCATACTGCAAGTAATTTTTAAAAACCCTCCCAAGTTTTCTTTTTTGCTATAGATTTGCCAAGAATTTTTCAGTAAAATAGGAGTTAACAGGAAAAAAAAAAAACCCCACCATCCTTTTAGTTCTATACGGAATAATTAAATTTGTTTAAAAATGTAAGATTTGGTGGAAATAGAAGATTTTGTGAAAGACTTGTACCCAGTGTAGATTGGCTCACTCAAGGGTTTGTGGTTATTCGTGGGTAATTGGTTCCCACAGCCACGTGTGACAAGCCGAGTCTTGGGAGGTCGGAAGAGTGGCTAGTGCTAGCCACATCTGGGAACCTGTCCCATGACTTTCTAGTCCTCCACACACAGAAACGGGTTTCTACCATGAGGACGGCAAGGATTCTTCCAAAGACAAAATAGAGATAGATAGGCACTGATGCGGACTTTGATTTTGCTCTCTGTAATTTAAAACCCAGTCATCAGGTACGTGAAAGTCAGAGTTCCGACCTTCTCCCAGTTAGGAAAGAAGGGCTTTGAAAGGCGTGATTGGTTTCTTTCTCAGCAAGCCTTATGAAAATGATTTTTTAAATCAAGTCAGTGCAACTCAAGACTTGGAAGCGAGAAAGTGACAATTATGTGACTTCTGCGGAGGTTACTGCAGCTCCCGCTTAGATGGTTAATGTTGAACATACTCTGGGCTGTGAGAGGCTAGGGACAGTGCCACTGGCTATCACCCCACACACATGGTCAGCCGGATGGACGGATGCATGACAGGCAGCAGCTGTGAGAATCTCTCTGCTCATAACCATCTTGTTTCCGGGACATGGTGCAGAACAGACCCTTCCGTGCTAGCCCAGGGCCCGTGTCTGCAACTCCTTTGCACCAGTCCTGCCTCTGAGCTCCCCGAGGTTGCAGCAGATGTTAAAAACTAAAGTTGAAACCTTTAAGCTGTAATGAAGGAGTTCACAGGGTTCATAATCCCAGTACCCCACCCCGATTCTCCAGCGATCCCGCTGAAATCTTTCAAACGGTCCTCAGCACTAACACGGTGCATGCAGCGCGTGTTGAACACGCCGATCTGCCCATGATTACCCTCGGCGGCTGTAAAACAATCTCACTCCTCGAGTGAATGCAGGCTGCAGCAACAATGGTGTTATTGACTTGTTGCTCCGGCTCTATTTAGTTATTACCCTCGGGGCCACAATCAATAGACTTTGCACCAAGTCAGCCTAATAAATCCCAGGCTCTCACTGGAGGTTTGCCAGGAACTGCAAGAAAATCTATGGCAGGGAAACTCTTAGAGTGCAAAGAGAGAAAGCTGCACTGACAGCTGTATAAATTAATTAACAAGGAACTGTTTATTCTTCTAAAAGATCAGATTGCACATTTATCATCATCGAAGAAGTCACAGATAGACTATCATGAAATTATCTGGTAATATAAAAAACTCCCACAAATTTGGATGTGCACACAAAAGAGAGAGACCTGCGCTCTATGGCAACTTGTTTCTGTCTTTATTATGTTTTCATTTACTTGGCTTATAAATTTGCCTTCTTTGCACTAGTTCTGGTCAGTCTATCATTTCCAGCTCACTTGGACAAATGCAGCCTGCCTTGATAAATCCTGAAGCTTGTAGCTGAAATCATCAACACAATAAAAATAAAATGTTGATCATTAACATTGTTGTGCTCTGGGGTTTGTTGTTTGTTTGTTTGTTTTTTTTCCCCCTGCTGTCAGGAATTTGAATCCTGCTTGTAATGCAACAGTGGAGGGAAAAATGCTTTAGGTGACACAAATACTAAAAGGTCACGGAAGTAAATGCCAGGTTATTTCAGATCATTGCAAAAGAATTCTAGAGCAGTTCTCCTTACTTAATAAGCAAATGGTGTGAAGATACAGTGGCAAGGATCCAGGATTCTGCTGCTTTAAGACACGTTGAACTAAGCTTGGGTGCGAGACAGTCTTCTTCCATAGATTGAAAGCAAATGTAAGAGATCAATGGGGCTCTTGGAGCTTATGTGCTACTGCAGTAGTTCCTTCTAGAATCCTTACAGAAAAGTTTTCTTTTCCCAATTCTGTCTATGCTATTACAGAACCTGTAGCTTGACAGGGGAAAAAAAAAGTCTTTTTAAATGCTGAGTGATTTTAGTTTTTAAATTCAAGGGTGGGAGTGTTAGAAATGGTCTTTAAACAGAATCACAACATCCAACCTCAAATATCACTCAGCAGATTGGCCAACGTTTGGTGAAAGTCTATTAGCTACAAGGCACTGAAGCAGCCATTCACTGGCTGTGACACAGGCATCATTGTTCCCAGGCGTGGAAAGCTTATTTCATTGCTTCGGTCTAGCCTGGGATATGTCAGCCCTACTGCATGTTAACACACTGCTGTGAACACAAAAGGGCACAGCGACCCCCTCAAACACGTACCCTTTAACTTGATGGGCCCTCAGGAGATTGGGGCGGTGGGGGGGGCACCTACATGCACACACATGAAACCCATTTTATTGTGGGACTGCTAATTGTGTTGTCCCAATAATTTATTGCCTCTTATAAATGGTTTCCAGGTAATAAGAGTTAATTGACTCAGGAGACTTCCATCCATTGCAATTATCTCCTAATATCGTACATTAGGCTCATGTACTTTCTATTAATCAGATCAAATGTATCACCTGAATAGATGCATTAAAAAAATGGTGGAACTTGAAATCATCATCCCCAACATATTTCTAAATATGCTCACAAAAAATTGTTCATCCTCAGATGAATGGACTACCCTAAGCGCAATCTGGCCTTGGGCTTGGACACTGGGCAGAGCCACAGGCCTCCAGAGTACACCTACTTTACTCCTATCTCATTTTTCATGAGAAGACCAAGGTTCAGAAGGGGAAGTGGTGGTTTGGGGGAGCCCCTGGAGAGTCAGTGGCAGAGGAAGGCCTGGGTCATGGATTTTTCACCATCTTTTTCTTGCATTCTCAAGTTTTGACCGAAATAGAATATAGCTATGAGAAGAACCTTTGACCAAACAGATGTAGGGGACCTTCTTCTGGCCTTCATGCCTCTGCCTCGGCCTATTTCTGCTTCTGTCTCCCCAGGAAAAGAGCTCCTGAGCTACTCTCCCGTGCCCTCAGCTCCAGACCTGAACATTCAGCCTCTTTTTGTGACACCTTCTCTAATACCCTCCACATCAAAATGTTTCAGTTCCAGGTTCCATGGCCTTAGGGCCCAATGGCATGTGTATCAGGTCCCTTGCTCTGTTGCTACTCCTTGCCTTGCTTCAGCCAAGTCATTCCTTGTCTCTAAGACTTAGTTGTTTTCTTTTTCCAAATGAGGGAGTTGGAGAGATTTCTAAGATTTCCTATCAGCTCTAACATCCTAGGATTTATGCCAAAGGCCACTCATGGGTTTTCATGCCTCATCATGTTTGCATAGCTCTTCTTACTGCTCCCAGTGTCTTCATGTCCACCAGCTCTCTGCTGCCTGCCCCAGGTAAGGTGTTGGATTCTGGCAATGACACTATGCCTTAACCCATAGGCAAGGCACCACTGGAAGGAATTTCAAGCCCGGGGGAAAGAAAAATCTCAATTCACACTCTGAAGATCCCTCTTGGTCCTCTCTTCCCAACATGTAGGCTATGCTAGATGGGCTGTCACTCGGCCTTATGGCTACAAGTTTTCTTTCCAATTAACTGTCTCTTGCCAGGCTCTGGGGACACTACTTGGAACACTGAGATGGGTTGAGGCCTGAGCACCTTCCAAGCACACCTTCTGCCAAGTTGGGGTGTGTCTAAGCATCATTCTTTTCTTTTTTTATAAAGATTTTATTTATTTATTTGAGAGAGAGAGAGAGTGGGAGGAGGAGCAGAGGGGGAGGGAGAGAGACAAGCAGACTCCACGCTGAGCATGGAGCCCAGTGCAGGATCCCCAGATCATGACCTGAGCTGAAACCAAGAGTCTGACCCTCAACCAACTGAGCCACCCAGGTGCCCCAGCATCATTCTTTTCTAAGCCTTCCAGTGGTTAATGCTGTAGGAATAGGGCTAACACAGGATAGTTTGTGGGGTGGGTTTGTGCCTTTGGAATTTGCTACTGTGTGGGGTTCTAGGGTTCTGGCCTCTGTGATCTGAAGTAGCAGATACATAGTTAACTTTTAGTTTGATCAATGGTGGAAAAGGGGAGAAGAATACAATGAGAGTGAGCACACATCCTTTGTGTGGCAACTGGATACCAGGTACTATGGGCTTTTCTGTACATGGGAATGTTTTCTTTAAGCCATTTGGTAATACTGGAGACTTCATATCATTATCCCACTTTAGACATGAGAAAACTAAGGCTCAGACGGGTTAAGTGACTTCTCTAAGGTCACAAGTATGGCCAAGAATCGGCTCTGAGTCTTTTGACAGAAGGGTCAGAAAGGTCAATTCTCTTTCTATAACAACTTACTTCTGCCCCAAAGGCCTGGAGATGGCAGGGAGGTAAGAGGCAAGTATAAGTTAAGGTGATTAAATCACTACACCTCACTAGTTATTTTTACATCCAATTAATAGGCTCACTTTATGAGCTATAGAGTTATACTCTATGGCCTGTAGCCTAGAACTTATGAGACATGAAGTGGTTCTCCTGTTGTGAAAATTGACTCTGCCCATCCTGCTCTGATTGGCCAATGGGCTTCCAGGGTGGATTGAGCTGAGGTGTGTCTTAGTCGATGACCACATCATTCCACAGTTCTTTTTCCTCCCTTAAAAACAGTTGTATAATCGGATATCTATATGCAAGAAAAGAGAGTGGGACACTTACCTCACACCATATATAAACATTACTTCAAAAGCAAATCAAAGACCTAAATGCAAAGCCAAAACTATAAAACTCTTAGAAGAAAACATAGGAGTAAATCTTTGTGACCTTGGATTTAGCAATAGATTCTTGGATATGATACCAAAAGCAAAAAGAAATAGACAGACTATACTTCATCAAAATGAAAAACTCTTGTGCTTCAAAGGACACTATCAGGAAAGTAAACAGATAACTCACAGAATGGGAAAAATATCTGTAAATCATATAGCTGATAAGTGACTTATATCTAGACCTTACAAAGAACTCTTACGACTTACTAATAATAAAGAAAATGGATACAATTACAAAATGGGAAAGGGATCTGAGTAGACATTTCTCTAAAGAAAATATGCAAATAGCCAATATTATATGACAAGATCAATAGTCATCAGGGAAATGCAAATCCAAACCAAAATGAGATACCACTTTATACTCACAAATACAGCTAGAATCAAAAAGTCAGATAATAACAGGTATTGGTGAGGATATGGAGAAACCAAACATTCATGCACTATTGTGGGAATATAAAGTGGTACAGCTGCCTTGGAAACAGTTTGGCAGGTCCTCAAAAAGTTAAAACTGGAATTACCCTCTGACTCAGTATGCTGCTCCTAGGTTTTTGCCCAAGAGAAATGAAAACATGTGCACACAAAGACTTGTATGTGAACGTTCATAACCGCATTATTCACAATAACCGAAACGTGGAAAAAAACCCCAATGCCCATCAACTGATGTCTGGATAAACAAAATGTTATTCGGCCGTAAAAAAGAATGACCTACTGACACAGGCTACAGCATGGATGAAACTTGAAAACATGGTGAGTGAAAGAAGTCAGCCACAAAATATCATCTATGATTCCATTTCTATGAAATGTCCAGAATAGTCCGTAGAGAAAGGAGGTTAGTGGTTGCTTAGGGCTGGGGAACGGTGACATCGGGGAGTGATGGATAAAATTTAAGGGGCCTCCTTATGAGGTGATACAATCACGCTGATGGGTGCGCGTATCTGTAATGTACAAAAACCCCACTGAATTATGCACTTTAAATAGGTGAATTGTAGGGGATGTGAATTATATCTGAAAAAACGCCCTGAAACAACCCACCACATGACTGTGCCTTAGGTACTGCTCTTGCAGCGTGGTTCCTTTGCTGGGTAGCAGCCAAATCCTACCCCACAGTCGCTTCCTGGCTCCGCGGGTCTGTCCCACTTGGGCAGGTGTGCTGCTCATTTTAAAACTGCCTTCTCTATTCATCCTTTGAGGACAGAGAGAAGGAGCTACGTGCTCCTTGCCAGGCCTGATGTTAAGTGCTGTGCACAGGTTATATCATTTAATTCTTACAACTGCTCCCCACGACAGGCACCATTCCTACTTCCACTTAAATACGGGGAAACTGAAGGAGTTTAGGTAACCTGTCCAAGGTCACACAGCTAGTAAGGGGCAGCTCCTGGATTTGACCTCGAGGGCATCTGACTCCAGAATTGGGCACATGGGGGCCTTAGTTATGTATGAACATGGGACACTGCCATGGGGGGGGGGGATGGGGGACAACGTGCACTCACGGAAGCCTCCCCTTCCCCTTGCAGCCTGGGGAATCTTGAAGGCCTCTCCATTCTAACCTGCCCAGAGTGTTCCCTGGGAGAGCCAGAAACTTCTTTAGAGAGAAGCTAGAGACTCCTTTTGAGAGAAGTCCTATCCACCCTGTTTATTTAACTGGAGGGGGTTTGTTTTCCCCCCCGAAGCAGTTGTAGCTGACATTTTGAACCCATCTTTACACGTATTTGTTTCTGAAAACCAGTTTGTTTGTGGTTAGGAAAAAAACATACTCATTGAATTTTAAGAAGTTATTTCTATAAACATGTGGCAGAAGTAGGATGTTACGAGATTTAACGATGGAATTAATTTTCTTTTTAAAAAACATTTGGAGTTAATTACTCCTGTTCATGAGGCTGCGTCTTTTAGCCAAATTTTTGTTTTCATGTCAAACCAGAAGACTCGCTATACAAGTTAACACTTTGATGCAGCGTGCCCACCTCTGCCATTGACTTACGGTGTGACCGGAGGGCAGTCACTTGCCTCTCTGGGTGCTAGCACCCTGCTGGGGTCCAATAACTGTGGAATATCATTGTCAAACATGTAACATGAGTGGGTTGGATCAGATCAGGGGTTGCCAACTGGCAGCCTGTGGCCAGATCCCACCTGCCAGATGTGTTGGTTTGGCCTGCTCAGTTTTTAATTAAAAAAAAAAAAATTTTTTTTTTCCTTGCCAATATTTACTAATGGGAAGATTTATAATCTAGAATTCAGGCATTCTGGAAAACTCAGAGGACGGGCCTCAGTGGGCCCACTTTCCCTGACTGCAGCAGTGGAATGGATCCTAAGAAGCCTCTTTGGTGGGGCACCCACTCTCTGGTTTGCCTCATCACCACCGCCCCCGGCTTGTTTTATTCACCTGTGATACCCACCCGGTACTTATGGGCCACTGGGTATGCCCTCTCTGAACTGGATCCTTCCTCTGCTTCCTACCTGCTCTCCCAGGCTATGCTCTAAGCTTGGTAGTGTTCCAACAGGAAGATAAAAACGAGGTGAGACACCAGGACCTTGCTATATGCTTTTCCAGATACCATGCAGAGCAAGAGGATGCAGAGACGGGCGCCCACGGCACGAAGCTGTGACAACCACGTTGGCCCTCATGCTTGACATCACACCCACAGCAGAACCTTCTGAGACACCTGGAGGGTTCAGCTCTGATCAATGCCCTCCCACGCCCAGGACCTCCAGCTCCCAGATGGGCGGGCATCCAGGTATAACCCGGGAGGCTGCTGTTGGCAAGTCTAGCTTGCTAACGAGGAGAAGACAGGGAAATTCCATGGGTTCATCTAGCGTTCCGAATGGACTTGGGTTCCAAGTCAACTCATTTCCTTCCTCATGAGAACTGGAGACAAACAGATCCTGCAAGTTAACTGACAAAGCCTTCCCCGACACCATGAGAGGAAGCGCGGGTCCTTCCTCTGCACACGAAGGCCTCGCTCCCCAGTTACCTCATAATGAGGCGCCCGCGATGGTCCACCCGGTGTGGGCCACCGGCAAGGCCTGTGTTCTGTATTCTCCAGTCAGCAGGGCTGCGGGGGGCTGATGTGGATTTTCGTCTGACGGGTGGGTATAATTAATTGCAAATTTCAGCTCTCCCTACTTCACACAGAAATTATTTGGAGTGTGCATGTTGTTTCTCTGTTCTGGCCCTCCCAGTTTTTCTTTTAAGAAATGAGTAATTGTCAGTCCTACAAGGCCAGAATTACTTCCTAATGCGATTTTTTTTAACGTCTTAGTTTGAAATAATTCCAAACTTAACAGGAAAGTTGCAAGAATAATAAAATGAGCTCCCATGCGCTTCACCGAGATTTACTGGTTGTTATTATTCTGCCCCAGAAACTTTCCCATTCTCTCTCTCTCTCTCTCTCTCTCTCTGCATACATGCACATTTCATTGGGAACCGGTGGAGAGTCAGTTTCAGACATCATGCCCCTTTGCGTTACCAGACACATTTACCCAGGAAATTTAACAGTGGTATAACACTAACACTGAATCGACAGCCTGCATTCTAATCCTGCCACTGTCCCCATATGTCCATAATGTCCTTTATGCCACCCTCGTCCCTGCTCCAGGACTCAGTCTAGGCTCACGCACTGCCTTTAAGCTGTCTAGTTTTCAGGGCCCTTTGACCTCCTTTAATCTGAAATCCTAAATGTGGTTTTAAAGATGTTGAGAACCAGAACACAGAGAGGTAGGCGGTGGAAACATTGCAAGGAGAGAGAAAAACCTCCCCGAATGTAACGGTAAACTGGTCAGTGGGGGAATACCAAATGTTCTCTTTGGCTTCAGCAGTTGCTCCAGGAATTGCGTTATATGCTTCCAGTGGACAAGGCCGACTTGTGGAGTTCAGAGTCTTCCATTTTGGTCTTCTGCTTTCTTCCAGGGACAATTGTCACGTTCTGCTCTAATCGCCCTCAAGCCTCTCCAGAAAGAGCTCCGTGGAGCCTAATTACATTGCCAGGGTGATAGAGAAGCTTCCCCCCAGCCTTGTGTCTCACAAAGCATCTAAATCACGCCATTATGCCACAACAATGGATTCTCACACTCGTCAGGCAATTTGTTTTAATTATGTAAATCACTTCATTCTCTTTTCAAATATCTGCAGGGAGCTGCAAGCCACTGCAGGTCAAAATAGGACAGAGAGGGGCGGACGACGGAGGCCTGGCTTGGTCCTGGTGGTCACCTGTCATATGGTGTTGGGGTGCAGGGGGAGAGTGGGGCGCCGAAGTCCCAGAAAGTGTGTCAAGATGCAAGGGGGAAGTAATGTGGAGTCCCCCTTCAGTGACAAAAGTACCCCACAGCACACGGCACAGAGCACGGTGATGCATTTTATCTGCGCCTCTGGGGGGAGAGCAGGATCCCAACAGGCGCCGTGTCCTCGTCATACTGCACGCTCTGCAGCCACCCCACGCGCTAACTGCTGAGCCAGATGCAGTAAAAAGAGAACCAGGAGTCAACCCAGACACTGGAAAGTCACCCTCTCCAAGGTGCCTGGTGAGAAGACTGGTCCGGGGAAGAGGCTGAGTGCCTAGAACATTCTGGGTTTTATACCATCTAACCATGTCTTGTATGGAGTTGGTGTTTTGAATAAGCAGGTTAAATGTCCCCCTTGATCTTCAAACATTTTTTTTTTTTAAATTTTTCGTTTTTCATCGTAGCTAAGAAACTTGGGAGAATACAGAGAACCAGAGGGAAGGCAGGCAGGCAGGCAGGCAGGCTCCTTTAGCCAAATACCTCGAAACCAATGTATTTAACATTAGAGGGTATTTGCTCCCATTGTTCCAGCACACTCCACACCGATATTAGTTTATGCCTCCCTGTTCTCAGGACCAGGACAAACATATTTTGTATAACACACTAGAATGGTTTCTCTAGTGTGCTTTTCATGTGACAGTTTGTACTTTATCCTCAGCAGGGAATAGCACCTACTTCCTCTTAGGCTCGAAGTCTGCAGTTAAGGTCTGCTGCCCCCAGGGGAAGAAGGGACGTGGGAAGCACGAGAGCCAAATGGTTAAGAGTATGGGTTCTGTGGTCAGACCATCCGGATTCAAGTCCCCAAATCGCGTCTTATTATTTGCATGACTTTGGGCCTTGGTTTTACCTGGAACAGGACATGATACAAGTTGTTACCTCAAAGGTTGGTGTGAGAATTAAAATGAGATGACTCATATCAAGAGTTCAGCATAGTACCTGGAGAATAGTAACAGTACCTATTAGCTGGAACTTCTATTATTATTACAACATGGTTTGAAACGTCAGTTTTAAGCCACAGATTAAGAAGCTGACTTTCCCTTCTAAAGAATAAAAGTTCAGATGGCGAAGAGATTCGTAGCTTAAAAGCTGTTTGGAAGGCCATGTAATCCATATGGAGCAAGATTTAAAGAACTAACACCTGCATGCAACATTGCTACTCCTCTCTCACTCAACCACAACCGGTGTGAATCTCGTCCTGTTGCCGGTGTGAAGCTCTATGGCTTCAACAAAAGAAACCCTTGGCCTCCATCTCCTTCCATGTAACGGCCACTAAACCAGTCTCACAGCATCTTAAAATACTTCTGCCTACTTAGAACATCTATGCTCCCTTACGTCTCTTTCTCCCCCAAGGAAAAGTTAATGAAGAAGCAGACAGGACGTCTTATTAAGAAGCCACCACTGTCCCTCTCCTATATGATAGCAATCACGGGAGAGGAGAGGTTTGAACACTTTTTGTTAGTCCGAAGCAGCCATTTTTCCTCTCTTCCTTGAAGGGCACTAACACTTTCTTCTTTCCGATTGGGTCCTGGTTTTCCTCCTGACTTAATCTGAATGCAGTGGTTTCCTCTTCAGGTGAGGCTGCCTGGAGCAACCAGCAGGTAAGAATCAGATACCAACTGCTTCCGGAAACAGCCTGTTTCTAACCATTATGTCTAAAATTGTATTTGAACCTAAGTTTATAAACCAGCTCTTAATGGAATTTAGTAAGGCTTATAACCGGAAATGTCAAGTAACTCTGTATAATAATGTTTATCTTTGAAAGCACCAGCTTTTCATTATTTATGTATCATTTACACACGTGGTACGTCGCTTAGAGTCAATTTTTAACTTCAGTTTTTTGTTGCTTTCTACAAAACAACTTTATTGCCTAAGGTTTCCTTTTATGCTTAACCTTATCCATGTACGTTAATATTCACTGACCTGTCCTACAGCCCTGTGTGGTCTGACCCTGGCTACCATATCCCCCTCAGCACCTCCTCCTCCTCTCTTCCTCCTCGGGCCTCTCCAGACACGCTGGCCTCAACGCCCCTCGCTCTCTGCATACTCTCCCCACCATCGGGCTCTTGCATAAGCTATTCTGTAAGGACAGGAGCATCTAGGTAATGCATTTACATCTCAGCTGAAGCACCGCTTCTTCAGGAAACCTGCCTCGGCCGCCTCCCTGTTCAGGAGAAATCTCTAGACTGGTGGTTCTCCACACATGATCTCTGGACCAGCGTCATCAGCACCACGTGGGGTCTCATTAGAAACGCAAATTCTCAGGCTCACCTCAGACCTACTGAATCAGAAACTCTGGGGTTAGGGCCCAGCGATCTGTGTTTTTTTATAAGCCCTCCAGATGATACTGATGCCTGCTGAAGTTTGAGAACCACTTGCTCAGAGTTCCTTTGCACTACGAAGCTCTCCTTCATGGCATCCATGACAATCACGCTCTCATATCTGGGCGATTATGTGGCTAAGGTCTGTTCCCCCACTGAACTCAGGGCAGGGACTGTGTCTTTCTTGCCCACCATTGTGTCCCCAGCACCGAGCAGTGCTCAGCACATAGTAGGTGCCCAGTACGTATTTTTCAATCAATAAAAAATACGCAGATGTAACCTTTAAAAGGACCAAGATTCTAATAGAAGACATGGGCTAAAGACCTAAACAGGTACTTTTAAAAAGAAGAAACAGAAGTGGCCAGTATTTTAACATGCTTGAACTCAACCAGTAAATGGAGAAACTGGTAAAGCAGTGTGACGTCATTTCCTCCATACCTACCAGGCTAGTGAAGGTGAAAAGGAATCATGACACCAGCCAGGACAGGGGAATAATTGTTGTTGCAGGAATGGGCATTTGTGCTGCTTTTCTCAACCACAGTTTGGCATCATTTTGAAAATTGGAAATGAGCCAGCAATGCCGCCCTTAATCGTGAACTCTAAGGAGGTATTAGAACAGGTGCACACAGGTATGTGGAGGTATAGGGGTATACGCTGTAATACTGTAAGGAACTCTGACTTTGAAATCATGCAAATGTTTCTCAGTAGGCATTTGTATGAGCAAACTGTGGTGCACTCAAAACTCCAAATGCCGTGCAGCTGATTAAAAGGATGATGCTGAGATCAATTAATTGATGTGGTGCAAAGATCATTATATTTAGTAAAATGAAAAAAGCTCACTTAATTAAAAATTGGTATCTATCTATGTATGTATCCCGAGAAAAATGTCTAGACATATATTCAGTAAAAGATTTTCAATAGTGTGATTAGACAGGATCTTTATTTTCTTCGCAGTTTCCTATAATTTTCTAATATTTTAAATACATTCCTCTAATATAAAAACAGAACATTTTAAACACCGAGTTCAGCTTAAGCAAAATACAACTAGGAAGGTAAAGTGGTTTTGTAAAAACAGAACTAACTAGGTAATTCTCAAAATATGCCTCTTTTGCATTATTCACTGTTTTGGATTAGCCATGCCACGAGACTTCTCCATTCCTACAGACAATCAAGAGTTGCCTACAGCTGGTACAATGACCGACACATCAGGTACTAGAGGCACTGATTGGGATTAAGTAGCTGGTGACTGACAGCACGCATGCACACGGAGTCCAAGAATTCCTGGCACAGAAGAGGAAAAGTCCCTACCCTTAGCTAAGAATTCCCGGGGGTGCCATATCCCTGGAGGGTGAGCACCCATCCCCAGTGCAGCACGCTGGGCATCAGTCTATCGGGAAGCTCTAAAGAACTCCCAGCACCGCTGGAGACAGTTACTGGCAGACACAGCTGCAGCGTTTACAAATCTTTCCTTCTGTCTTTCCCTTTTTCTCTCCCTCAAACCATACACACCTTTTTTTTTTTTTCTTTAAGATTTTACTGACTTATTTGGGAGAGAGACAGAGAGTGAGTGGAGGGGAGAGGGTGAGAGAGAATCCAAAGCAGACTCCATGCTGAGTGCAGAGCCCAACGCAGGGCTCGATCCCATAACGAGATCATGACCTGAGCTGAAACCAAGAGTCAGACGCTCAACCGACTGAGCCACCCAGGTGCCCCAAACCGTACACATTCTTGGCATGCTGTTTCCCGGAGAGGGTGCTAGGGCATGGGCCAAATGAATTAACAGTGAGATGGTCGTACAAGTTGCTGCACAGGTGTCTGATCGGCACCCAGTCCATTACATGTTCTTGGTATTATATGACAGGGGGTGGCAAAAAAGTGAGGCTGGAGGTCAAAGGCAGAAACTCAATCATCTTGTAGAGTATTTTAATAAAACAACATCTGAGAGCTATATTGAGAGGTTTCAGCATAAAATAGGTTCTAAACAAAGAGAACTTGATCTAATGCCCCAAACTCCCAAACAACGACTGTAAAGTCCCATAATCAGTGAAGCAGTGTCCTAACTGCCACCAGAACATGAAATCCACTTCTTGGAGCTACAAAGCAGAGCAACATTGCTCTTAGTACAAACATGCAGGAAAAGTAGCAAGAACTCAAGGGAACCCATCACCGTACTGCAGGTGGAGCGCTTATAATTACACTCGGATGTGAGACTTGTCGCCAAGGCCAAGTGGGGGTATTTAAAGTCAAACAGGAGGCCACATGCTCAGCCACTCATTCTCTACTAACCAAAGCGGCACCACTCATGGGTTTTGGAGCCCGGTGCCAAGTGGCAGGCATGGTCCTGGTACAGAATTTTCAGTGCCTGAGGTCAGGGGTGGAGGCTATGCAGAACATCCTCCAGTTGTGACTCTTAATTCTTTTTTTTAAAAACTAGCCCTCCCCCAGATCTGTTGGTTGTGAGGAGCTGGATCAGTGATATTTCAGTGTCTTGATCCATTACATGCGTGAGAGACATGGTTCTGAAACTTCAAGGCTACTGCTGTCCAGGCTCGGCACTTCATCAATTCTGGGGGCAGCCGGCAGTGAAAAACAGCCCCATTTTCAAGTAAAAACGTTCATTTTCAGCTAGTGATAGCCTCGTATTCATCAACTCTTCTCCAAGTAGATATTAATGAGATATTCGTATATTGGGAACTAATGATTGCATATCCTTTGCATAATTACAATGACCTGAAGTGCTTTCAAAATGCCAAATTAGCTGACTCAAATTAGTCCTGTGCAAGTTATAAATCCTAATTCAAATCTCCTGGCCAAATATGCTTGCAGAACCTAAGTGTATTTAAAGATGGATTTAGAGAGCTCAAAAAGCACTCAGTGCTTATTTCGGGGCCAAAGTCATTTCAAATTCACTTTAAGCAGCCTTGCTGTGGCTCCCATTCCGATTTGTAGGAACCTCTCTTCATCTTCCCCGTTTCTGGATTGTTACCTGCTTTCGTTTCAGGAAATTTAAAAAAAAGCTCGTAGTCTAGTTTTGTCTAACTTCACCGCTGATTTCACTTTCTTGTTCTTTTTTTTTTTTTTTTTTT
>NW_027397082.1:8575982-8700222 GCF_003265705.2 Callorhinus ursinus
GTGAGCCAAAGGCAGATGCTTAACCGACTGCGCCACCCAGGTGCCCCTACAAGAGACTTTAAATAACATCTAGTAAGTCAAACTATAATGTACCTAGGGTAACAAATGTCAAAGAACAGCTGTTTAACTTTCTGGGGGAGGAAGGCATGAGCAAGCATAACACGGTACAGGGCTGGAGTAAATCAATTCATTACAAAAAGAATTTATTGAGATCACAGAGTAGATACCCAGAAAATGAAGTAAGATAGTTTCTTACAACATGAACGAAATTGTTACGTGTGTACAGATATACACGTATAGAGAGCTGTATACATATGGAAATCTAATGGACTTAATTCATGTACGTACATGGAAGGGAAAGAGAGAGAGAGGGAGGAGGAAGAGGTGCAGGGAGGGAGGGAGAGAGAGACCAACCATCAATGGTAATAAATACAGCAACAGAATCAACAATTTCAAGACTCAATTGTGCAGGATCGAACTTATTTTTCTAGCTTATAGGATTAAAACTGGATTTCAACCCAGAGGTAACACATTGCATTGACATTAAGAATAATGTCAGGCTGTGTAAATATTTTTTTAAAAGAATACGTGGCATTATTAGCCAGAGTAAGACATAACTGTTATGTTTAAGGAAAGAAAGCCTTTATTTGTTCCCTATACAATCATAACTCAATCAACCAAACAAGGTTCCCCCCACCCCCACCTCAAGTCACCATTATAATGGCAGTTTTGTGTAAGCTCCTTGTTTGTACAAAAGCCTGACGATATAGTCTTGAGGGGTAATCCTAAAGCTGTTAGACCGAAATTAAAACAAATCTTACCGGTAGATCTGGGTTTTGAAAAAGACAGCTCTGTTTAAGAGGGCCATGCTGATTATACCAGAAGATAAGCTCCACACAATCTAAGGGTGATCACTTGAGCAAACATGGGCATGGCATTGTAATTTTCTAGTTTTTCACCCTACGGAAGAGCAAAGATCTCACAATCACTTTTGTTGAAAAAAAAAAAAAAAAAGCAGATTTCTCAAGACTTGCAGTCATGGCATGCATAAGCCTGAGTAAGAAGTTGACTTTATCTTTTTCTTGGACTTTAAAAAGAAAAAAAAAGAAAAATTAATGCTCACATGTAAAATTGGGTCACCTATCACTAAAATAGAGCCAGACTGACAAGGAAGGACGTTCCCTCCGATTTCTGCATTCTTAAATCAAATGGGAACTTAATCACTATTATGGATCAACAAACCTCTGGATTGTTTCCAACTTTTTGTTTTTCTTAAAATAAAATCTCCTATCTGTCCTCACTCCAACTCATACATCCCAGCAATCAACACACCACAAATATCCTGCATTGTGATGGTCTCAGCACCTTTCGAAATTTTAGACAGAACTATTAAAAACTGCAAAGCAACGGGGGTGGGGGGGGTGCCTGGGTGGCACCATCGGTTAAGCATCCAGACTCTTGGTTTCTGCTCAGGTCAATCTCAGGGTCCTGGGATCGAGCCCCTCATCGGGCTCTGTGCTCAGCGGGGAGTCTGCTTGAGATTCTCTCTCTCTCTCGCTCTGCCCCCCCAACTCACATGTGCACGCTCTCTCTAAAAATAAATAAATCCTTAAAAAAAACCCTGCAAAGCATGTATTTCTCCCTCCCTAGATTTTATTTCTTCATGTGGACTTCTGCACTTTTTTCCTTGTTTAGAGCTGCACGATCCCTCTTATTTCTGCCTCTTTTCAACCCAGCCTTCCAAGACTCCAGTATTCCTCATGCTACTTTCCACATCCCACCTCTCAAAAGTGCATTTTGTTTGTTTTGCTTAAGTACAGTATCCACATTCAATCACCAAACACTTTGAGAATACCTGGAGTAGGGTAGACCCTGGAAATGCACCCGAGTCTTCTGACCTGGGCAGCCCTGGTGTTGGAAGAGTGAGGAAACTGGGGGCCGTTAGGGGCAATGGGAGCTTGGGGGTGGGGGGTGGGGACAGGTGGGAGCTTCTGTGGGAGAAGAGAAGCATGCAGTTCCTTTGAATCTGCTTCTTGGACCAATAAAACAAAATTCCTTCATACTTTGTGTAGGTGTTATAGTTGACTGGGAGGATGCCCTGAATTCAAATGGCTCTTTGCAAGCTCGAGACTGGAGAAAAGAAGCCTTTTTGAGAAGTGTTTTGCAGTTGAACTGTGTCCGTTGTCTGTTTCCAACAAAAATACTTTCTAACACAGTGTCACTAAATGTTGGTTCAGCAGTGCATGTGAACGAACTTAATACACTAGGGAAAATAAGAAATGGATTTTATTAAGTTTATTAGCAGCTAAAAACACGATACTTCAACAGTGGGAGGAAAGTGATCCACCCACACAATTTGAGAGGAATGAACATTTGGCTGTAGTTAAACAGCTAATATGTGAAACCTAAAACCCAGTTTTCCATCTAAAGACCTTTGGGGTCCATTTTTACACTACCTTGATCAAACCAGGAATTAGAGTTCAAGCTGGCTCCCCCAGGCCTGGAGGGTACTGGTGTTTCTCCAGTCACACCTCCTCACGTCAGCATTTCCTCAGGCTTATCTTTCCCTCCCACCTTAGCTTCACTTGGCTCCCAACCAAGGATGCATTTCTACCAATCAGCCGCCATGGCTCCCCTCTCGTGCCAGGAGGCCTAGGGAAGCAGAGTAGGCACCAGCGGAAGGCATGGCAGGGGTCACAGCAGGAGCCTTGCAGGGTCACTGAGCTCTGAGGCCACTTTGCAAAACAGAGTCCCAGCCAAGACAAAAAGCTAAGCGGGGAGGCCCACATGCTGCTCAGGTTTTAAAGAAGAATGGCGCGTGTGGGCAGTAAGAACAGCTCCCAGAGATGTGCCGGGGAACTGGTCGTGCGTTGGGCTCAGCGCCGCAGTCTTAAGCCTTCATTTAATCCTCACAAATCCTCTTGGAGGGATGTCCTATCACCGTCTTCCTTTTATAGGTGAGGAAACAGGCTCAGTGAGCAAAGCGACTTGCCCAAGGCCACACGGCGGTGACTGGCGAGGCCCGGGTCCGCCCCGAGCCCTTGCGCTTGACCACTGTGTGCCCAGTATCACTGACGGCAGCGTGCAACGTGCTCGCACATCTCTGGACCTTGGACGCCCTGCACTGGACTCACCTTGCTGCCTGTATTCAAAACTCAGGTTCTTGGACCCGAACCCATAGGCATTAATTTAGGGGGTCTAACCTGCACCCCAGCTGATTCTGAAGCAGAGAAATGTTAGCGGATTACTGAACTAGAGGTGCAGTGTAGACGTGGGTGATGGAGGCTGCCAGGACCAAGCTGACGGAAAAAAAGAGGTGCTCCTTACAGATGCTCAGAAGAAAATGCAAGTTGGGGTTTTGAGACAATCCACAGCAATACAAGACTCTAAAAAACTGGACCATTCCACCTTCCCCATGAGCCTTCCTGTTGTGCTAAGCCCCAGTGAGCTCCTTGTTCTCCAGATTTATTTAGTGTGGGTCCCCTACACTGTGTACCTTTCTTTCACAGGTGGTTATTGCATAAATGCTCTTTGCACATAACTGCGGGCATAGGAAAGGTGACAACTCTTACATACAAAGATGCTCAGGGCAGTATTATTTATCATACTTATTTTTCATATTTATCAGGTGAAAGCCTGTAAAGAAACGAAGTGTCCAGCAGTAGAAGATTAGTTAAACTGTGCAGACATTTTAAACAATGCTTTGAAGCATATTCAATGGTACGGGAAATTTTGCATTTGGAAAATGCAAAAATTAATCCTATTTATATAATTAAAAAAAAAAACCCAACCCAAAATAAAAGCAAAAGATTGGAGGCAAATAGGTCTAAATATCAGAGCAGGTAAACGCTGGGTGGTCAGACTACAGCTGATCTTAATTTTCTTTTTATATTATTCTGCATGTGACTAATTTTCATCAAGAAACATTATTTTTATATTAAAAATGCCCGTTAAAAAACAACAGCAGCAAAGAGAGAGAAAAAGTGAAAGCAAAAGAGAGACACTGCTTTTCCCTAAGGAGCTCCAAACGTAGTGTGGAACATGAGCAAGTTATGTATGGTTTGCTCCCACCCTGTGCTCCCCTCTGAATCTTCCCCTTCCCCTCCCAGCGCCGGTCATGTGGCAATTCTGTCTCACTGCCTGCCTGCCTGACCCTCTGCTAGATGGTGAGGGTGGGGGCCATGCCCTCTTCGGTCACCCCTGTACCCAGAGCTCCTAGCAGAGCACCCACACATAGCTGCCCCTCAATACCCATTTTTTGGCATAACGAATGGATGACTGGGTCTCACCTCCCCAACTAGGCTAATGGCGCCTAGAGGGCAGGGCTCACATCATATATAATATTTCTGAATTTGCCCCAAACGCCAGTGTTGGGCATCTAGTAGATGCTTAATAAAGCCTCGCTTGTCTGATGGGGACTGTCTCAAAAGGAAGCATGCCCGCCGAGAGGAGCCAGCCTCCTGAATGCCTCTTCCAGAGTTCAGGCGCCACTCCAGGGAGAGTGGAAGCCAGCCTGCCTGCCTAAGTGCCGCGTGGAACTCAATAGCTCATTTTGTTTGCGGGGAGAAGCCCGGCAAACGAGGTAGCCCCGGATCTTTATCTGCGAAAGCAGTCATGCCTTAACACACTGCTCCACCCTACCCCTTTTGGAAAAAGATTGATAAGCATAATGATGATGTTTTAATGAGCTTAATTGCACATTCCTTATGTTCTTGCAGAGTTGCCAACCAGCTACTTCAACATCCAGCAGTTTATTTGTAATAACTTTCCCCCTTTCTCTATGCCAGGGAGCATAATTATTCTTGCGGTAATCCTGTAGTTGGGCTCTCTCTCTCTTTCTCTCTCTCTCTCTCTCCCCTCCCTCTCACTTTTTCTTGCTGCTTTTCCCCTTTCTGGGAATTACTCTAAATGGGTATCTTTGAAATGAGGGTGGCAGGCTGCTTTGGGTACAGTACTTACCAAGAACCCTTTCATCAAAGAAGCCCTTGTGAGCGTGCTCTGGCCGCGAGCCAATCAGATCATCTCCCTGTCTGTTTCTGAAGCAAAGCTGACCCTGGTATGCAAGTCAAGCCCGAGTCTGCAGACAGGCTGACTGCACTCCTAGGCCAACCTGTCTTAGCTGACTGAAAAAATGCTGAAGGGAAAATTACCTGTTTGGCTCCAGACGGAATTAACATTTTTTTAATATATACACACAAGTATGTTTATTATTTTTTGTTTAAAAGCGTTTGCCTATCTAATATATTCATTAATGTTATCTGGTCAGTGCTTGAAACATTTTGAAATATGTGCAAATGCAATAAGGCTACAAGGCCTGGAGGCAAAATAAGATGAATTTTCCAATTAAGTGACAGAAAAACTGTTTGGGGATTAACGGATGGCGGTTCTGTAATCTGTTTATGGGCGCTGCTCTGTGCAGGGAACGTTCGGTCCACCTGCAGACCCTGGTGGGGTATGAGGGCCTGGATCCCGAGCACTCAGGCCCCTGCACTCCCCTTCTTCGAACCACACTCCACCTCGAATCAAGTACTGAAGGCAGCCGGCCCGCCCCCAGCCTTGGCAGACCCTGGCCCCTTCTCGAGCAGTGTGGGGCTCCGCACATCTGCCCAGAGTCCACTCTCCCAAACAGACACCTTCCTGTCACGGAGGCTAAAGAAATGGTGCAGAATTTTAAGTAAACTTATCTTCTGTGCAAAGTCCGAGAAACTCTGGCCTTCTCTGAACCTCCTCCTCACCCCCCACAGATCATCTTGTGGAACACATTTTTGACATTTCTGGACAATTCCAGAAAAAGGTCATAATTGAGGAATATATTTCATAGTTGCTACTTGAGAAAAAGTACTAACCTATTTCTTCCTTCCTGGACTCATTCTAGAGTGTTGCCTTCTTCTTCCTCCAAAAACCCAGGTGTGTAGGGGGCCTACCTGCATGCTGGCCACTGGGTGAGCTGCCAAGCACGCCGAGATAGAAAAGGCAGAACTTTTGCCCTTAAGGACAGGCTCTGGACACCTCTGCTCTTGGTGTCTTCACGGTTAGTTTGGATGCTTAAAAAATAATGATAATTTTATATCACTGAAGTGTTAACAGTGGTACAATAGACAGGTGACAGAATTCTTGTGCCCTGTATTTTTCCCTTTGTGCTTTTCAGAACTTTCCCAAATTTCTACAATGAATTTTTGCTTTTCTAGATATAAAATATGCTATTAAAAAAGAAACTTCTTGGGAGCACTGAACAGGCACATTCCTGAATTATATGGAGTCGACAAGAGACTGGGCAACATCTAGGAGTGGTAGAAAGGGGTCTGAATCAGAAGGGGGGAATTTTAATGGGCAGGGCAGCCTGAGAGTCACAGCTGGCCGGGCTAAGTTCCTGGAGTGTTAAATCAAGTAATAACAAAAATATGACTGTGTTTTACATATGAGATTTCATAACTTCCTGAGAAGTAAACAGTCCCTTCCCCCTTGGTTGTTTCCTCCTAAGGAATGTCTACGTTCTTGCCTTTGGCTCAAATTTTCCCAAAGTTTTCTTTGTCTACGCAGAAGTGCAATGCCCCAAATAGAATGCCTGGCCTATTTTCTCTGTTGGTGCGGCTTGCATATTTATACAATAACAGGATCTTCCTCAAGTGGCAGGAAGATGTTCCTGTGCTCCATCTCTCCCTGGCTCCTAGATTCCCACCTGCGCTGTGTACAGAATTCTTCTTGTTATAGCTTCAGTCCTGGGAAACATGCATGGAAATTCTCTGATGGTTAGATTCACTCTGACCTAAGGGGTTTCTTCCTGCGGGGGCTTTCTCCCTCCTTTACAATCCCCATGGATAGAGGCTCAAACTGAGGTTTTTCCCTATCTGTAAGAGAAAGAAATGTCAAATTATTTTCATAAAAATATATTCAGAGAAAACATTCCTGTTCATTCCTGGCTACTTCAAAGCTGGGCAGGCCGAACATAAATCGGGGGGGAGGGGGTTATTTTTGTCCTCACACAGTCTCTTTTCCCATTGTATTTCCGAATGACCAATGAAAAAACTGATGGAAAGAATTTCTTGCAAATAGTGCATGGCATGCTATGAAACTATTAGATAAGAGTAATTATAGGTCTGGTTTCAACAGCAAACAATTACTCTGGAGGGAAAATGCTCACTTTTCAAGCAGACTAAACTCTTTCTGGGATTTGCCTACTGTATACCATTCTGAGGACAGTAACTCTGAAAAAACAAACAAACGAAAACCTCACAAAAACTAAAACCAAATCAACACCAACCCAACTCATTCCCCTTCCAAAGTTGAGAAAAGTGACTTGGGATGTCTGTTCCTCTGGTTATGGGATTAAAGCCTGTATTATAATTATATTCAAAAAAGTGAAGATTCTTGGGGGATTTCTCTCATGTTTATAAACCTGGTGAGGGAATTCTCTCTGCAAATACGAGTTGTAAGTCTAACGGCTGATGATACATTTCAGTCTGCATATGCTGTAAGTAGAATGTCCATCTTCTTAGGGCACTACTTTATGTAACTTACCTTTTTAAAAAGTGATTTTTTTTCCTAATGTATAGCTAAATTTGATTGAATTTATAAGAAGCTTTCTGTAAAACAGATGTACAAAATCAGGAAAAAAATCCTTTTTCAAGCCACATGTCTTACTGATTTGTTAAATATGATTTTAGTGTCCACAAGCTAAAGGCTTTTATCATACCGAAAAATAAAGGAGGCTAAGTGGGGAAAAAAGGTCCCTATAAGAGAAATGAAGGACCAAAAAGAAGCCTGTACAATACTCAAACCCCATAACCCCCATGGTATGGGTTTTAAGGAGGTAAATAGCAGAACACCAACCAGGTACCATAGTCCTTGCCCCCTAATACACTAATACTGATGTGGGACAGTTCCCTACAGAAAACAATCCGTGATCTATATGTGGAGAAGTTGTTCTTCGCCTAAAGCAAGCAGGCTGCTAAAGCAGGGGAGAAATACACTGCATTGGGTATTTCTCCAAAGCATATTCCCACTGAGGGAGAATCACACTTTCAGCGTTTTCGAAGATTTATCAAATAGCACAAAGGTCAGAAAGTACTAGAGCAACAGAAATGTGGTGGACGAACTCTGGGAGTTATTCTTTCAGCAACTGCAGCTGGTGAGACAGAGGGCTCTCTGTAATTAGGGTATTAACTCTGTTTCAGAGTAGCCTGTGGTGTGTCGAAGAAACACAAACCAGGCAGGGCCAAAATGGAGTCAGTGGGATGACAAAGGAGGAGACTCCGGTTGGAGCCAGGATGGGCTCAGCCCCGTTAGATCTTGACCATGGGTTTCATCACAGCTCGACGGGCAGGAGTTGGTAATTAACCTGCAACCTCCTTATAATTGTACTCTATGGCTTCTCTATACCTGTTTCCAGTTCATGGTTGTTTATGTTACCTATGCTATAGGTACATAGCATAGGTACACTATGACTTTGGTTCTTCTCAACCTGTGAAGAGAGACCTGTCTTCTCCGTGAGCTCTGAGTTAAAAGAACTCTGTAGTTGAAGTTAAGGAGATGAACCTGATATCTGACTGCTAATGGCTACAGGTGAGTTGTAGCCATCACAGAATGCCGCCAAACCTCCGCCAACTCTACGAATGTGAAAACTCATCGTTGAGCAAAGGAAGGATGGGCTGCCACCTGCAAGGGTTTAAATATCTTAAAATGACTATATAGACAATGAGAGTAGAGATCAACTCCTCACCTTTGCAGGTGCATGCTGTGAAATTCTTCCTTTCCTGTAACTTGCTTTTGAGTCCCAGACATTTCTTCATTTTAATGGACAGAGGGACAAGTTTAGTTCTTTTATTGATCTTATGTACAAAGGTGAGTATAAGTGCCTCCAATGAGACTCTGAATTTTAGAAAAAATGGACAATATCTTAAACGATGTTTTAAATGCTCTCCCATCATGCCTAACAGGGCCTGAACAGTTCTACAACTGCCCTTCCTTCTCTCCCAGGATCATCTGAAGGTAAGACAACACCTCTAGCTGCCTCTTGAGTTATTTAGAAGAGAATGTTCTGTAAATCCAAGGAATGCTCTGATTTCTATGTTTCCACCAAGACTTTTATTGGATTCACAGGGATAATTTCATGTGTTTCCCTGCCCCTCTCCCTGCATATCGGGATCGCTCTTCACCTCTTAAAATGTTGTTAATATTCTCTCAAGGTACACACTTCATGTCACATATAAAATTGCTTAATGCTAATGAAATTGCAAAAGGCTTTGCCCTAACAATTTCAATCATACTATTCAATGTAATTAATGAAATATGAGATAAAAGAAATAGTTCCCAGAATTCAACCTAGGTGTATCTCGGGCAGAACACCTGCAACTAGTTGAGGCCATGTGCTCCAACAGGAGGTACTTGGGCTCATCGTTCTTAGAACAAAAAATCTTGTGGCCAAGAGGATCTGTATTAGGAATGTTTAGGTACAACCAATCAGGCTTTCTTTTGATGGTGGAGTTAATCAGACTCTAGGAAATCACCCCGGGGAGGCAGCGGGCTGGACAGAAGGCAGTGGTTGACCTGCTGGTTGTCTAAAAATGACGAGCTGAAGGTCACATGCATGTCAGCAGAGCACAAACACACGGGCTTGCTGCTCTTGCCTCCCACCTACCCTTCCTCTTAGGGAGTAGGCTACTTTGCTGGGTACTTTTCCCCTTGTAGACTATCTTTGGTGAACATTACAAATGGATTTCAACCAGATACAAATGCTTATGAGAAAAAGAGCCCAGTACTTGCAGGACTGGCCTGGCACAGGGCTGCCCAGCCCAAAGTCTTACTACTTAGTAGAGAGCAATGCCCCTGCAGAGTTACCTGCTCAAAACTGGCACTTGGTAGGAATGGGCCTTACCCTTTTTGGGATTTGGCCATCTCTCCCTGGAACAACACAGTACTGAAATTAGCTTTCCTTATAGCCCAGGCAGAAAGCAAATTAGTGTGTTTTGTTTGTCTTAGTTGGTATTTGAAAAAAGTGTGGATGGAATGCTTTAAGATAGGCCACACACACCTTGGTTTACCCCAAGCCCTCCACTTCTTATTGTGTAACATCTGGCTAGCCTCACCCATGCACATTTATGTGACCCACTTGCTCCCACAGGCATCCGACCTCTGGTCTAGAAGCAATGGTTCACCTTGCAGTGTCTTTTCTTAGTAATTATAAATATTATTGTCTTCCCTTTATATGATTAGCTAACCAGCTGGGAGTTCATTATTAAGCACCTACTGTGTGCCTGCAATGCTAGATGCCGGGGTCCCAGAGATGAGTGAGGCCACTCTCTGTCTTCTAGAAGCTTGCTCTCTTGTTCATGCCCTGGCACGTCAGCACTCTCTCTGCTAAAAACACAGACCGCATTCCCAGCAAACCTTTCTTCAGTCCTTACGCAGAAAGTGACCACAATCTCAATTCTTTCCTCTCCCCTCCAAAGATAAGCCTCTTTACACCAAACACGAGTTTAAGCATCGACATTATTCTACAGGACTACGAAGCCTCAGGTATTCACCTTCATGGTCTAGGCAGAGAAAAAAAGGGGGGAAAACACAACCCAAATCTAGGAGGCAATAGAAAAAGAAGAGAACAAAACACACGTTAATACACTCACCCTTAAAAATAGGGGAAAACCAACTGGGAAACTTTCATTTTCTTCTTGGATGTCTATTAAAAAAAAATCCCATGTGATACGTGTATCTATGGAAACCTTCGTTATCTCAAAGATAGTGAGGTACTAAAGGCCATTGTTGCCATGGAACAAGCAGTATTTGCTTTTTATTCTATTGCACAATATCTAATTACAGAGACCCTGATAAAATTATGCATTCCTAAGCACAAATTAAGGCCATTCTACAGGAGCCTCCATGCACATACTTTATTTGTCAAATTTCATTAAAAACAAAAATCAGGGATGACTGTGCAGAGTCTTAGGGAAAAGAAGACTAACTAGATTCAGCCCCTTCCAAGATGGAAATTCTCAGAAACCTGTAGCTGGGGCTGCTGCAGGGTCCAAGGTGAAAGGGCAGCTCACTTGGATTATTCTCCCACGGAAGCCCAAGGCAGAACTCTAAAGCCCCCTTTCCCACTGGACTGTTGCACAGGACACATATTTAAAAATCATTCTCTTTGTTTCCTTTTGTAATACAGTAATCAGTTTAATGGCATGGAAGACGGAGCTGCTCTTTTGAAAAGATAACCTGTTACAAATACAGTTGGTACTCCTTCCCCAGTAGGTATGCTTCTGTCCTTGCTTTTATACTTTTACTACATACTTATGCATCTCTAAACATGTGTGCCATTTTTAACACAGCTCTATATGTAGCACTTTGAAATTATCTTTTGATCGGACATACTAGTTTCAAGATGCATGTGTGTAGAATTCCTTTATTTTGGCTGTTGTATAGTATTTTATCATATTGACCCTCCCCCTCTCCCCATTGCTGAACATCATATTGCTTTAAAATTTCTGCTCTTCCAACGTCCTCACAACTAACAAGATGGATTGATGTGAACAACAGTTTGATTTTCCCCACTCTTCCCAAGTATATTTAGTGAAATAAGTTACCTCACTAAATAAGTTATTTAGTGATGTAAAAGAGTAGCAAGTGACATCTGTGTGAAATACTTGTACATGTGTACAGTCATCCAGAACATTTCTTGCTTTCAGAACAAGCAGTAAAGAATTTTCTGGGTATCTCCCTGCATCTCTGCTATGGAATATAAATCTGGAAAAAACTTGAATAGCTCAGGGAATATGATAACATGGATTACTATGGATGAGTCACCAACTGTAGGAATAAAATAGTCTATTTAGTTATTTTTGTTTTCTTTTTTCTTTGCATTTTAAATTTTTATTTTAATTCTAGTTAGTTAACATATAGTATTATATTAGTTTCAGGTGTACAATATACTGAATGATTCAACACTTCCATAAATCACTCTGTGCTCATCACAAGTGCACTCCTTAATCCCCATCACCTTAAAATAGTCTATTTAAATAGTTCTTTTATTGCTATACACTGGGAATCTAACCAGCTGAGAAAAAAAGGGCATTATTTCTCTTGGTAATCGGTCTTCTTGGTACAATTCTCAAATGCAACCCCAAATCGGATCACTGGATGACAAAGTGACATGAAGTATTTAGGATGTACGGTGGAAGGCACCTGTCTACTTGGGTGATGTTACTCTGAGGCGGGCATGTCAGCAGTGATGGCAGGAAGGGTGTCTTCGAAGGAATCCTAGTGCTGGTTTCACCACAACTAGTTGAGTAATCTGCACTAGGGGTCACTTCCTCTCCCTGGGCCTCAGTTTCCCCATCTACAAAATGATGGGGTTGGAGCCACATATTCTTCTGAGGTTCCCACCCGTCATCTTGGCCTTGGCCCATCACTTCCTCTCCAATGTGACTACGAGCCCCAGACCAGTACTCCCCCGCCGGGATCCTTGGTCCGGGTATTGAATTGCCACCATACCCTACAGCTGGACCATGTGAATATGGCTGCCCCTCCTGAGAACTTGTCAAAACCTTCCTGGTGGAGTTTTTAGGTATAAATGGGTAATAACACACTGAAAACTGTTTCAGCCCCTAAGATATGACCTCAGACACCTCACAGTAACCTGAGTTTGCCAGAAGGAAGCGGCTACACTCTCTTTAATCCTCATCGAGGGCTTCCTTTTGCAGAGCCTGGGCTTCCAAACAGGGGTGAAGAAGAATCAAGCATGTATCAGTGCTTTCGGGGATCAATAAATATTTATTTTGCTTCCTTGCCAATGTTCTTATCTTTTATTCTAGATACCCTAAGAGGAAAAAATGAGCTGAAAAGGGTACTTGTGACAGATGATACACATAGCCCTTGTTTACTTTGCACATATTGATAGGGTAATATTCAAAGCATGCGCCCTCCTCTGGGAACTGTTCAGGGAGGCGGGGTCAGGAATAGGATGCACACGGATCTCTCCATTCACAACAGAGCAGATAAGTGTGCAGGCTTTGAGTCGGCTGCCGTGGGGCAGATCTCGCCTCTGCCACTTGCTGGCTGTGTGACGGGGCTGGGTAAGTGACTGAATCTCTCTGAGCCTCATTTCTTCCATCTGTAAACTCAAACAGCCTCATTGGGTTCTTGTGAGGATGGCATGAAAGACACAGTGTAAACACACCCAGCCCAGAGACTGGAGCAGAGTAAGGACTGAAGTATTACTTTTTACTATATTTTAATCCTGGCATGCCTTAGATTTCAGGCATCTTAGAAAGTGATTCCAACGACTTATTTAGTAGAAAAGTCTAGCAGATAAGCAGTCAAATCTGTCATTCATCATAGTAATAAACACTGAGTTTTCTTTCTCCCAAGGAATTTTTTTCCATTATAAAATGGAAAGCCAAATCAAATTTGCTCGGCTAATTTTGGCATGAGAGGTACACTTAGGACCCTCAACATTTGCCTTTCAGGTCAGGCTTATCGGTTCACACTTGTTAGCGTGAAAAACTCCTTTCCTATCACTGCCTCTGCCACTTCCCTTATCCTGTCTTTCTTCTGGAACAAGTGGACTTGCAAGATAGTTTACCCTGTGATTTGGCAAACACACTTGCTCTGAGAGAGAGAGTTCCGCCCATGTGCATAACCGAGGGCTACAGACATTGGAAGGTTTATCGGAGAAAACCTTTCTTCTGCAGGTGCCAGGGCATTGAGAACAGGGCCACTGCTGGCTGTCCCCCTTCTAATTGGGACTGTCCTACCATTTCCGAACTCTGGCTCTTAGGACACCAGGATAAACGTAAGAGGACTGTACTATATTTATCAGCCCTTGGGGCGGGCTGAAAAATATTCCTACTGAATGAGGAGCAACATGATTTTTAGAACATGGTTGCATAGAGGCAGTGAGCTTTGTTTAATACAGAGTTATCTGAAATTCGATATCATGCTAAAATTTGTTTCCAACAGAAATTCCAGAGTCTTAAAAGAAGTTGGCCCATGGGTGATTAGGAAGATAGCAAATCTTGGGGCGCCTGGGTGGATCAGTCAGTCGAGCGTCTGCTTTCAGCTTAGGTCGTGATCCCAGGGTCCTGGGATCGAGCCCCGCATTGGGCTCCCTGCTCCGCGGGAAGCCTGCTTCTCCCTCTCCCAGTCCCCCTGCTTGTGTTCCTGCTCTCGCTATCTCTGTCAAATAAATATAAAAAAAAAAGGAAGATAGCCAATCTGTTTCGAGATCTGGATGCCCATTTTTTATATAGTCAATGTTGACCAAGGTCTATATGCTGAACACTAAGCTGGCATATGGAAAGGAAAGGTTTTGTAAAATAAGACATGAACTAATACAATTTAGTTGATAAGAGTTTGTCCTCTAAAGACTGGGTTCAAATCCTAGCTCTGTCACTTGCTACCTAAGTGACCTTGAGCATGTTTCCTGTGAAGTGAATGCAGCTTCTTATTCCCTTGCTGGCTTCTGGGTCAGTCCCTCACTTGTTTGGGCTCCTTCCAAGGCTCCAGAAATACATTCACCTGGTCAAATATCTTATACAATGTGTAAAAACAAGACACACTAACTGCAATCCATCCATCAACCATCTCTTTCTGCTCTGACTCTCTCTTACATCGAGGAGCACTGGAGTGGCGGTGGGCCCTTCTGGGATCCAGCTAAGGGGAAGCTGAGTTGGAAATAATCTACTTTGGGTGCAGTGGGATAGGTTTTGCAGTCATTTCCATGTTTGATTAAATTATTGCTAGCTGTCCTGGGCTGGGAATGCCAACTCATCTAGTGTTGGGACATGAAGGGGCAGGGCTGGAGGTCAGACTGTGGCATGAACATGTCTGAGGGCCCCTGGTGCTAGAGGTACGTGAGTAGAGACCAAAAAAAAAAAAAAAAAAAAAAGATGGAGCCAAGAGCTAGTCTATGGAAAAAATTCCAAATCCTACAGCTCATATCTGGGAAAAAAGTCCTTGATAACAATCTTAAAAGCTTACATAATCTTACTAATTTTGAGCTCTGAAGCAAAAAGAAATTTTAAAATACTTTTAACAATAAACAGGTTTAGCTCAAGCATGTTAGAGGAAAGACCGAAGTATCTCTCTATTCTCTCCACAGAAAATGCTATTGGGAAATAATTGTTATATGAAGAAACGGCCAAAGAATATGCAGCTAAAAATACAGAGAAAAAAGAATTATAAATGTCGGTCAAGCGGTCAGGTAATAAAATTATGTGATTTTCCTGGACTTTGTGGTGTTTGCAGTATTTGCCTGTTTCAAAAGTTCTGTTGTGCTTTCTTTTCTTGACCCAAACAAGCATTAACTTTCATAACGAATTCTGAACTTCACTTCTCCTCAGCAGGGTATCCCAAACTGTATGAGGCACAGATCCCACAAAACGTGGATCTGCCCCTGGCTATCTCATAGCTCCCTGTGAGGCTGAAATGCAGAGTGGCTGTCTCTCTGCAAGGGAGTCGGCTTGTAGTAAGAGCTCCACCATACACATGAGCTCTTGGCGAGAGACTGGAGGAGCCTCACCTGGAAAGGGTTGAGAAACGAGGCCGGGCAGCCTATTCTGAGACTCAGCCATTGATCTAGATAAGAGAAAATGTGAGCTTGATTTTGGTTTCCTCTGCAGTATGCAATGGACATTTGTCTCCCTGCTATGAGGCTGACCACGTAAACGGTCCCTTTTGAAGGCTGCAAATAATCGAAGATTGGTGATTTCTTATGGGCCAAATATTTGGAATATAAAAAAATGCAATCCAACAAAGAAAAGTGCATTCCCCCTCCATGAGCGTCATCTTGCTTTCCTCCCACGGGGCAGGTCTCAATATTTTATCTGGATTTTTTCCAGGTGCTGCAGACTTGGTCTTATAAACTTTTCCTGAGGTCGAACAGGACCTTCCTTTGTATTTGTAAACTATTAATTCTTAAGCTTGTGGCGAGAAGAAGGGTGTTCATTATATTATGTCCTACATTTTTCCTTTCTGAAATATTTGATTAAAAATGTAAAATAGGGGCGTCTGGGTGGCTCAGTTGGTTGAGTGTCCGACTCTTGGTTTTGGGTCAGGTCATGATCTCAGGGTCCTCAGCTCGAGCTCCACGTCAGGCTCTGTGCTCAGTGGGGAGTCTGCTGGAGATTCTGTCTCTCCCTCTGCCCCTCTCCCTGCTCGTGCTCTCTCTCTCTCAAAATAAATAAATAAATCTTTAAGAAAAACAAAAGTAAAATAGATGAGGCAAAATAGATGGAGGGGATTAAGAAGTACAAACTTCCAGTTATAAATGAAATAAGTCATGGAGATGAATAACAGGTATAGCATAGGAAATAAAGTCAACGGTATTTTAACAATGTTGGATGGTGACAGATGATGGCTGCCCTTATTGTGGTGAGCACTGAGTCATGCACAAAACTGTTGAGTCCATATGTAAGAAGAAAATGTATATGCCAGAAGTCTTATTTTTTATTTTCTAAGAGAGTACTCCCTTGAGAAACTTGACAGGCAGCACAAACTTCTCTGTTCCACTGGGATGGGAAGATCATGAGACTGGGGTTTGCCATGCAGATTTGAAAGCCAAACCTCAGGAGATCCTGACTTTCCACAAGCAGAGAGGGCTCCCCCTGCCCTATGTGTCCATCTAACGGGGCGCCAGCCAGCTGGGGAGGAAATGAAATGGCTCAGAAACAGGAGCCGAGGATGCTGTCGTTAATAGTTAATGGTTAGTGAGTATTGACAACTTGCAACGAGAAGCCACATGGCAGGACAGATTAGCTCCAGCCCTCGTCCAAGCACACGGCCAGCCAGAAAGTGGATGGAGATCCTTTTGTTACAAATACCTACAGACGACTGAGTGAAATAATGAAATAAATAAAAAGATTACTGAATGAGTCATCTCTGGCAAGTAGTAAACATTTTCAGGTTGACGAGCTTCATCTTATATAAGAGTTAACGTGACTGAAGATGATTTATAATGGGTCTATACACTGTTTCAGAGCAATGTTCATGGACTTGATGGCAGGATGGGAAATTTAACCTCTGAGTTCTAATAATGTTCTGTTTTTCAGAGGAGCTCAAGGCTTGTCATATTCTAGACCTGGAAAGCATAAATGGTATTATCTTTGTATGTACAAATAAAAATCAATTCATTTTCCAAATGCTTAACTCATTCAGGAAGAGACACACACATGAATAGATCTCAGCTAAATCAACAATGTTAGCAAAGCTTTTTTCACTTATCAAATCAGGATATATTAGGTTCAATAAAGGTACTTGACTTATAAATCTACAAATAAACAGTTATTTTCCTAAGCATCATTTTGATTTATCATCTGAAACGACATTTCCTGTTCGTTTATAATGGCTTTTTGTAACTTGCCCCTTAAATAGAGGGATGGAGTACATTTGTAAACAAAAATATCTCAATAAACTATATTCTCTAGATGATGAAAGGACTACATTTTTTTCCTGTGAAAATGATCACAGAACAGAAATGCTAACTAGAAACCTTTTCTCCATGATATTTTTGAAGGAATACCAGAGACTGTATTTTCTTAGAGACTTGACCCCCTGAAAAAACACTAGCACACCAGAATTAAGCCCACTAGTTGTTTACTGCAAACCATTTAGCAGCTTCCACTCCTGGAACATTTCTGACCACGTGTGGAACCACCTTTCTAAATCTGCTAGTCTACTTCATGCTTAGAAGGGGGAAGACAATATTGGGTTTCTTATACCCTATCAACACAGCCAGATCTCAAAACTGAGTTTCAGGCTTCCCAAACTCTTGTCCCCTAGTAACTCTGATAATCTGACCTGGCTAGGAAGGCTCAGAAACTAGGGTTCCCTATCAGGCTGTTTACTTAACACATGTCACATCTAAAATAAGGATTGCTTTAGCTAAAAGAGCAAGTCATTTATAAGTGTGCATTTATAAGGGCAAAAGTCAAGGCAACTGTGCAAACCACTTGTCAACTTATTTAGAGGAAATTGTGTAATCAACTTAACATACCAGTTAGCCTTTACCTGCAAGGTCAAGCTTAGAGTTCCTGTATGTCACCACACTGGCCTATTAATCACTCTACAGGAAATTCCACATTTTTCTTTAGATTAAACTATAGAAAGTGGAGTGTGAACAGAATAGAGAGGATTTCCTATTCGTTTCTTTGCTTTCTCTGACTTGGTTGATGTTTCATGATTTAAATTTTGTTTTACTTGCTTGCCACAGAATTTAAAATAGGTTCAAAATGATAAATTTCAACATGCATTGCTAAAGGGAGTTTTATCGCACAAAGGTAAATCTAGGTATTTGATGGCTCGGTGCCAACTTACTGCTGTAGATTCCAACTAGAGATAGGAAGCGTTGACACTGTTGAACAAGTAACAGATCTTTCATTCCAGAAAAAAAAAAAAAAGGATATAAGCTATTAAATTTAAAACCATTTCCCCTTCTTTCTCATGCTGCCAAAGCAGCTCAGATATGTGATTTCTTGAACATATCCTAATTTGGGGCATGATTTTCTAAGAAAAAAATCACCTTCAAATTGCCTTTTAAAAATTTTACTTAATGTCTTTCGTTTGCCTTCATTTTAAAACAGATTTATTAAGGTTTAATTCATATGCCATATAGTTTACCCATACAAAGTATAAAATTCAATGGCTTTCAGTGTACTTACCAAGTTGTACAACCACCACTACAATCAAGTTTAGAAAATTTTCCTCATTCTAGAAAGAAATCCTATACCCATTAGCAGTCACTCTCCATTTTTCTTCAACCCTTCCAGTTCTAGGCAACCAGTAATCTACTTTCTGTCTCTGCAGATTCTGCACATTTCATACAAATGGATTCACACAACACGTGCTCTTTTGGGACTGGCTTCTTTCACTTAGCATGTTTTCACGGCTTCATTCCTTTTTATGGCTGAATAATATGCTGCATCTTATTTATCCATGCAGAAGCTGATGGACATTTGGGTTGTTTCTACTTCTGTTATGATGAATAACGTTACTATGAATATTCACACACCAGTTTTTATGTGAACATGTATTTTCCCTTCTCTCGAGTGTCTATCCCTGGGAGCAGAAATCCTGGATCATACAACAGTTCCATTTTTACTCTTTTCTCCAGTGGCCACATCCTTTTACCTTCTCACAAGCAGTGCATGAGGGTTCTGACGTCTCCATATCCTTGTCAGCACTTGTTATTGTCTGTCTTTTTTATTTTAGCCATCCTAGCAGGTGTGAAGTGATGTCTCACTGTGGCTCAAATACTTTTTAAAGAAAATGTTCACAGAAAATTTCTGCATTGTCTTCCCACCACCAGTAGTAGGAATGCTAACCATTCTATGGTTGTGGTATCTTGGATGGCAGACAGGATGGAAAGAAGTATAGGAAACAGAATGCGCAAAAGAAGACAGCCCAGAGACTTTGGACAATCAGGGTCTTATCTTGAATCTACAGTGTTCTGAATTTCTAGACATTTAAAAACACAAAACGATTAAAACGTTCCCAAAGGCCATTCAAAGCTGTAACTTCTTTTGTTGTTGTTTGGCATTTTCTTTGCATGATTTACTTTAGAAGAACAAACTAAGTCTTAATTGCAATGTGTAATTTAAAAAAATATTAATTTTGCTTCTGAAGAGCCATCTGTAGCTACTGTGCTATTTGAATAGCTCCCATGCTTACATTTCCACTTTCTGGGGGGCTTGGACCCAGCAACAAGGAAGATAATCCTCCTTTGTGGACATTCCCACAGTTAACTCCACTCACATCTGGATGGCAGTTCAATAGTCCACTGTTATTCAAACAATTTGTAATCACACATACTGTGTGTCAGCTAACAAGCCAGGGTGTATGGCTTTTCAATATTCCGTAGCATGCAGCACGCACAATTTACAAATAAAATAAAAATCTACAGCAAAGACAACGGCACATTCTTTGTTGAGTAGCTGAGTGAAAAGAGCGTCTCTGTTGAAAGACAAGACATCACTTGTTATTTTGACGGTAAACGAAAAGAGGTTCAGAAAACCATATTTCATCTGTTAAGTCTCTTAACATGGGAAAGTCCCATATCTGTAGCAATGAATAATCTGGGGCCATATGTTTCTTTAAGCTGAGCTTGCAGTAGGGATGGCCAAACACCCACCAGCAGTACGAAATGCAGCTGACTAAATTCTACGGCCTTATCCCTCCAAGCCATGGTAGACTAGGGGGAACAGGAAGACGGACATCCTCACCATGGTCAATTGTTTTTCTCATTACTCTCAGCTGGGAGGATGGAGGGAGGGAGGGATTGAGTTTAACTCCCCAAGTGGCTGAGTAACGGTTTTGGAAACAAAGGGTTTGATAAGGGCCAGAGGAAGTGAAGTTGAGCTTGTCCGGAGCAAAAAAGGACTGGAGATAGTCTCTCCACACGCACAGCCACTAAGACCCCAGACAAGTATGACAAGGTGGCAGAAATAGCTTGCCAATGACCGATCATCATGGGATAGGAAGGTGTTGGAAAATGCAACCAGGGGTGCAGCTGTGCAACATTCCACCTGCCTCGGCTGATTGGCGGCACAGTGGCCCCTGACCCTGAGGGGCTGCATGCAGCCCTGGAAATCCAGAGCCCATTCAGAGCAAGTTCAGGCTTTGGAACACACCGTGAGGCCTCACTGTGGGAGAAGTTGGCTAGGTCATTGCTCAATTCCATAAGACTCAGGGACCAGATGATAAAGCATTTTTTATCCATGAGGTTTTTTTCCCCAGGCTTTCCCCACTGGCTTTTTGCCCACAATGCCATAACTTGACTCCCAGGCTCTGCTGAAAGCTTCTTAGTAAAGGACAGCCCCAAGTCCAAGGTAAACACAGTCCTGTCATCTTGTAAACTCAACAACCTTGTAAGAAAATAACCATTAAGATCCAGGTGGCTCATGAGAGGAAGAAACTGTCACTACTTAATCAGGATTGGGGAGAAAAGATTAGTTTCACATTAAACTTCACACGTGTTGATTAATCTCCATCTGTGAAATATCAATTCCTTTAATATTTGAGGTGCCTAGTCATTTTCCCTCCTAGTTCATCAGGCATTCATGGAGAACCAATAATGTGCAAGGAACTGTGCTGAGTCCTGGAGCTGTAAGAAAAAGGGAACACAGTCCCGGCCCTCAAGCTTCTCCTGGCCCCACGGGAGAGCCATGTCTGCAGAAGAACCTATAATATGAACTGATAAATGTGAGATCAAGGGGAGTGAGAAGGCTGTTCTGGAAGGAATGGCTGTTCTGCCTGAGGGCCTGGGAGAGCTCCAAAGAGAAGGCACCATTTCAGCTGGGCCTTCCAACATGAGTGAGCTCTCCCTAGATGAAGTGAGCCACAGGAAGAGAGAACAGCAGGGGGCTTTGCCAGTGACCACTCCACTTTTCATGGCCCAACTCAGGCCTCCCATGTAAGACAATGACTCAGACTGGCCTGGCGAGATACCAGGTAAGGAAGTGAAATCCCTCTAGTACCCCATTCTCAGTATCCAATCACGCCAAAAAAACCGGCGAGGGAAAGAATTGGACTGTGATGCAGTGAATGATCCAAACTTCATTAACCAGACAGAACATGAATCTTGATCTCTGGACATTTGTGAAGTTGCAGGAGGGCCTACACATCCATGTCTAGATCTGCCTCCCGGGAGCAGATCTCCATCATGGGCTCTTTCCCTCACACCCACTAGAAGGCACCAATTCCATGGCTCAGGTGTCAAACTAACAATAAATAGGAAAAACAAAAAGAACTGCAAGAAAAATGACTCAGCAACAGAAAATCAATTTGTAATTTTTTTTTTTTTTTTGGATCCCCAGAAGAATGTCCTCAAAGGACAGGCGGCCACAGACAGCTTTAATTTGCCAGATTACTGTAGGTCTCAGTGACCTTGCCAGTCATCTTCACATGGATGGAGTGCTCTTGTTCTATTTTGGAGGTACCACTGTGTTTCCCACATAGAGGCTCTGCCTGGAGATCACAGAGCTGGATTGAGACCTTACATGCCGTCCCTGCCACCCCCTGGGAACGCAGGCTCCTTGCTCACGATATACCTAAAATACTGCATGCCCCTGTCTAAGGCATCCCAGGGAACAGAAGATGGGAAAGACACTTTCAAAATTCAGCCCTATTATTTTGCTAGGACATTTTCTTTCAGTTCATTTTTATCATTTTTTTAGTTACCTCCTTATGGGGAAAAATGAATAATCCACATCTCATTGGAATTTCTTCTTTTAAAAATAAGGGTCAACTATTGAGCAGTTTTCTCTTTTGACCATTATAGAATCATAGAGCGTCAGGGTGGGAAGGGGCCAGACAAGTAAGAACCACAGCACACTTGATGCCTATATCCCCTATGATAAGCATCCTTGCCAAATATTTAGGCACTGCATGTATGAACACTTCCACTAACATCATCTCACTACTCATTTTCCATTCAGGGCAGCTCTCTCAGTGAGAAAGTTTTCTCAATTTAAGCCACAATATGTGGTCCAGTAATTTCCACCCACTGGTCCTGGGTCAAGCCTTGGGGCCAGAGAGACAGATCTCATCATTTTCCTGTAGAACAACCCTTGTGAAAGTTGAAGAGAATTCATTATGTCACCTTGTCACCTTTGTCACCATTTCTCACCTCTGAATGCACCGCAATTGGAGAGATGTCTCCAACTTTGGAATTTAGAACAGGCTTTGGCTTCTTATCAAAGGAGCTACTTTTAGAGTCATGCCCTTCCTAGCATTCGATTTTTCTTACCTCTGCTGCTTGTCCCAACCAACATAGCTTTATTCCTTCATTTCACCCCTTTATTCTAGCTATTTACTCATCCACCCATCCACCCATCCATCCACCATCCACCCATCTACCCACCATCCACCCATCCACCCACCATCCACTCACCTACCCACCATCCACTCACCTACCCACCATCCACCCATCCATCCACCATCCACCCATCCATTTATCCATCTACCATCCACCCACCCATCCATCCATTTATCCATACACCATCTACCCATCCACCCACCATCCACCCATCCATCCATCCATCCCTCCATCTAATACTTATTGAGAACTCACCACATGTCAGGTACTATTCAGGGTTAGAGTAGTGAACAGGATTAAAAGGGTATCTGTCCTTGCATAGCTTATAAGCCAGTGGAGGCATCTCTCAGTAATCAAGGAAATAAATGAAGAAAGAGAATAAAGTATATTAAGTAAGGTGGACAGGAGAAGTCTTTTTGAGGAGTGACCATTAAACTGAAACCTGAAGGAAAAAGGAGCCAGGAGCTGGCAGAGAAAAAGCAGTAGAAGATTGGAGTCTGAGAGGTATGGAAGGGTGTGTGTATATTTATACATATATATGTGTGTATATATCTATATATATCTATATTATATATTTAAATATATATTTAAAATATATAAATGTATAAAAATATATAATTATATATTTAACTTCATGACTCAATATATATTATATATACTTAAAAATATATATATTTATATATTTAACTTTACAACTCAAATAGAGCCATTTATAAATTCAACTTTACCTGCTTGTAACAATAGCAAATCAAATTCGTTGATCCCTGTCTCTCTGTGGTCCATGAATACTATATGTTGCTTTTCTCCAGAATTTCAATTAAGGAGGTCTTGTAATATATTAGCGAAGTGCCATAGGGGACTCAATGACCAGACTGACAGAGTATTAATTTCAACTAAATTGCAGGATTCTTGAGTAGTCAAGGAAGAACAGTGTATTTAAATGAAAAACCAATTCACATAACTTAAGAACAGGCTTTATGTGTTCTAACCAATTACACCTCCTCTTCTAGTTTTTAACAACTTTGTTTATGAAGCCCATATTGAAAATTAAACGTTTATAACCATTTTTTGAAGGTGAGGTATAGAACTTGGCAAAGTATTGATTAATAACTTGTGGATGGCTGGTGTAAAGAAACCAGTTTTGAACCCCGCTGTAAACAATGCATCAGCAGAGTGTTTCAGCTATTTGTAGGCTCAGAGCTTGCCAATTTGTAATTAGTTGCAGATTTTCAATTACTTCTCAGCAAACAAAATAGTTTTATTTGCATTGTTTATTTGGCATTTAATTTTAAAAGAATCCAATTGATTATTTTTAAAGACAGATGACTTTGGAGGGTTGGGATAAAATAAATAGATAAATTTTTGAGTAGCCCTACATCTGTATTTTTGTTTTGAGTGACGTCAGGGTACAGAACTTGGCCTAAATTCAATCAACTCTATCACAAAATCCCAAAATGCCTCCTGTGCAATTTGTCAAAAAGATTTTTGGCAACTGCATATAAAACTCTTGAGATTTGTAATGAAGAACATAATCTGAGGGGGGGGGGAGCAAAGTTGCATTTTCTGCTAATTAGAACTGGTAAACCACTGTGGGCAACTTTAAATTCAATAGAAGATCAAAATAATTACTATTTTAAAAGTTAGTCCATGTTGCTTTTTCATCAGAGTGGTTCTAGCCATGATTCAGGGCTCCTTGCCGGCTTGTAACTTTTTCTTTGGAGAAATCATTCAAGAAAACATTTACTGAGGACCTACATAGCAGTTGATGCTAGAGATACCACCGGATGAGTAAGGCAAGACCAAGATCAGAGGTTAGCAGGAAAGGGACGGAGATGTACAAAGAACCCTCATTAAAGACTGGTTATAGTAAGTATATGATAAATGAAAAGCCATGGGATTTTCATTTCATTAGAGAGAAAGGAGGAATTCATTTTGACCAGTGGATCAAGGAAGGTGAGAAGGTAAAATGCAACAGATCGTGAAGGAGGGATGGATTTTCACAGTTGTGGGGAGAGGAAGGACAGTTTAGGGAGAGGGAACAGGACACATAAAGAGCAATTGTGCACCTTGCTCAGAGAGCCAGGGGCAGGCTCATACGGTTGGGTACATACGGTGTATCAGGTGGGGATGGGAATGAGGGCAAAGGAAGTGGAGGTGCAGCTGTGGACAGCCTTGGACAACATTGTGAGGAGCCTGACCCCTGTTCTGAAGGTGGTGAGGAGCAGGAAAAAGCACTGAGCAGGGCAATGGCAGGACCAGATGGGTCTGTGCTTGAGAAAGACCAGCTGGGCATTGAATGGTGTCTGAAAAGGGGTACAGGCAGTAAGAATATAAATGAGCATTGATTTGAGGTATTTCAGATGTGGACTCAACAGAACTTAGAGAATAAAGTAGACACTAAGATGACAGAAAGAGGGTGGGTCCAAGCTGATCCTCAGGCTTCCGCAGACGTTAATAACATTATCCAAGACAGAACATAGGAAGAGGAATCATTGTGATGGGGCAAGAATCACACACACACATACACCTCAGAAAATGCCAAAGTAAAACAGTATGGCAAATCTCAAAAACATTATGCTAAATAAAAGAACAGTCATAAAAGGTCACACATTCTATGATTCTATTTATATGAAATATCCAAGAGAGCTAAATCCATAGAGATGGGGCTGGAAGGAATGGGTATAGGGCTTCCTTCTGGGTAATGAAATGATTTGGAACCAGATAGAGGCGATGGTTGCCTAACATTGTGAATGTACTGAATAACGCTAAGTGATACATTTTATCATCATTAAATTTATGTTACGTGAATTTTATCTAAAAAAAAAAAAAGATGATAGCAAAACCAAAACCAAACAGAACTCAGAAAACATCAAGGCAGTCCATGGAATCCTGTATCCCAGAGTTGCACATACCAAGAATCTCCTCTTAGACACAAGTGAGAGCAACACAGAAAGAAACATAAGGGAAAAAGGCATGTTAGTGGCCCTCCACTGAGAATAATTGTCTGTTTGGTTCCTGGTGGACACACTCCTTCCTACCCGTTATTATGCACATTTTCCTTGGCAGGCCTGGGCTGACAGCCTTGGGAATGTTTCATTGGTAAGAACCTTATTCCTTATAGGTAGATCCTGTATTTGGGGACCATCCGCCTTTACTTTGTCAAACTCTGGCTGACCTGGTAATGTGAGTAGTCAATCCGTCATGTGGGAGACATGTTACGGGGAGGGGGACAAAAAAGCAAAGCACATAGAGAGAGGAGCATGTAGGTCAGGAAACAGTAAGGAAAACTTTCTGGCATTCATACTGGTCATCAGTAGCCTGGGGGGAATAAAGGGCTCCCTGATGCTCAGTGCATCATCAGGAAGATTAATTAACATTTGTAAAGGCCACACACAATGTGAAAGGCCCAGTAATGGATCTCCAAAAGCTGGAGTCCCTGTTTTCCAGAAGGGTCATGGAACAAGTAGTGGAAAATATTCCCTAGAAGATAGAGCTGGGTGACCTCGGCCATGAAGAACATTGCAAAGAAACGACTGGGCTTGTCTGGGATTCTCTTCATTCTCAAGTTGAATCTGATCTGACAGATGTGGTGAGTAATTAAGCCCTTGTCCATTCAGAGTCTGAATGCCTGCACTGCGCAGAGAATGGGGCAGGAATAATGAGAGGCGCAGCCCCTCTGGGACTATTCAGGAGTGCTCGAATTTGCATGGTCACATGAACCCGAAGGAAGTGGATTATGCTGGCCCAGCCAGGAAGTGGAGACCGCCAAAGCTTTCTGATTTGCATAAATCAGAGGGCTGGAAGGCAGAGAGGCTTGAGGGCTCTCAAAGGAGGCCAGGTGTAGCTGCCTTGCCTCGAACCCAGCACATTTCTGGAGCTGAATGCCTTCTCACAAAGGCTGCTCAGGTCATTTAACACGTGATGTCATTTGCTCAAAAGTTTCATCAATACGTACCATTAAGTTTCCAAAAAATGAGACTTTTATAAGCAAAGTTGCTGCATAGTCTTCTAATGAACAGATTCTTTTAATCACCTTGAATTAAAGGTGATTTGGTAAGGGGTAATGCATTTTATTATGATTACTGCTGTCAAATAATTTCTAATTGTGTAACAAGTTGCTTGAGTGAAGAATTGCTTATGGCTTTAAAAAACAGTTAAATGCCTCTCAAAAAGGATTACTTTCTTTTTAAGTTTCAAATGAAGGCTACCGATTAATTAATCCATTTACATAAAAATGTCTTGGATCAGCTACCTGCAAAGATAAAGGATGAAATCTATCCTCTAATTGGAAAAAGAAAAACTGCTATATATGGTAATAAACATATACTCCATAAAAAGCAAACAGAAATCATTAATTAAAGCTGAAGTGCCAAAAATTTCATTTTATTCTATACAATATTAAAAATGGTGATGTCATGCATTTATTGAATAGCTTTGTTTGAAATATGGCTTTCCACCTACACTGTTTTACTTAGGTTTTTAAAATTATTTAAATTTTTTTTTTTTTTTATTGGAAGTCATGCCAAATTACATGATGGTTTTAGAGACTGGAGGCAAATCTCCCCTCAGTGCCCCCCCCCCACATGTAGCTAACTTTGTATTATCTCCCAGATTCACAGACATCAGTCAACTGAGCTTGGTGAGAGCATTCAAACCTTGCTCGCTTCAGTTCTGCACGAGTCCTGCACTTGATACAAACAGTCATTACAGACCCAGGATGGAACAAAGAAGGCAGATATTTACTAGTGAAAAACTGAAGTTCCTTAATCACCTTAATATATATAATCAAATGGAAATTACACATTACCCAGACTAATTATATATAATTTCTTGGCATTAGGTATAAATTATTCAGACTATATCAAGGGAAAAAAATAAAAAGATTCTTCTTCATAGCAGAATTTTCATTATAAAATAGATCTCACAGCAAATCCCAACTTTCTGGTATCTCTTCTTAAGTCTCTGAGGACTTAAGTTTGGTCTCCCCCATTTTCTCCAAGCTAAGGCTGTGCTGCCATTTCTGCAGCTGGACTTGGTCTTTTCAGGATCGCTTCCTGGACGAACACGTGGTGCTTGAGAAGAATGTTGAGAAGAAACTGGAAAGGGAAAGAGAGAAAAGAGGATACAACGAAAAAGGTGGGCAGAAGAAGAAAGAAGGAAAAAGAGGGGGAAAACAAGGGGGAAAGGGAGAGAGAAGTTTCAAATAGTCCGAAAGGTGCAAGTTGTGATAAATAGGAAGGAGAAATGCTCAGCATCAGAGACCGGGACGAGACTCACGGCCAATGTGGACAGGTCACCCGTCAGAGGGGCTCCATGCGTTGGTGAGCAGGCATGCCAGCTCCGCACCATCCCTCATTCTAATGAAATTAAAGGGACCTCTCACAGTTACTCTTTCGGACTGACCAGTTCAAGCCACAAGGTGACTATCAATTGGCATGGCCCCCGCTCTGCTTTACAAAGGTGTGCGGAGGGCAGAAATTACCAATAAACTCCAGGAGATGCATTCTCACAAGCAGAAATGGAAAACAAGTTCTGGCAGTCTTTAAGGATGCAGAGACATGAGGATCACACAATGGAGGAAATCTGTAGTTTACTGGTGGCTGGCCCATTTCCACCTTTAAAAATAACTCAGACGGTTCAAGTGTTCTTTTAAGGAGCTCAAGGTGGTCTGTACCAATGGTTAGCATTATTTTCATGCCGTCTTGGTGAGAAATATGTCCTCTCTTACCGCCAGTGAGACCCAGGGCTAGAGAAGCTAAATGACTCATCCCAGGTGAAGCTGCTAGGGAGAGAGGTCGTCATGCTGGGGCTCCTGGATTTGAGGTGGGTATGCCAGGCTGGCCCATGGCCCTGCAACCTTCTGGGGGAGTATCTAGGTTTGCTACCCACAAAGAGGGTTGGAGGAACTCTAAAATCATGCACAGACATGACTGTTGGCAGTACCATTGCATCCCTGAGGAGACACAAGTCCCTTCTCTAAGTTTTTGTAGAGAGCATTTTATAGGTTACACCAAGGGTGTCCGGCCCACAATCAGACGATTTTCAAATGGAGCGCTGACCTGACTGTATTTTAATTGCTGCACGTCCCCACCAATGACAATGTGCTACACCATAGGAGGTGCTGCTCCTTCCTTGCTTGCGCTGTTAAAGGATATTTTTGTATAGATCCCTTGGAAGGGCTCATCCATCTGTGCCGTATTTCCTGCTACTTCTGTTGGACAGATTCAGTTTCACAGAGGGAAAGTCTTCCTAAGATTCTACACAGAGATAGATCTTCTGCACCTCACAGAGCCTTAGTTTCTTCATTTGCAAAACTGAGACAACAGTTCCTATCTTTTGGGCTTGTTGATACATTGTTTGGCACAAAAAAAGGCCCACAACAAGTGGTGATTATCACAATTATTATCACAGAAAAAGAAGTGTAAGTGGTTGTAGAAAGCCATGAGAATAGCTTTATTTTCATATTTTTCTTCCCAGACGTTTAAACTGTTCAAGATGTGTGTGTGTGTGTGTGTGTGTGTGTGTGTGTGTGTATATATATATTTATTATTTATTTTTTTATTTTTTTTTGGTCTCTGCTGATATCAACGCATTATTTAAAGAGTGTTAGAGAAGTTAATCCAAGAGAAACATACGCTTGGTGTCACTGACCTTTTTAAGTGACACTTTTGTCATTAATTATTACCTTTCTGGGATAGTGCTGTGGCCAGCTTCCATTCCCTCTGGCGGCTTATGTGAATTCTATGATAAAATAGTGGTTTGGAACCTTTCTAGTCAAGGAGAAAAAGAGCCTCTCTTTTAAACTTTTAAGAAAAAAAACAAAAGCAAAAATAAAAACAAAAACAAAAAAAACCAAACAAACAAAAAATCCCCTAAAGGGCAGCATAATTGTTAAGACTAAGAAGTTAGACCAGCTTGGCCACTTATGAGGGACATGATCTGAGTAAGCCATTTCCTTACTTATGAAGTGAAATCATAAAAACATTTATCTCTTAGGGATATTAAAGGCTTTTAAAATCCACTAACATAAAGTGCTTAGCCTATGCCTGGTACATAGATGCACTCAATAAATGGTTACCATAATCATGCTACTATCAGTAACCATAAAACTCCCAGAGCGGAGTCAGAGCATTGGTGCAGGAAAACATTTATTGGTAGGTATTATCGAGAACACTAGGGGTAACTGAAGCCCCCTACCTACCCTAAATTCTCCTCCTCTTTACATAGACATAGAGGGATTCTGTTTCTTTTCCTCCATTTCAGGAAATTTATTTGTACTTGAAAATAGTCATTAAGCTGAGCCCTGTGTGATGTATGTGTTTAAAAAATGTGGTGGTGACACCTGGGGTTATCAGTCTTTTTATTTGTGGAGACAAAGGTCATATCAGACTTGAGCGATTGTGCATTTCTGGGCCCACGTACCGTGGACGAGCTCCTTTATGCCCCTCCTGTGCATGGTAAGTAGGACAACATTTTTTTTTTTTTTTTTTTGAGGGGGATCTTTCTTATAATGAGATAGAGCAAACAGCCTGTGTTATTTAGAAGGGATGTTAAAAAGCAAAGTTATTTCCAGAAACTTCTAGTTCGCTTAATAGTTGTTGGTAAATATAAACCACTTGTCCCTTTGCAGCACATGCCCATACACTGTCTACTACTCATTTCATGGGCTGTGAGAGACCGCCTCAATTTCTCTTCTTCAGTTACTTAGCAGGTAATATTTCTAATTCTCCACAGCTGAAAGGAAGGGAGGAAGGAAGAAAGGAAGGAAGGGAAAAAGGAAGAAGGAAATCTGTCTCTTTAAGTAGGGTCTGGATCCACAGAATCCGAGAAGCTATCTTGAGGTAAAATCCCTTTCTCTGGCAAGGGAGACAGCTGGTGACTTCCAGTTCACGCCACCTCCTCCTCCTCGGAACCTGTGTCACTGATGCACTGCGTGGTGTCAGGGTGGCTGCACAGTGTACTGAGGCATGCTGGGAGTGTGGCATGGCCTCTGCTGGTGCTGGCAATGGCGGGGGGTGGGCAAGGGCCGGTCTTCTCAGGCCAGCAGCCATGAGAGCTAAAGGTGACTTTTCACAAGCCCAGTTTTTAAAGACGAGATTTTGGATTCCTTCAAAGAGTGGATTTGACTAATCCTGGATCCACAGGGAAAATAGAGAGAGATGACAGAAAAGTTTGGGCTACCATTTCTTTTTTTTTCCCTTTTATTAATAAAATCTCATTCTGGAGATTAAATACATGATTTTCTTTCCACCATCAGTGGCATTATACTTGAGACCACTCTGATTTTTCTGCCCTGAAAATGGGCCACATTTGTTACTGACTTGTTAATTCATACAATGTATACACTGTAATATAAGCCATCCCAAAAGCCTCACAACTTCTACTGTGAGGACCAGCTAGTTAATGTTACTCTACTTATCTCATGTTCTGGGAGACTATTCAGTAAATAATGACTGCTTATAATTTATTTCCTATCATACTTTCTTTATGTAGGTAACTCCAACTTCCTAGAATTATAGGATTCCCCCCCCCCCCCCCCACACAGGGTATCATTAGGGAAAGATGGTGTCTTCTCTCTTTGGAGAGCAGTTTTTCTCAGCTCTGTCTTCATTCAGCGAAGACTGACTGAATGCCTACTGTGTGCTCTGTTCTAGGTGAGCTTTAGAGGTAGCTGATGGAGACAAATCTGAAGCAAGTACTGACAGAACCACGTGCTAAAACAACGCAGTAGTATCCTGGGCGAAAGTATTCTGGGTTTCACTGCTGTTGCCTGTTACACAGAGATGAAGGACTGGTTTTTGCTTTGGCTTTTAATTTCCAGCTGTTGGGGTCCTTTTCAGATGACAATCACGCAGCTCCTGCCACACGCAACTCCCCAAGTGCTCTCAACAGCATCCAAAATGGTTTATGTTCTGCTCAATGAGACAAGTCCACTGACCATGTGCTTGGATGTTGTAGCAATACCAAGTTGCTAGAAATGTTTTTATTTATTTATTTTTAAAGACTTAGTCACTTATTTATTTATTTGAGAGAGAGAGTGTGTGAGTGTGAGTCGGGGAAGGGGCAGAGGGAGAGAATGTCCAAGCAGACTCCCACTGAGCAGGGAGCATGACATGGGGCTTGATCTCACGAGTCATGAGATCAGGACCTGAGCTGAATCCAACAGTCGGATGCTTAACTGACTGAGCCACCCAGGCACCCCTGCTATAAATATTTTTAAATGCTTACTCTCAGTTTCTGTGCTTATGATGTCATGGACTGACACCAAATAGTTCATGGACCGGCATGAGAAGCAGTTCTAGACGAAAGGATGAATCATGTTCACTGGAGCAATTTAAAGCTGCCACCCTGGTTCTAGCTATGTGTCTTCTCGCCCAGACGTCTGACCCACCTCCAAATCCTGGTGCTTCCAACAAGCCAATGCAAATCAGAACCTAGTCTGTGAAAACAAATTTAACTTCAGGATAATTTGAATTCCTCAAAACCAGTGAAATCGCCGAATTTTGTGTCTATGTATCTTTTTCTAGAAAGCCCATAGTTTTCATCGGATGTTCAAATGGGTATATAGCCTAGAAATGGTTAAGAGAAACTAATGCCTCAAAGCTTTTTCATCACCTGGCAACCCTAGTTACAAATTTCAACATGCAACCATCTATGCTTCCCTGGAAAACACACACACCTGAGGGGACTGTTGGTTTTATGAAGCTTCCCCAGCTCTGGTGAGTGGGCTGACCATTTCCCTGGTGTTTCAGAACACTGTTGTTCTGGGTTATGGATTTGTCTGCCGAAGACTTGGGTAGTGACCGGAGGTTAACTCTCTTGAAAAAAATAATTAAGAAGAGTCTGTTAAAAAAAAAAAGGGTATCACTATTCTTCAGCATTACGGAAGTATCCCCCAAAATAGTGTCTTTGAAGCTTGGAGGCAAGTAAGGCATCCAACTTAGAAGGGAGAGATGAAAGCATAGAGAGAGGCGGTAGAGTCTGGTTGGAGGAGAGGTGTGCACTGGCTGTTCCCAGTGATGGCACAGGGAGGGTCCAGGTGGAACCAGAGGCCCACAGAGGGCAGGAACAAGGAGATAACCAGGAGGATGAAGTCACCATTACGTTTTAAGAGGGAATCTACCCCTAGTGTCCAGACCATGGTCTTTACATACTACTTCCCATGGAAAGGAACCAAGATTCCTTGTAGAAATAGCTGATTCCATGTTTCGGCCAGGAACTCACCATATCTTATTCTGCCAGAAAAGAAGACCAGCGGAATGATATTAAAACATGACCAGGGGCAACTAGAAGGGGCTCCCAATGCTCCAAGATGGGACATTTGAGCATCAAAAAGTATAATGACTACAATGGACTGATGCATATAAAAGAGATAAAACCCCAAGTGTTTATAATCATATTCAATGACAAACAAGCCTCATTGGTCACTTTTGGAGGCTGCTGGTGCAATTCAGTGTTTTGAAAATTGATAAGTAAATGGAAAGAAGCATTTATGCTGCTTTTCTTGTATGAACTGTATTTCAGAATAACAAAAAAGTTGATAATGATAAGTTCTTCTATATGGAAAAATAGCTAATAAATGCAGAAAGAATGATAGAATTGAAAATCACTATTTATAACCCCTAAGGGATGCCTGAAGTGCTTTCAATAGTTGCTAAAACTATTTTGCTAATAGGTCGAAAGAGAATTTCATAATGGATGAATCAGGCTGACCATACCTGAACCCACTGATTAATCTTGACATCAATACAAGTTGTTCTGGGCCTCCTGATGTGATGCCACACAGGTATCCTGATTCTCATTAAGTTTTTAAACTAATGACTAATTTCCAGGAACTATGGAGAAGAGAGGAACATGCTGAACAGCACAAGGAAGATGCAGAGGCCAGATATATAATATGGAAAATTTTACAGGACAATGATCTGATTTTCTTCAACAAATAAATACAGTAAAAACTAGAGGAGGCTCTATAATAGATCAAAAGACACTTAAGAATGGATCAGCCAAACGCAACAGGTGCACCTTGATACGACCCTGATTTAAACTGCCTAATTGTTTGGGGACATCTGTGAAACAATTAGGGGAAACTGAACTTGGATGGATTACTATTATTATTATTATTATTAATAAATTATTAATAAGTCTGGTAGGTGTGATAAGAGTAGTGTGGTTAGGTTTTTTAAAAAGTCATGCTATATATGCTGGAGATAACAAACTGAAATATTTACAGGTAAAATCAGATATCTGGGACTTGCTTAAAAATAGCACAACAGAAAAGAAAACAAGAATGACTCTATAAAAGCTGGGTGTTGGGGAACATGGGCTTCAGGGCACTATATTCTTTCTCAGGTTGTGTGTGTGTGCATGCGCACATGTGTGAGGGAGTAAACTTCTGTAATGAAAGTTTTTTGTTTTTTTTTTAAACAGATTCTCAGAAAATAAAGACAGGAAAGCTGAAGAAAAACACAACCCTTATCTATTGAGTCTTTGAATTCAGGCCCATACTTGCCCTGCCCCGGGGTCTGTGGGAGGGTGAGCACAGGTCACATGAGGGAGTTCAGTCTCATTGGTCTCTGTGGGGCAGGGTTACTAGGTGCATGGGAACTCATGGGGAGACAGCCAAGTGTGCTGAATCCACAATCCTCAACAGAGGCTGGGGCAGCTTTCTGATTGGTGGGAAGGAAGGAGGCGTCCAGGATCTACTCTGGAAGAGGCAAGTAAGAGGATCCCAGCCACAGTGTAGTGTCCTCTTTAACCTCAGCCCCAGAGCAAATCTAAAGCAAGTACCAACAGAACATGCCATCTGAAATTCTATAATGCACTCCTGGCAACAGGCGATGGCAAGCAACCCTCAGAATTGCAGACGATTGGCATATTTAAAGGCCACACACACCTTTTCTTCAGCCCTCTGTCTATCCTCTTATATATTATTAATGCATTTACAGAATTGTAATAAATTTGGACTTGGAAGGAGTTTGGTCAAAGGCAGTAATACCAAACTTGATACACAAATGACCTACTGGGACCTGTAATATCTCCACGCCAGCTTTTTTCAATTAAATGACCACAACTAGCAAACAACTATTAACATGGGGACTGTGTGGGATACAAAGATATGCAGTGTCTGCAATGGTGAGCCACAAAATGCTTGTAGGAGAAAAGGGGGGAAAAAAAAACCAGTTTCTCATATAAGTTCTTGAGACAAAGATGTTATTCAGCTTTATAGTCCTTTGAGCTCCTTCTAGGAATAGTCCACCAATTTCCACAATTGCATTTGGAGGCTGTGTGCTAAAGAACCTGTAATATCCATACAACGTCCACACTTGTCCTAGATCCAGAGAGTCAGGGACTCTTGCTACTGTACCCTTGGTGACTAGAGCTAGCTCAAATTACTCCTTTATCACCTGAAAATGAAAAAGAAACTATGGCTGATTGTGCTCTTTAATTTTTCTCTGGGGTCATCCCACATATTCAAATTGTGTTTATTTTTTGCACCATTAGTCCAGGACACCAGTCTACGAAGCCCTTACTTCCTATTCAGTAGCAGCCATGCTTTATGAACCACAGATCCAATCATTCAGGAGGGCAGACCACTTGAAATTGAGACTGTCCTGAGGATTCAGGAGGTCAATCTGATATATATACCCATATACAATATATATATATAGTGCATGCTGGTCTCCGTTATCCAACAGAAACTCAGCATGACCCTTCAGTGAGGCCCCTGGGCAGGTAAAGTCCATTCTTAATACAGAATTAAGAGGTGGAAAGAACTGCAGGAGCTTATTTGGTTTAAGCCTCAGCTTCCTGCAGAAAACCTGACACAAAACATTCTACAGCTCACCCTTGACTTGCAATGGGGTTACATCCCAATAAACCCTTTGTAAGTTGAAAATATTGTAAGTCAAAAAAGCATTTATCACACCTAACCTACCAAACCTCATAGCTTAGCTTAGTCTATCTTAAATGTGCTAGAACTCTGATACTAGCTTATAGTTGGTCAAAATCATCTAATACAAAGCCCATTTTATAATAAAGTATAAATAATATGTTGAATATTTCAATATTTCATATAAATAATATGTTGAATATTTCATTTCAATAGATTTATTGACTACTGAACTGAGAGTGAAGAACAAAATTGCAGCATCCTGAAAGAGTATCCTATGGTGTATCGCTGGCCTGAGAAAAGATCACAATTCAGAATTCAAAGTATGGTTTCTACTGAATGCGTATTGCTGTTGCACCATCATGAAATTGAAAAATCTAAGCCGAACCATCATGAGTTGGGGACCCTCTGTACTTCACTGGGAAGTTCTGAATCTGAGAAAGCACATTGTTAATGGTGCAGCAAAGAGTCCTTAGTTTTATAAGGAAGGTCAAGTCCTGTTTGAAGCCCTGTACAGAGTGAACCATTTCTTCAGTGGGTACTCAGCCCGTATCCCTACAGCACTCCTGCACTGCCTGCCACTCCTACTACTTCTGACAACACAACAATGATGAGGACGATGATTGTAACATCAAACATGGAGAGTTTTTATTTTCTTTTGGGTCCTTACCTTAGCCTTTACCTCATAAGTACTATTATTACCTCCACTTACACATTAAAAACCAGAGGCACAGAGAGATTAAAAATAGCTTGTTTGAAGTCACAGGACCAGTAAGGGGACAGAGACAGACTGTCTGGCTCAAGAGCAGTGATGTGACCCATGGTGAGATACTGCTTCTTACATACTTAGGAACATCAGCTCTGAATTAACAATCTGCAGTCTAAACGGTGACCTGATTTGCAAAAGCAAATGTCCAGATTTTGCCTGAGCTCACGCTCAGACTAGATTAGTTCTTCTTAACTTTAGTTCCATGTAGGAATGGCCTGGAGAGCTGTTAAGAAATATTGATGCTGGGAACACACCCCTAGAGATTCGTGTTCATTCGGTCCCACGTGGGTCCTGGTCATCTGTATTTTTAAAAAGTTCTCCAGGTGATTCTCGTGTGCAACCAGAGCAGAGAACCACTGGGTGAGGCCGAAGCGCTTTGCAAAAGTAAAAAAATACATTTGGCACTGCTGCATACCTTCTCCTCCCTCTTCAGTTGTCGAAAAGGACAATGGTGTATTAAAGGCTCTTATTCAAACTTACTTCAATATGGAAATTTGTTGTACACAGTGTCTACAAATATAGATGGAACTGCTGTTCTATTTGGAAACCAGTAATTTAGGTTAATTAATTTGGTGTCTCTCTCTTAAACAGAAAACTTGGCACCTTTAATGTCCAGGATGAGAGTTTATCAGAGCAAAAGTCTCTTTTTCAATGAGGATACAGAACATCCTTAAGCCAGCTTACTCTCTTGACTAAAAACAAAGATCCACAATCTCATAGTTGAAAGGGACCTTAAAGGCCACCTAATTTCTCTTGGCACCACTAACACACATACACACACACACCCCAGTGCAGAAATCCTTTCTAGAGCATTCTCCCAGATGGTCATCCGGCTCTAGCTTGAACAGTTCAATGACAAGAGACCTCACTCCTTCACAAGACAACACATTGCATTGTTGCGCAGATCAAGTCTTCTTTATGTGGGCTCCAAACTGCCTCCCTATAACTTCTACTTGTTCATAGCCCTGTTGTTGTCCGGAATAATGGTATAAAGTCTCTTTTTCTTTCAAACGAGTGTCCTTCAGCACATCATTAAGGCAGAGCATGGTACACTGGAGGGAACACAGGACTACATAGGAGCCAAGACTCTGGGATATGAGATGGTAGTCTGCCTCAGACTTTATATTTTAGTAAATGAAGCACTTCAGGCCTTAGGCCCATTGTGAGTAGGACAAATACATAAAAACAAAGACAATGAAAAACTTGTCTTGCATAACTGTAAGCATCCAATTAAAAGTCTAAGTGAAATGCTTTGTAACTGAAAACTACTCTCCAAGTACGTTACCATATTGATAGATACTTTAAGCATTATATTTTTATACCTGAACGATTCTTCTGTCATTTGAAACATATATTCTGTTTCTTAAAGTTACATATATTGGATTTGCTAAAGAACTCTATTAATGATGGCGAACGAGTGCTCCATGATGCCACCTATCTGCTACTTGTGTCAATGATTTAGTGATGAGAAATAAAAGTCCTCCAAGATGACAAGGGTCACAATGTGCTGACGCTTTCAGTCGTCTGGCAGACCCAGAGGAAACAAAGAGAACTCTGGACTTGAAATCAGAAGGTCTGGGTTAGAATCTGCCATTTACTAGCCAGATGCCGCTGAACAAATCAGTTACCCTGTTTCCCCACACATAAAAGGGGAGGATGATAATATCAATCTAACATGTACTACCCTTAGGATAAAATCAAACAAAATGCGTTGAGTATGCAACAATAAATGCCGTTGATTTTAATTTCAGAGGATTATACCATTGCCTTTTTTTTTTTTTTCCAAATCAGTGAGAAACAATTCGAAAAGTGTATTATAGTCTCTCTAAAGTAAACAGGGATACTCGGTTATCTGGATCCCATCTGGATAGAGTTCCTAATTTGTAAAACGAATTAACAGGACAAGCTGATCTTTAAGCCCTTTTCTAGGTATGGTCTGGGACCACCAATATCTTTACTACAAATCGAACTGAAACAAGTTTCAGAAGTCAACTGATTCCTGAGATCAATTCGGTTATTCCACAATCCAAAAATACTTCCAATGTAAAAGCAATGTCTTCAATTTGCAAATCTGTTTGAAAACTAACTCCCTTTAGAAAGATAGATTTGTTTCCCACTTAGTTCTGCTAGCCACATTCCTGAGGTGAGGTACCGTACAACTCAATAGAAACAGATTATTTCTCCAAAGAAGACACACAAAGGGCGAATAAGCACCTAAAAAGATGCTTGAGATCTTAGCCACTAGGGAAATGCAAATCAAACCCACAATGAGAGAGTTCCTCCCGCCCCCCCCCCCGGGATAACTGTAATCAAGAAGAGAGGCAACCAACAAGTGGTGCTGGAGAGGGTGTGAAGAAACTGGAGCCCTTGCACATGGCTGGTGGGAATAACAAACAGTCCAACTACTTTAGAAGACAGTTTGGCAGTTCTTCAAAATGTTAACGCAGATTGAGCCTATGACCCAGCCATTCTACTTCTAGGTCTACAGCCAGGAGAAATGAAAACACATGTCCACACAAAAAACCTGGATGTGAAGGCTCATCACAGCATAATTCATAATGTCTATCAGTTGCTATGTGGATAAATAAAATTTGTATATTCACACAATGGAATATTAGTCGGCAATAAAAAGATACAAAGTACCGATGCACGCTATAACACGGATGAACTTTGAAAACCTTATGCTCAGTGAAAGAAGCCAGACACAGAAGACCGCATTTTGTAGGATTCCATTTATATGAAATGCCCAGAGTAGCCAAATCCATAGAGACAGAAAGTAGATTAGTGGTTGTCAGGGGCCAGGAGTGGGGAACAGAGAGTGACTGTTAATGGATACCAGATTTCTTTTTGGGGTGATGAAAATGTTCTAAAATTGAGTGTGGTGATGCTTGCATGACTCAGTGAATACACTAAAAGCCACCGAACTGTACACTTTAGATGGGTGAATTGTAGGATATGTAAATTATATCTCAATAAAGCTGTTCAAAAACTCAATAGAAGCCCATAATCATTAAATTACAAGGATCAGGGATCAACTCAATTTAAATCAAAGTGCAAGGAACATGTGTGTTTGTGTAAAGTATTCTATGTGGATAATTGCTTTATATGTTCAACGGCTTGAAACCCATTTTTGCATTTGGATCATTTTTCAAGGAGGAGCTGAAATTTAAGGAAGTAAATTGAATAAACAAGGCTATTGTGGCACAAAAAATATATTTCTTTTATTTTACTACCTAGGATTGACTCAGCGGTGTAAAATGCCATTTAAAAAAAGAATGACAAAGTTTGAATGAGAAAATGTATTTCATCGTGGAAGATAAAAGTCTTTCCTTCTCTACAGTGAATACAGGTAATTTCAGAAGCAGCGGCTCCTAATTATTCACTGTTGAAAAGCTAAAAAAAGGTTCATATTGAAAACAGTGACCTCCAGTTTGCTCCATGAATGAAGGCAGACACAAATTCTCATTTTCCTAGAATCCTGGTTGATAACTGAGTTGGGAAAAGCATGCATTTCTTCATTACAGTGCAGTCGACTGTTCATTTAAATAACAATGCACTGCATAAAAGTCACATAGGCATTATCTAGCAGTTCCACTGTGTTGAAATGCATTATTAGTACTAACAATGCCAAATAGAGTAAATAAATGACTGTCTTCTTATTTTCAGCATTATTCCTGATTACTCAGCTTTATGAAAGGGTAGTATTATTATTATTAGTGGTGCATTCAACACCTGGTCAACACTATTTGCTTGGATAACTCTTGAACTGGAAGGGATTTTAAAATAGAGCTATGTTTTTTTCTAGGTTATCCAAGAGCGAAAAAAACCCTCCAATCCAGTGCTTATGTATCATACATTTTTAACAGGAAATATTTGAAGAACTCAACTTCTGTTCACTGTATATGTGTAAAAAGTGGAATTAAAGCCCTCATTAAAGACAGCACACTTGTAACAGTACTTATTTAAAAATGTAAAATTTACATCAATAGTTTAACTTTACATCAGAAGATTTCCTACCAAGAACATGCTAATGGTTCCATTTTTAAAGTTCCTTGAGCCCAAAGTCTGGGCCTTTTTTTTTTTTTTTTTTTTTTACTTTTTTCTTTTTTCACTCCCTGAAATATGCAGTACTCCACAAGATAGATGCCACCAACTAAACTTGTTATGAGAGCACCACCAATCGTCCAAGTGCATGGCAAATGAAAGGAGAGATTTCAAATCATTGACTAGTGAGTCTCTAGTCTGCTTTGGTTAGATGAAAAGAGGCACCTAAGTTAAAGATTGGAGCCATATTTGGCTGTAACAGCACCTGGTCGAAGTACAGCTTCTCTGAAGATGGGGCAACAGGATATAAGCTTATAAAGTGTTACCATCTTGTGAGGAACACTTGCACGCCAGGAGGATTGACTCTCATTCAGGAAATGGAAGTTTTTTGGTTTGTGCCTGTGCACCGCAGCTTTAGATTTTGGTGTGGTAAGAAAGCAAGAAAGGTTGCAGGAAACACGACAATGGGTGAATTAATATTCAGGTAAAGGATTATGTGAACAGAGGGAAATATTCCTGAAGGGTGTGTCACACATCGTATTTTCTAAAATTGGCCACAACAGTATTTCCCATCCCACTGGTTTTCTACAACCTTGCCATCCCCACATCGAGAGATGGAGTCTATGTGTCACCCCACTGAAACCTGGTGGGCCCTTGTGACTGTCTTAATGAAGAGAATGCCACAGGGGTGACGCCGTATGACTTCCTAGGCTGTGTTAGAAAAGGCTATGCAGCTTCTGCCAGTCTTGTTCTTGGAACTTATCTTTGGGGCCCTGCTCAGCTGAGCCTGAGGCCACCATGCTGTAAGGAAGCCCAAACTAGCTCACACAGAGAGATTGTGTGGCAAGGCCTTGAGACAATGAAGAGAGAAAGGGCAAGATGCCCAGCCAGTCCCTAGCTGCTCCAGGCTCTTGTCTCTTCCCAACTGTTTTAGCTCCAGGCTCTGTCTGAAGACAATTTCACAAGAGACCCAGAGTCACAGGACACCGAGCCAAGCTGCTCCTCCCTTCCGGACCCACAGAAACTGTGAGTGATAATGACTGTTGTTTTAAGCCACCACATTTTGGTGTGATTAGTTACAGAGCAGTAGATAACTGGGAGAGGAGGGAAGGACACCTGAATGCAGAGGGCATATTTGAAGCCAAGTCTTTCAAACCATGTCCTCTAGACATGCAGATAAAAGTGATGGAGAAACACTCCTTGTATATCAACATGTAAGGCCCCAATTCAGTCATGATTCAGAGCTCCTCTGCGGCGGGTCAATGTCCCCACAGTGTAAGCTCTAGATATTCCATACAGTGGAAGGGCACAAGGGGTGTGAAGAAACTTGCCTCGAACCTCCATTTACAGGCAAGCATGGTCCTCCTATGCTGACTACGTTGGCTTGGGGTGGTCGCGACAGTGGTGGGCAGGAAGTGACACAGCCTCTCTAAGGCACCCACTGGTACAACCACTGACTCCCGCCTTGCCTTTTGTGCTGGAATAAAATTGGACAGTTTGTAGTTCCTGAGCACAAGATATTATTATAACATCTCCATGTCCCTGTTTTCTCGTGTTTGCCTAACTCCTACTTAAGTCTTCAGAGCTCAGGCCAGGCATCACCAACTCCAGGAAGTCCAACAGGGCTAAGAACTCCTCCTGTGTATCTATTGTACGATTGCATCTGTCACATTAAACAGATTAATTAATCTGTTAGATAGATAAAGTAGATTAATTAATTATTAATCAACTCATAGATACCTAGTATCCATCACATTAAAATTTATGATAAAAATTCTTGTTTAGGTGTGTTTTCTCACTAGATTGTGTATATTGAGAAAGGGATACAAATTCTTTACATTTGTATCTCTACCACCTAACGCCTGCCTTGTCACAATAGCTGGCACTCAGTAAATGCTTGTAAATGGAAGTGAACAGGTAAAGATAAGTTGGCTTCAAAGGCCCGTTTGGTGACAATGTGTCTATGCACTTCAAACATCCCGTGCTCGTCCCTGATCTCATTCGGAAATCTCTCTCTGTCTGGTCCATTCCCAGGAGAACACTTCATCAGAATTTCATTCATGGCACTTTCCCTCATCTCCGACCCCTGTCCTCCAAACCTTCTTTCTATCTTGGGCCCCTCTCTTTACCTTGGGCCACACTTACGTGTATTCCTACCAGACTGGCTTTCTAGACGGTCCACTCCATGGTGGCAGGTGCCCAACTCGAGCACCAGGAACAGCACTGCACGTGTGGGGTGGGTTTGGTAAAGCCGCCTGTCCTCCCTGTCCCAGTGTACTTTCACAGAGTTGTGATTGCCTCTGACACCTCTTCCCTGGGGTTAGGGACTCTGCCTCCAAGGAGTCTGGAAATGTACTAGCCTTAGATATGTTCAACAGGTGATATCAAGATGCACTCAAATGATTTAAGGACAACCTGCCAAAGTCCTCAGAAGCTTACTGTGCCCTTGAAGTAGGTCATCCTCGGGAGCAGTTGCTTTTCATCTACCCAGCAGGTGCGTGTCATCAAATAAATATCTCAAAATGTCTTCCAGCCAGGAACAAATATCTGGCAGGGAAAAGGAAGTACACAGGCTCACTGACTGGAGGTCTACATGGAGAGCACGAGATGCCTTTTTTCAAGCATATAAAAAATGATATTTTTATTAACTATATAATTCTACCCCTATTTATTGTTCCCTTGCCCCCCCCCAACTAAGAAGCTTCCAAAAGAAACTAGTCTCAATTTTTAAACTTTATTTATGAAGATTTTAACAAAGAGGATCCCTCAAACCTGGCACCACAAAGCATGTCCCCCCCCCCGCCATAAAACTGTGATTTTAATAAAAATCAATAATAGGTAGGCAAGCTTGGCTCACTTGGGATTATCTCTCCTACCTCCTGCCTTTTACTTTTTTAGTGTTTAAATTAGTCAGTAGTGTTATCTTCCTTCTTTTTTTGCTCGGAGATTCAGGAGATATTAAAATTCAGTTATTTGTGGTATTTCATTTTTGTAAGATTAGGGAGAACTTAAATAATATGGCACAATTTGCTCTTGAATATTCTTGAGCCTACCTCATCACTCCAAGCCAAATCAGCAGGTATCACTGGACTCAAATATTAAAAAAATTATTATAAGAAAACATAAGCCTGTGGTTTAACCCTGATTTCAAAGTTATGGGAACAGCTTAAAAGGGGAAATATTTGGCCTAAATGTGGATAAGTTTTGGTTTTAATTTTATGCACATTACTTATAACTCCCAAAGCCAAAAATAATTCTAAGAACCATGAACACAATGTGCATCATGTGAGATTGAAAAGGTTGGCTCATAATTATTTCAAGATGAATTGTGTAGACCACTATAATTTTTTACTCACATGAAGGATATCCACTAATATAATGGTGGATTTTGTTAGATCAGTGTTTTCTGAATCACTGTTTTCTAGACACTCAGATACCATTTTCTTGACTCTACCGCACCTGAGCACCACCTGAACTAGTATTTATTTAACTGTTTTCTTTATATCAACTTTAAATTGGCTTTTTAAAGAAAAAAATATCACCTCATCTCAAGTAATAATAGCAGTAAAACCATGGGTCTGATGGCTTCTTAAATTTGTTCTTTTCAGAAAAACTGGGTTCAAGTAAAAGCTGCCTCTCTCAGAAGAGGCATAAGTGGTCGATATTTTCATTTGATAAATATTTATTAAGCACCTACTATGTGCTGAGCCTTCTTGCAGATGCTGGGTTTATGGCAGCAAGCAGAACTAGGCTCCTGCTCTCAAGGAGCTTATATGCCACAGGGGGAGACAACAATAAATCACCAAGTATGTGACAGGATTCCAGGTCTATGTGCTATGTGCTCTGAAGAAAGATGATGTGGGGGAAAGGCACAGAGTGGTGAGGGGGCTATTTGAACAGAAATCCAATACAGCCGGCAAAACAGTGCTCTGGTCTAAGCAGAGGTAAAGGTCTAGAGAGTTCATGATACTACCCGTCGCCATTTCTACTCTTCTTATAAAACTCAGCTATGCCTCAAGACTAAATCTTCATGTTATTTACCTTCCTTACACTGCTTTTTCCAGTAGCAGAGATTACTGTCTCATAGGCTGAGAGTTTTCACTGGGGAATGTCTCTGGAACAGGCTGTCCTGGCTGGGGTTACAGGGGGAGATTTGGAACACGAGAGGGGCCCAGGGGGCTGGGGAGGGAAGAATGGAAGGAAAGGGCTGGGCACAAAGACCTGGAGAGCACCAAAGACCTCTCTGGCCCTTTTGCTATTTTCCCTGCAGTCTTAGGGTAGCAATCTCCATGTGCCTTAAGGAAATTATTTCATACACCAGCCTGGGTACACATATGGGGGTAGTTGAGGCCCACTGTGGCACTTTCCCCCCCGTCTGAGGTGAGAGGAGCTGGTAAACATGAGCCTTCCACATTTTCTTAAAACTCTGATTCTCAAGTTATTGACTGAGAACATCAGTGGTAATCTACATGGAACATATGACTAGAAGCACAGTCTGACTTTTAAACAGACATTTTAGTTCGACCACATACATTACTTATGTTCCTTGGAGGCTGACTGCATGAGGAGAACCCAGCTGGTATCAGGTTTCGGGCAAGGAGAGCTGAGCTCTTAAGGCTGAAGGACAGGAGTAGCTGCAGTCTAGCTGAGACTTGATAGATGTGTGACTTTGAGCAAGTTCCTGAACTGTTCTAAGCCTCAGTTTTCTCATCTGTAAAAGAAAATAATAATGCCTCCCTTATAGGTTTGCTCTGAGGGTTACACGAAATGAAATTACATAATGATTATGTAGCACTTAGCATATAAGTGCTCTTAAAATACACGGCAGATAAGATGACAACAGCAATCAGGACGATAATGATGATTAAGAAATCATATGCAAGGTGCTTTGGTTTGGAAACTGAGGTAAAAGGCCCCGGCTTCTAGATTCCTAAGAAGCTTGAGTAGTAACTGATGGTTTTGTAGGTGAGGACTAGTACTCGGCTGGGCCAGTGAGCGCAGCACAGCGGTCAGGCGGAGACAGGCACGCGGGAGGGAGGAGTCATCCATGTGGACCATGGCCCAGCCTCCAATCTAAGGGGTGCAGAATGGGATGGGCAGTGGGGGCCACTCCAGGCAGTCTCAGGTAGACACGGAAACGGAAGACACTCCCTAGAGCTAGGACCGGGGTCCTGGATCGGGAACAGGAGACGGAAGGTCAGTGGGATGTGTCCCTTGCATCTGGGGCTGGTTTTAGAGGCCCCCTCCTGGTAGCTGCAGCACTTGCTCCACCGAATTTTAAAGGTGCTCAACAGGTCCCCTGAATTTACAAACAGGAGAGCACATCCTGATGCTCTGAATCCATTAAATCGTCACACAGTGCAATGGGATGTTATGTCATCAAAATCCCTTGCACCTGCCCCAGCCTCCATCTGCAACAGAAGCAAAGCAGTTCGTGTCTGGGGGAGGGCACAGTGAAAGTGAAACACAAGGGGAAATTCAAGGCGGCCAAGGCTGTCCTGGGTGAGGTTTTCCCTAACAGGTTCCATGTTGCGCCCAGCACAGCTTCTTCGGGAAGGGAAAGGCCTTTCTACTCAGTTTCGCACCACCCCTTCCCTCAACATTTATTCTTTTTCCTTTCTTCCCCTCTGGGTTATATATTTAATTGGATTTATGTCATTGATCTATGTCTTTGTGTTTGTGATGTATATATGTGTTATATAATACAGCTGGATTATATCACTTAGTCCACGGGTAGTAATTGAGTCCCACTGTGTGTCTAGCAGAGAAATCATTAAGAAGATGAGCAATCCCGGGAAGACTTTAATTTTTGTACCCCACAGTCATGAGCTTTGGCCAAGAATACATGTGAAGCCTCCGATTTGCTTCTATGCTGGTCCAGTGAGAGGAGAAATGTGAGAATAAATTTCCAGTTACTGACTGGCCAGCCCAATATCATGTGACACCTACAACTTTCTGGCTGGTGAGGGAGGGTGAGAGAGGACCATGCTCAGGTGCAATGCACCCGAAGGTGGAAGCGCAGCGTAGGGGGCACGAACAGAAAAGCAGAACCAGGAGATCCAGGTTCGAGGACTAATTTGGTCCCATGTCCAAATACTGAAGGGAGTAGCGAGGGGCTTCAGATTTCTACTTGGCATGGCCGTGAGGATCGAGCGAGCAATGCTTGTAAGGGGTTTCTACTTCCCTGACTATGTGGCAGCGGAAGACTGGATAGAGAACGGATTAGGATAGAGAGGGACAAGGATGAAAACAGAGAACCACACAGAGGCAACTGGATTGTAGGGCACACTGAGATGATACCTGCTCTGGGGGTTTCTCTCAAGCTACAGCTCTCAAACACACAGCTACAGTGCGTTTGGAGAACTCATCTGCTGTTGTTGTCCCAGAGGACAGTCTAGGAGCTGCGGACGACTCAACAGTCATCACTTCGTTGGCTTATCCTCCATCTTGCTCCCCCCTCCCCCCCAGGATTCAAAGGGTTTACATGAACACACATCAGTGGTCTGTGGAAGGTCACTGGGCGTGGGCTTGGCCAGCTCTGGTTCCACTCACCGTATGACCCGAGAGCGACTGTGAGGCTCCCCGAGTCTGAGCACAGTGCCCACGGGAGTGATTAACCAATGAGAATTTGTATGCAAATGTCAGGGGTGATTTTATTAGTAGTAGCAATGCTTTTCATTTAATAGGTTAAATAAAACATGGTGAACAAACACAACTATGAAAAAAATGCACAAAGTTTGACCTACACTGACATGAATCCCAAACCTTAACGGTAGAAAGTTTTTCTCATAGTAAGCAAAGCCATGGTCTGGCCCTATAAAACAGTACATTTGTTAACCTGAAAATGCTCTAAATGACACCTTAGTAAGGGCTATTCTGCACAATCTGATGATTTGGGATTTCATCAAATTAATGTCACTAGATATGCCTTATAATTAGGATAAAATATTTGAAAAGTTTTAAAAATGAGGTTATTCATTAACTCACCGATTTTCCTACAGATTGGGAACCTGAATTTAAATGATACCCAAAAATATAACTAGGTGTGCTCAAAGAGAAAACTGGTTGTGAGTCCTTAAATGGAATGCAGGAGTTTAAAATGCTATTACTATTCAGATTCTCTGAGAACATTAAAACTGCCCATTAAATGAAAACCTAATAATTGGCCCTACTGAATTGTGACATTTTGTAACCTGTTCAGAAATGCAGAAAATTGTGGAGGAAAAATTCTTTTGAGGCAGAATTTGATTTGCAATGTAATACTATTCCAAAAGCCAAGGTCCCCATGCTCATACACACAAAAGAACAACAATGCAGACTGACTAACAAAGCTGAGGAAGACTCTGGAAATCAGAGTGAAGGCCTAAGGCTCAGGACTCTTCTAAGGCAAGTTATGTTACTAGTCGGGGAAAAAAATCAACAAGCAACAGCATGAGCTCAGCATAAATCTCAACATGGAACCAACTTCTTTTTGGGCATTGCTTAAAGACATAACCAAGATAGGTCATTTTTGTCCTTTTATATAAGCCATCACAATTTTTAAACTTACTCTGCAGGATCACTAAATAAGTAAAATGTAGAGACATTAACTGGGGGAGAATCAATGGTTTCAAATCAGAAGTTTAAAAATTCTCATAGGCCAATGATTAACAAGCACCTTCGAGGTACAGGGAACTGTGTCCAGTGCTTTCCAGAGTCAAACACGAGAGACATATTCCTTGCTCTCCGGGAGGGTGCCACGTGGTAGGGGGGATGGGGCAGACATCAATAAGATACAGGCACGCTGGAGACACCAACGGGAGAAGGACAATCAAGGCAACGTAGAGCCCCTCTTGGGGGAGGGATCTCCTTTCTTGGAGGACAGAGCATGGAGACATGGCTCTGAAAGGCAGGTAGGGTTTCGATGGGGGAGACGGAAGGTAAATATCCAGACAGGAGGAAGGGTAGGAGCAAGGTAACGGCTTGAAACAGGTCTGGGCAGTAGGGGGAAGTTCAGTTTGGCAGGAAAGCAGGTGAGGAGAGGGCCGGGTGGCTGCAAAGAACACAGATTTTGGAAAACAGAGGTCTGCCCGAGGCACCGAGGGGACACTTCTGTCTGAAGACAGACACTGTTAAGGGCACTGGAAACTAGGGCAGAAACCTTCACCCATAAACTCTTTGTCTATGAAAGTATCAGGCTCCCACTTTTTGGCCCTTTATTGAGGTATCTGTCAGCAAAGCAAGCAGATGCTGACAGAAAAGGAGGCCCTCCAAAAGGAACCAATTACTGGGAAGAACTGCTGATTAAAGAGAATGGAGACAGAATATTCAGGAATTTAAAAGGAGGGAGATGAGTGAGGTAAAGCGGAAAATGCGCTGGAGAGAAGGTGCTCTAGTCAGGAACGTGATGGAGGCGAGGAAGGGGACGGACAGAGGTCCCTCGCATCACCTCCCCGCCCCAGGCTAATCCCTAAGAAAACTTACTACAGAAATCTGAGGGCCAGCAAGCTGGTGGTTTAGCAAGCCACTGGCAACCATGGGAACAGCACAAACTCACTAGCTGTGGGTTTCCACCCATACACGAAGAATTGCTCTCTTCGTTCCCATGAAAGGAACAGTAAGAAACATCCTTTTAGTTAAATAATTAATGTCAAGGGGAAATGGTCACAGCAGATGACTAAGTGGAAAAGCCTACAAAATACATATGTGTCCAGCATGATTTTTGGTATCGGTGCGACGAGTAGCATTTACTGGTGTATTTGGCCATCAGAAACCAGATCACTGAATGGTGGAAATATTTGAAAAATGCCACGTCATCAGAAATTTTTTTCTTATTTTGAATAGTTAGTGACTTCTTCTGTTGAAAGTACTACGTAATGCTTCTATTAGTATGCCGAACTCCTCCCTTTAGAAATATCTCTAATAAAAAGCACAACTAAAACAAAGGATCTTGGGGATGATGTTAGCTGGCAAGGCATGAAACATTACAGATGAGGGTTTCCACTTTTACCACTTCTAGGAAAGCAGTCCCCTACGTGAGGAACACACAGGGCCATACTTGAGGAACACAGATATCCCCAAGCTTACATTTGCTCTCATAATCAATGTAGCTTGTTTACACAGACTTGTGACTCCACTTATCTAAATATGCCCACATATAAACTACAAGTACTCCACAACAGTGCACGGTGGAAGCCCAGTGTTTTTTCAAAACACAAATGTTTCTGGGTTATCGTGCATTTCAACAAACCCATACTAATCCACATACCCGAAATACACTACAGACTTATTCTGTTTTGCATACGAGATTATATACTTCATAAATCTGGCTAACACAGTGGAGGGATGGGTCCATTGACAGGAGAGAGAAGCCATGACTCTTCACGTTTAACTTCTTGAATGTTATCAGGATACAAGTGTCTAACAGAAAAGAAAGAAACAAATTCTTTCTTTGGGGTGAAAAAGTTGACTATAGACTTAATAAAATGCTATGATGACTGCAGCCGCTAATTTTGGTCTGATGCCTTATAGCTGGAGGTAGGAAAAAGCCCTACAAGGCAATTTCGTGAACCAAAGAGACTTTTACAGCTTACAGGTGAAACTCGAATAATAATTCTGGCAGATTCTATATTCTTTATGTTAAAATATATCATCTACCAAATTAGAGCAGTGACTTTAAAATTTTTATTCACAGTAACAGTAAATCACAGGCAGGTTTCTAAAACTTAAAATGCCAGTGAAATATTTAATTGTTTCTATGTAAAATACGCATAGAAAAAAGGCGGGAAGAATATGTATGAAAGTGTTAACAACGGTTCAATCGATGATGGGGTTACAGGGAATTTTCTTTTTTTCTCTATACCTTTCTGAAGTTTCAAGATAGTCAACAATAAATATGCAATTAATTTTTTTTAAGAATTTAAACATTATGAATCGTTCAACAGACTCACCTTTTTTAAGGGATAAGAAAACTATGCAAAATATGACAAAAATGAAATAGCCCGAAGCCCATTTTAAGCAAGTGGGAACAACCTGACAAACGGCCTTGGGGACATGAAGAAAGCTTCTAGTACTTTCAAGCCACGTTGGGCTGCCGGTCTGTTTCTGGGGTGGAGATACACGAAGCACATGGAAGATGGGGCAGTGGTGGGTTGGTGGCAGGAGCGCGAGGATGTGCTGTGGTCCCTACGTGGCCATACACGGCGGGCTGGCAGATGTTCGAGAGGAGCTGCAGGAGAATAGCTTCCAACCAAGATCTTTTCCTGGAGACCCATATAGGTGGAGGTAACAGCTTTGTCTCTCTCCTACTCTGTGTAGAGATTGTTTCCTTTCAGTTTAGTCTGCGCGGCGAAACACCGAAAGTACCGAGACCGAAGCAGGGGAGACTTACCACGAGCTCTCCACCATCTGAAACAGGCACCAATGGCATAGGCACACCATTATTTAATTAGCACACATTGATTAATTTAACCTTATGTAACCACTGTCTTCTGCTACTGCTGATTTTGTTTTTGAAGTTAAATGAAATAAAGTAGTCGAAGAGTAATTAACTGTGTCCAGTCCCTTCATCCCTATGGCTATGATGACTGGGTAGCCCTCCACTGCGGAGGTTTTCTGAGAAGATGTTGGAAAAGCTTTGAAACAACTCAAAGGCATATTCTCAGGGGGTGGCACCTTCACATGAAAAAACCCTCATCTGAATGGGCCTGTTAGCAGCACTTTCCCTAACTATCTAATTTGCTCTGGAAAGAAATGCTGGGCTATATTTGTTATAATCTGTCTAACATGAAAGGTAGTAGGGAGAGGACTGAGGCAGAGATGCAGGTTAGCAGTGGTTTGAAACTTAAAAGAAACAAAGACCCAAAAAATGAGAGAACTTTTTTTAGACAAACTGCAGACGGACTCAACAGGTGACCAGATCAACGTGGGGCTGCTCCGGAGGAAGCCCTGCTCGCTTGGTCTCTTCCTCCTCCTTGGCAACCTTTAGGTGGGTGGGCCAAATTTTAGGGTTCCTTGAAACACAATTTGGGGATCACAAATTCACAGCATCCCTGGGGGGGCCGTGAGGTCTGTGGTAACTGCACAAATGGCTCATTCCACACCGATGTGGATCACTTTTAGCAGCTCTCTTTGACCACAAAGTCTAGAAAGGTAACTGTATTTTCGAGATTCTCTTGCCACTGGTGCCAGATGTGGGTCAGGTTTTGTGAGGCAGATGTTGGTGCAAAATTTGCAAAGTGGATGTGAGCCATATGAGGCAACTGGGAGGAGACGGGCACCTCTGGTGAGTGAGACAGAGTGTGCGTGTGTGTGCCACGTGCACGCACACAGGGGAGGGGATTTCTTGGGGACAGCTTTGGCAGAGACTACGGAGTCTAGCTCCTGCATCGTGGATACCATGTGATGTAGGACCGCGGCAGTGCACCGGCCTCGTGGCTGGGCTGACGCTCCAGCTGCTGCTGTGTAGCATCTAAAAAAGCTTCACTGGTTTCCCCAAAGAGTCCATAAGCTACTCTCGTAAATCTCTTTCTGCTTAAATCAGCTGGATGATCCTATCCTCCTGAATCTAAGAATCTTAACCAATACAGCATCTAAAAATAGGCCCCAATTATCTCACCATCTCACATGGGGCGTCTTCAGCATCACCCCTTGTTTGTATCCCTACTGAACCTAACACTATTTTTATTTTCTAAAAAGATTTATTTATTTGAGAGAGAGAGAGAGGAAGAGAGAGAGAGAGAGAGAGAGAGAGACCACAGGCAGGAAGGGCAGAGGGAGAGAGAGAATCTCAAGCAGACTCCCTGCTGAGTGCAGAGCCCAATGCAGGGCTTGAGTCCACGACCCTGAGATCATGACCTGAGCTGAAATCAAGTCAGATGCTTAACTGACTGAGCCACCCAGGTGTCCCCTAACCTATTTTTATCATGTAGACGCTGAATCAATATTAGTTAAATCACATCTCTATAGCCATAGCATTATGCTGGACTAACTGTAACATCCTTTAGCTCCTTATTAGACAGTAAGGCGAAGTTGAAATAATACATGTAAGAGACACCTCAGCGATCAAGGAGTTGAACCACTGTAATTGTTAACTATGTTCACGTCTCTGGGCAAAGAAAGCAAGGCATTAGAAACAAAGGTCTTGATTTCCTGTCATTTGGATGGGAAGACAGAAACAAGCCAAAAGCTATCTTTTAAGATATAATAGAAAAAAACAGGAATATATTATGATAATTCACAACGAATCTGAATTTGATCACTAAAGAATGGCATGCTTAAAGTTCTATGTCTTACTGAAAAATAAGAAAAAAGGAAAAGAAAAACTGGGCCCTTTATCTTTAAAAAATATGCTGTCAGCATGGTCTCATATATATATCTATATATATAGATATATATAGATATATATATATAAACTAAGTATTTGATTACTGACAGCACAACTAGTTTCTTCATTGAGAAAAGACTATTTGAAAGGACTTTTCTTTCCCTCTGTTCATACACAATCTTTATTTCATTTTCTATAAGTGGTTAGACAAAGGTCAAATGATAACTTTAAATATTTAAACTGGTCAATGACAGTCAAGCAGTTGGATATTTCTCTAGTTTATTGTTAAATATGGATTGCCTCAGAGGTAATCTCAGGTACATTGCAAGGCTTCTTAATGAGTTATTAGTTATGAAACTATGAAGTAATTCTGAATTTTAAATAAGACCAAAGAATAGACTGGAGTACAACAAATTAAAGACACCATAATTATGCAATATCATGAGACATATTAGATAGTCACACTATGCATACATCAAAAAATACATTAATAAACTGAACATATTAATAAAAAGCTAAGTCTGGCCCTTCAAGACCTCAACACTAATTGGAAAGGATTTTGACAGAACATCTTGAATAACTTTCATTATCAATTTTGGCAAGCTATTTTTCAGCTACCTAAATAATGGTTATTTCTACACTCCACAGTGCATCTATTAAAATCGAAGATCTGAAAAATATCATTAGTGAGGATGAGTGAAGTAGCAAATGTTCAAATGCCACAACCTGAATTTGAATTTATTAGTGTGAGGTAAATGATACGTTTCATTTCATTTTCCTATATTTTACTTTTATAGTGTCCACTTCAAGTCTATCATACATTTGCAATTATATATTGTACACTAATTACATATTATGCACTAGATTGCAAATTTTGGCCATCTTTTTAAGATCATGCATTCTGATCACTTTAAAAACCCTTCCAAAGTGTGATGATTTAATGGATTTAATTCTTTTTTTAAAAAAGGATTTTATTGTTTTATTTATCAGAGACAGAGAGAGAGAGAGAAAAAGAGTGCATAAGCAGGGAGAGTGGCAGGCAGAGGGAGAAGCAGACTCCCCACTGAGCAAGGAGCCCAATGCAGGACTCGATCCCAGGACCCCTGGGATCATGACCTGAGCTGAAGGCAGACCCTTAACCAACTGAGCCACCCAGGCGTCCCTAATGGATTTAATTCTTAAAGAAAACATTTCATAGCAAGGACAGATTAACCTCACAATGAAAACAAGCACATCAGTGCCAGATATTGGTGAAAAAGTTACAAAAGGTAAATTTTACCTACAATAGCTTACTCCTGCAACCAAGACAGATTTATCCCTTTTCTCTTTGTTGTTGGAAACAAAGTTATTGTCCAAAAAAAAAAAAAGAATATCAGATCATTTAGTTTAAAACGAAAAAGTTCTAGGGGTGCCTGGCTGGCTCAGTCAGTAGAGCATGTGATTCATGATCTTGGGGTTCGTGAGTTCAAGCCCTACATTGGGCATTGAGCTTACTTAAAAAAATTATACAAATTAAAAAGGGTCTAGCCAAAAGGGAAGTCCAATTAGCTATAGCAGAGTAGAAAGTACCTGTTATAGGAATATGGTTTATTAAGGTTAAAAAAAAAGGCAACTGTGTGACACATTAATGCCTCTAACTATTCTTGATTTTAGTATTAGATTTGGTTCCACCAAAGATGCCCCCTTGAGGTGAAATGTCTTCTATGTGTATCTTTTACATAGATGGCCATAGGTACCCTGTTTGTTCAAGGATATTATTTTGTGAATACCTAGGCTTTAGCTTTCACTTTTAGTTAAATGGGAGCCTTCCTTGCTCAATAAATATGGAACTTGCCTCAGCTCATGATGTTAGACAATAGAAAAAGAAGGAAGAGATTGTAGCCTGAGCTGACTCCTGCACTCCGCCCCCACCCGCACCCCAATTCCCCTAGACAAGGAGGTTCTTTACTTCCTGGTTCTTTTAGTTGGGGTCTTGACTCAGGGACTTCTTATGCTCTCTTTTCCTTTTCTCACTGGAACGAAAACACTCACACAGCATATGCATGATCACATTGCAACAGTATAAATTAAGTTTATGAATGATGTCCTTCACTTATTGCCCCTTTCTCTCACACAGTGATATTTGTAACTCACTAGCTATAGGACTTCCAAAGCTGAGTGATTTGTAATGTAATACTTCTTGAATCTCTAGAGTAATTTCAGCATTAGTTACAAATAAAAGTTGGCTCTCTGCATCTCTTAACCTTGGGAACATGAACCTTTAAGACTTGGAGATCAAATACCAACATTCCCCTAGGACTGCTGTGCACATCTGCATTTCTGGACATAGGACTTTTTTTGTTCCCAATCAAGTATAATCTCACTTCATAACTTCTAACTTTTGGCTCAGTGCTACCAGGATTTCCCGGCAAGCAAAGAAATGAAGCCTGAGGATTTTGTGCTTAGAGGTTTGGAAATCTGGCAAATGCGACATTAAAATGAAAGTATTTCATCTTGAACCTCAACATAGCGAAATGCAGTTAAAATATAAAGAAACCAAACTGAGGCTTTATATATTCCAAATCTGTACCTGTATTTTGATGTTGCCAGGTATTTGTACTAACAATTCTGTGTTTAGGGCAAAATGGAATGAAGAGTCCCCCAAATTTTCCTCTGGGATCTTCCAGCCATTTGAAGTAATCACTAATTCCTGCTTCCATGTTCAAGTCAGGCATCCAAGGGTTGCTATTCCTGGCTGATTTTGTTCTGTGTTTAAATGGTATGATTGTTAGTCTCTGCATCTGGGTCCAAACCAATTTAACACGGAAAGTTAGTTCAAGGATTCCAGGCACCTTTAAGTTATCTTGAAAGCCGGCTCTGAAGATAGCTTGAGTTATTAATGTACAATAATGAAAAACGCCCTTCTGACTCACCAAACTCAAGGGTTTATATGGTTTCCTTAATACCGACCTTTAGGATCCAGTCAATGAAGTAGAATTTATTTTCAAATAACTTAATTTGGTATCCATTAGCACTCTTTGGGACCTGAAAGTCACAGAATTTAGGTGTTTCTTACATTCAGATATTGTGAGCACAGGTTACATGTAAAAAAATTTCCATGAGAATTTAGCCAGGCAGCACATTTCATAGTCCTGAATGTCATTAAGGCGGTGGTATAGACTAACTGCTCTCAAACAATAGCCATGGCTTTTGTTTCTTGCTATGTTTATCCACTTTATAATGTTAAAAAAAAAAAACAAAAAAAAAACCAAAAACAAAACACCCAAATAATCAGACAGCAGCACAGTCAGGAATGATTAGGGGAGGAATTTCCTTCATCCCAAACTGACTTTTACAATAGCTGTTGTTTGTCTATGGACTCATTTATTGTTGTTGGTTGAGAGCCAATATGAGTAATGGTTAAAAGTATGGGTTTTATTTGGAATCGGGCTTGTGTTCAAATTCTAGTTCTGCTACTTATTAGTTCTTTGACTCCAGGTGACTTAATTATGTTTTAGGCCTCAGTTTCCTCCCCTCTCAAATCAGTTGTAAAGATCAAGAGAGACGATTTATTATAAAGTACACTGCATATGGCTGGCTTACAGTTCTCTCTCAATAAATGGAAGCTATTTTTCAGTTGTCAGTATATTTCCTCTTCTGTAAGCTCTTTGATGGGAAGGGCTATTTCTGGTAATTCTTTGTACATCATACAGAACTTAGCCTTGTAACATGGTAGGAAAAACACTGGCTTAGCTGTCAGGAGACCAGCATTCAACATCCAACCTTGCTACTTACTAGCTATGAGATTTCTGGCAGAGTTAGTATGATATATGGGTCTTAATATGGCTACCTGTGAAATGGGGAGAATGTTTCACCTCACAGGGTTCTGAGAGGGAGCTAAAAAATATGGCTAAAAAAATAAAATATATTTTATAAACTGTAGTATGCTGTTTAAATTTAGGTTATTGTCACTGTTTTATTCTACTCGAAGTAAGAGCTACTATTCTTGAGCACTTACTATGTGCTAGATACTGTGTGAGTGATTTATAAGTGCTGTGTCACTTAATCTTTACAACAATTCAATAAGGTCTGTTCCACTATTATTCCCATTTTGGGAATAATATTCCCATTTTCCTCATTCCTAAATGAGGAAACCTAAGCTTGACTCCAACCTGAGCAGTCTGGCTCTGAAACCTTCACTCTAAACTGCTGTCACAGAGTGAGTCCCAGAACTTTAGGAAAACGAGCTAGCCATTTCTGAATCCACTAATGGCAGGTTTAGGTGGCTGGAGCGCAGAGGAGACGGTCACCTCATGTGAGGTGATAGCAGATACCACAAGGAAAAAGAAGAGAGAATCCAAACCATCAGACTTGCGGCCAGAGAGTTTTTCCAATTATGTTCAGATTTCTGAAACACAAATATCCCATTCTAGTATGTTTATGTTCAACTCTACTGAAATTACCAAGGAAGGCTTAAGAGGGGAAAAAAAAAAATCACCTCAATTCTACATCTGGCCATGAGTACAACTTTGGGGCTTGGGGGTTTGGGAAAATGCGAGCGGACTGGCCAGGGTGGAAACTAATACTTGGTGACGTGATACACTCATTGCTAAAAAACCACAGCTCAGGTGTACGGTAGACACAAACGGCCATGGAGGTGGCCACCTCCACGAGGATTCTCCTCTCCAGACAGACTGAAGAAACCCCAGAGTAGAGGTCATCTAGCAGCAAGAGCTGTGGCTTTACCAGGTACCAGTCTTTGGCTGGCTACCAACCAATGAACTGCTGGAGAATGAGGCCCAAGACAATACCCTGCCTGTGTTCGACAATGAGAGCACGAAGGGTGTCAAAACATGTGTTTAAGCATATGAGAACAAAGAACATAAAGATGTGTGAGACGGGTGTTAAAACATCAGTTCAAACATGTGTTTAACCATGTGTGAGCAAAAGGGTGTTAAGCCATGTGGTAAAGCAAGTGTTAGAGCATATTCTATTACAAATGTTTCTCATTTGGAAGCTTAAATTATTTTCTGCCTAATCCAGTGTTGCTAAGCAATAGTTCTGTGTTGTCCTAACTTAACACAATAAGTTATTAAACTGAAAAAAAAAATTGAAGTTAGAATTCTTTTTTCCTGTCTTGGTTTCATCATGAGGAATTTACATCTATAGTTTTCAGTAAACACGGTGGTGGTGTTCTGTAGTGTAAGCAAAAACTGGGGTAATGCTCCATGTGCAGGAAGCCAACAGGCAGAGACTGGGGTAAACCATGGTTCATGTGGTGAGATAAATATACAGTGTTTGGAAGAGAGAATGGTGTAGCATTCTAATCCTCAAGTTTGATAAGCTGCATGGTTCACCGACTTGGGGTGACTGTCTCTTCTAGGGAAACTTGCCAACAGCTAGATTCTGCTTTTGGTTTTCATTTTTGAATACATAAAATGCTGCTCTAGAGAACAGGGATTCTGATGGTTCTTACAGGCAGTAAAACGTGATCGAGACTGACTTTAAGGTTCCTTTGACATTACTTGCTAAATATATTAGTTTATGAATCTACAATGCAACTGGAAGCTTCCATTCCAAAGCAAATGAATCCTCTTATTTTAAAGTATGAATACACAATCCTGGATATTACTCTGAAAAGAATGAAAGTAGATGAAAATCAGAATGTGCTATTGATGCCTTTCCATAGGGTAAAGAAAAAGAGCTTAAAACAAATGTACATACACTAACAGAGATAAAAAATTTCAGTTAGCTATCTTGTTTCTTATTATGAAACAAAACTATAAACAAAATAAGCCAGTAAACCTGTTTAAGCCCACTCATTTCTCTGTTGGGAGTGGATATAGTATCAAATATTCTTTTTAAACATACCCCAAACAGAAGAAAAGCAAAAGATCTGCAAGTTTGTGCTTAAACCCCATTTCCTATGCAGTAAATTGATATGGCTCTTTCTGCTTCACTAGAATGATTTGTGTATAAATGCTATTTGATTATACCTAGGAAAATACTTTTGATCATTCTGAATAAAGAAAAATCGATATAACCATTAAAATCAAAATATTGCTTTCCCAATCACCTTTTGCCTCGAGATCATGGAATGTTTCGTTGAAACAGAAATTGGCAAGAGAGAAACAAACAATTAAAGCCAGTGTCTTCTGTCAGCCACCCTTGCAGCAAAGGTCATAGGATTTTTGAATACTTCTCTCTGCCTGTTCACTTGTGTCACTTAATGATTTGTTCATGCAGTTCGGTCCGTCCTCAAGAAAATACAATTCCTCAGCAGGAAAAAACACAGTCCCTGGGTGTTGTGACCTGACTCTTTGTTTCAACAAGTTCCGGAGTGTACACTAACAAAGCAGTGATTATTATTTTTTCTTCTTGGAGACACAGCCCAAATGAAGAAAACTAAGGAAGCAGGATCCCACCAAGGAAATACTAGAGGAAGGTTGTGCAGAGGCTTTCTTAATTTATGTTCAGTTATTTTATGGTTGACCAAAACAAATGCACTGATTGGCAAATTCATTTTAGCAATCCCGCGTTCCTTCATTAGTAAGGCATTTCACTTTTAATAGTGCAAAACGAACACAGAATGCCGACCATGTATTTTCTGTCAATACTAAATCCACCCTGAGAGCAGAAGCTATTTCACTGAGGTTAGTTTCCAAATGCACCTAAGTCAGGCTCACAGATAATGTCTGTGTTGCAAACATGATAAAACATCTGTAAATTTCATGAGCCGAAGGGAAGAACTATAAAGGGGGACACTTTGGGGTACTCAGAACCAGCTGGAATTGTGAGTCAGGTCCAGTTAATTGAAGGCTCCCTGTGTGTAGTCAAATAAGCCTGCGAACACACCCCACTTTGTAGAAAACAGAACCAGACAAACAGCCCAGATGGAGATAGAGCTTTGAGATACTACTTCTGAATTTCTCTTGAGGTGCCCATTTGAATACATATAATCATTTTCCTTAATTACATTTTTCTCTAGATATGGGCTACTCCATAAACAAAACACACTGGGGGCAAGTAGGGGCAAGAGGTTCTTTCGGTAAAAACTCTTCCCCGGAGAACTCTGTTACGATGTTAGGTAGACGAATGTGGTACAGAAGGAGTCTTGTGTAACAATTTGTCCTTTTAATCAAACTTTTCAGAAGGCAGCAAAAATGATTAGAAAAGTAATTTTAGCCTCTTCTGCTTTCTATTTGAAGTGACCATCATTAACCTCAGTGGACGGGTCACGTGTGGAGGGAAAGGGCTCTTGAAGGAGTAAGTTTACAACCATGGTCTTTTTGCTCTCGGGCTGTTGGGTGAAGGAAAGTGCCGGCCCAAGGCATATTCAGGGTCCTTTCACCCTGCCTCAAGCTCTGTGCCTTTCCTGGAATAAGCCTGTCAGGGTTTCTAAACAGTGTAGGGAGGAACTCTCTGTCATAAACTGGAACCTTATTTGCAAGTGTGTGTTTAAAGCAAGCTAGAGAACTTTCACAATGTCCCAAATAGAGACTGGGCAATTGCCTCTTGAGGTTGGCACCACTTCCCTTTTTTTGAACAAAACAACCTCAGCAATTATGGGAAAAAAGCAAAGCCAATGCAAATAAACCAACAAGTCCATTTATCTTTTTCACCTTAAACATTAAAAAATATAGTTTTTTTTTAAAGGCTTAAGAAAATTAGAGGCCTTTTGTTGGTCTCAATACTTACGCCCCTTTCTTCTACTTAATCTGTTTCTTACTAGCGCTTGTAGAATCAACCCCAAATTAGAAATCTTGAACTTTAAAATACTTTATGTAATTTAATGCAAATGCTTCAATCTGAAATGACAGCAGTAAATACCATGCAGAAAAGTTCAAGGTAGGTACCATTTACGATAAGTATTTCTCTACATTCCAAGTTTTCATTTTTGGAAACTAATAGAAAGACAGAGCTCAAAGAAATTTCATGTATTACATTTCCTATGTAATTTAAAGATAATTCAATGAGTGGAAGATGAATTTAGAAATTTTAGTCAACTGATTTACTTTGCAACATTTGCTTTCGGAGACCAACTCCAGATTGAATACGATTATTTTTAAAAAACTGAATCATCAAACTTTCTTTAAAGGAGGTTAGAAGTAAAAATTTACCCCCCAAAATGAGACTAAACTCTGCCATCCACAGGTGTGCTTTCAGACAAGTTTAGAGAGTTTTCTCCTAAATGTGTTTTCTTCCAGATCTTTATTAAAATGCAGGGAGTTAAAAGTTGGCAAGGTTTATATAAACCAAAATCATAACTCACTTGGTTCTTTTTTTTGACAGTTCCTTTGTTCATTCATTCATTCACCCACCCTTTCATTCATTCAAGCATTTCCTGGGTGTCCATTCTGTCCCAGGAGCTAGCAAGGCACGGTGGAGGTAAAGTAAAATAGGTTTCAGTCCCTGCCCTTGAGCAGCGAAAGGGCTGTGTGTGCCATGGAATAAAGCAGGCAAGTATGACACTGAGCGATGGGGTGGGGATGGGAGTGGGACAGGAGAGTTGACATTAAAATAGATAAGCTCTTTCCAGTTTGTGATCAGGAATGCCTAGTTGCTCAGCGGGACAGAGACCGAAGAGCACATGTGGCCCCAGGGAGACTCTGCAGGCACGTGTGCCTGCAGGCCAGAGTACCTCCTATGTCTCCAGGGGTGGCACTCAGGAAAGAGTAACCATGGGCCTGGGAATTCACTTTTTGTACTTCTCTGGGAAGCTGAGAGGATAGATAATGTGATCATTGCTTTTTTCAATCATCATTTGCTACTGGGAAACTCCCTCTGAACATTCTTTACATTTTCCATAATAGAGGCACCTTGAGCCTTGCGTCAGGTTAAGTTTTTTATTTAAAAAAAATCGCCTCTAATTTTAAATGACTTGACATTAAAACTGCCCACAGTTTTAAATTTTCCTTAACTTTAGAGGAATTAAGTGAATGACACTTCTGTTTAGGAGACAGGAAGACATGCATCCCTTCACTTATATATGTTTTGCTATTTCCTTCTGTTTCGAGTCCATGTTTGAGTGCTTAAGTTATCAGACGCTGGGAGTCAAAGTGAGAGAAAATAGAAAATATTTCTAGTTGCTAATGGTATTTTGCTTGTGCTAGTAAGAGAAACACTTATTCATCAAACATTTATTGAGCACCTATTATGCACCAGGCACCAGGCTTACTGACATGGTGATAGAGAGATGAAAGCCAGTCCTCTCTCTGGGGACTCGTGGTCTAGTGGAGGAGATGGGCAGGGACCTGACAAGGCCAGCACAGCAGGGTTCCCGCAGTGCTATGTGCAGCCCGCTGGAGGCTTGAGAGCTCATTTTAGGCAGGACAGAGATGATTATTTTTTATTTTAAATATTCATAACTGCTCAACATTTTATTTAGGATATTAAGTTCTGCACTTAATATGTAAAAAAAAAAATACATAACTAGCACATTCAAACCATGATTACATGGGTAATTCTCTGTGTAATAAAGCTTAAGAAAGTATTTCAGATTAAGCAAGGGTGTGCCAACTTAAAGAAAAATAGCAGTAGAGGTATTAGGCAGGTAGGGCCAAGGCTAAAACTATGATGGTATGACTCAAATCACTGAAGTTTGGGAAATAATGCAGATTGACTTGGGTAAATCAAAAAGGATGCCGTTTTATAAGGGTTGGAATCCTCATTGTATGTTCCCTGGCCTGAAATAAGATGCCATGAAAGAGGCATATACTTCTAGGAGAGCATAGGGAAGGGAAGAGCACTAATATGGCCTGGAGGATGCAGAGGGGTTTCTAGAAAGAGGAGACTCAGGATGAGAAGAGGTTATGTTGAAAACAGTATTAGGGCCCTTCGTATGTAGAATGCTTGAATCTTAGGTTTGGATGGAACCTGAGGGATCATCTGTTATACTGTCTGTAATTAACTATAAAATACTTCTGTGTAGGTAGTGTGACAGAAATGTGTGTGTTAGTTGGTTTTAATCCATACCCTCGGGTAGTCAGTGTATAATTGAAGTGGCCTAAGGGGAATACACACTTCAGGGGTGTTTAGTTCACATTTAAAAGACTAATGAAAAGCGATATTCCACAGGCAGCTACTATAAGTGTGGCAGCTATCTTTATTTTATTAATTAGCTACTCTTAATTAGCATAACTAATAATTATTAATGAGGGCATTAGAAATGGCATTGAAGCTATGTGGACTGGCTAGAAATGGTGTCCTTGGCACTCCCACAGCCTGCATGGGAAGGCCATCAGAATCTAGTCACCCTGGAATGGTGTCTTTGACTCAGGATTCTGACTGAGTCACTGAGAGGAGTTTCTCACCTGAGTCTGACTAGAAGGTTAGCCAAAGTCTTATTGCTGGAATATTCTCATATCTGCCTCTAGTGATCCTTTCAGGCAAGTGGCTGTCAATGCAGCCTCCCAACAGGACAGAGGACAGGGACTTCACTGGGCCCATAGAACAAGATGGATGGCTGTTTTTGTGCCTGCTTGAAGACATGCTTCTAGGTGTGGCAGAATTCAGTCTGAAATTTGCCTTCATTTTGACATATTACTTGGGAAACAGGCATAGCCCTCAACCACCACCAACTCATCTGTTTCCAACTGTCTATGAAAAACCCAGTGATCATGAAAGACCAAATTTGCTAGAATCAGATCTAAGCTGAACTTGCTCTCTCAGAGAGGTAAAGGGATTTGCCAAAGGTCACACATCTAGTTAATGATAGAGCTAAGTTTAGAATGTAGGACTTCTTGTTACCATCTTCCTGGTCAACCAATGGTTGTTTGACCAGGGATGCTCATCCCAATCATCTGCAGAACTTTTAAACCATGCACATTCTCATGCCCAGCCCAGGAGAATGTAATTCTGTAGAAGATCTGGAAGTAGGGGCACAAGTATCTATGTTTTCTAAAAATCTGTGCAAGTTACTCTCTGATGTACACACACAAACACATACATACAAGTGATATCCCACTATCCCACGATACTAATAAGTACAAACTGTGCAATAGCTCATGTTCTATATTATCTTATTTATTTGTTTGTTTGTTTATTATTTTTAAGGAATTTCTATACCCAACGTAGGGCTCGAACTCACAACCCCGAGATCAAGAGTCAGATGCTCTACCAACTGAGCCAGACAGGGTCCCTACATTATTTTATTTTTATAACAAATCACTGAGTAAGATATCCTTAGTATTTTATAGATGCAGAAATTCATGCTGAGAGAAGTTAAGTAAATTGTCCAAAGTGACAGCTTATAAGTGGCAAGACTGAGATTCTGACTCAGATTTATCTTTCTCCGCCAATCTGCTTTTAACCACGATGCCCTGCCACACATCATGGGACATAATATTGCTGGGAAGAATTTCTAAGGCAGGGGTCACAGACCCACAGGTGAGAGGAGGATGACATAAATGAGCAAAATGGGCCATACAGGAACCGTGGTGAACTGGAGACCACGTGCCCATCTAAAGGGCTCTGAGTTTTAATTGTTGACGGCTATTTTGAATGTTTTAAGAGTAACTATGCAGAGCAACTGGAACTCTCACACATTGTTATGGGAATACAAAATGGGTCAGCCACTTTGGAAAGGTTCTTATAAAATTAAACATATACTTACCATATGACCCAGAAATCCTACCCGTAGATATTTACCCAAGAGAAAAAAAAAACCTATGTCCACAGAAAGATGTGTACGCAAATGTTCAGATACCATTATTTATATTAGATCCAAACTAGAAGCAACCTGCGCCTTCATAAACTGGTGAATGTAAATAAATTGCATTAAATCTCTACTATGGCGTATTCCTCAACAACGAAAAGGAATGAAATAGCAATCCACACAATGACACAGATGAATTTCAAAAACTCTATGCTGGTGGAAGAAGGTATATGCAAAAGACAAAATACCGTATAATTCCATTTACGTGAAATTCTAGAGTAGGCAAAACTCTACTGTGAGAAAGCAGATCAGTGGCTGCCTGTGAGAGGTAGGAGGGAAGGGAGCTGAGTGCAAAGGGCCCGGAGGGAACTTTCTAGAGCAAGAGCAATGTTCTGTCCTGATGTGTTGTACAGGTTACACAAGTGCACCCAAACTCATCGGACTCTAAATGTGTGAATCCTACTATATGTGAGTGATACCTAATAACTCAATTTAAAAAAAAAACCAAAACTGCAGACAAAAACAAAACAAAACAGAAAAAAAAAACCCAACAAAAAAACACCCAAAAAATCCAGAAAAGGAAAAAAAGTTCTGCAGGCCACTTACGGCCCAAAGCTTGCAGTTTTCAACCTCTGGTCTCAGTAGAGAGATTCCGTTTCAGCTGCCCCCCCGAGGAAATACAAAAGATGACAAGAAGTCATCCATCATCCTCCCCAAGGCTAGGCTCAGGAAAAATGGTGAAGTTCTGTGTTCATCCCCTTCCTCCATTTCTCCTCCTTCATCAGGTGCAAAATGCTTCCATGCTGCCCCCTGGCTGTCCGGCACCTCCTACCACGGCACCCCACTCAGTCTCCTTCTGACGCAGCTCCAGAACCACCCTTCCCTTCAGCCCTCCTCCCTACCTCCTTTTCTCAGAGCTGCTCCTCAATGCTCTGCACGAGACAGAGGCAAATTTCACCTGCTTAACACACCACCAAGGACGTGCCATGGGCGACACTGACTAAGTCACCATGAAGGTACCGGCACTTGACAAAGATGATGCGTGAAACCCTAAGATGATGGCAATTATTTCCTCTCAGTCAGTTAGGGAATGCTTTGGGAAAAGGGGGCTATTTCTGGAATGCTCCACATTTATCTCCGCCACAGAGTGGCCTGCCTGCTTTGTTTATACTTACGCTTTGTCGCCAACATTATCACGAACCACCTTTAAATGAATATATGCAAGCCATCTGTGTGGAGAGTATAGGAGGTATGAGGACACCTCAGTATGCATTTATCAAAACTCACGGCGCTCTTAAATATCAGGCTGGGCAACTCTAAGACATAGTAGAGGGAGCCCTTCCGTTTCCTCAAAAACCGATGAATGCCAGCTCTATGCTTTCCCGAACTCTACCAATGTCCTAATAAATGGATTAAAAAAGACAAGACGGCAACAGTACCAAATTGACTACAGTAGCACAAGCTATCATGCGAAGTTAAAAAGAAAAAGGCAGAACTTAAAATCTGTAACAGTGCCACATAAAGAAAAATGTTAACATCTGAATAAAGATGAAAAAAAAGAAAAGATAATTGTAGGTGTCTTGGGTTATGGGTGATTTTATTTTCCTTTCCTTTTTAAAAATGTTGTTTCTCTTTTGCTTTGATAATACTGTCTGTGGAATAAATACAAATCAGAAGAAGAAAAAGAAATCACCCAGACTGGATCACAGCCAGCACACTGTGCTAACCTGTCACCCATCAGTTCACGTCTGTTGACTGTTCATACTTCCTTCTCCTGATAGATTTGAAGGCCAAGGGATTTTGTAGTAGAACCATACCAGTTACATACAAGAATTTCATCAACCCTTTCGTCATGCTGATGAGGACAACAGCTTCTTTTCAGGCCGGCTGCTAAGCAACCCCATTTGCAAGTGGAAATAATAAAATCCAGAGAACTTGATTAACAAGGCAGGTGTGTACCTAGAAAGAACCCCAGTGCCAGAGATGACTTTTACTTGGAAAAAAATGTCTTAAAGATTTTTATTTATTTATTTGAGAGAGAGAGAGAAAAAGAGAGAGAGAGGGAGAGCACAAGAGTGGGGGACAGTCAGAGGGAGAAGCAGACTCCCCAATGAGCAGGGAGCCCAATGTGGGGCTCGATCCCAGGACCGGGACTCTGGGATCATGACCTGAGCTGAAGGCAGATGCTTAACTGACTGAGCCACCCAGATGGAAAATTTTTTAAAAATGATATCTTGGCAAGACATGTGGTTAATACTTTTTTCCCCAAAGCAAAACTGGATTAAAAAACTTCCAAGTCCTATTAAAGCAAAACTGTTGCTTTAAAAACAAACAAACAAACAAACAACAAAAGGTAGCACAACACCAGGCCCAGGCCAGTTTCAGTCAATGTTGTGAAGACTGATTTCAGTCCATCCAGACTCTGATATGTGACCTCCTGAAATCCTCCAGGATCTAGCTCCGCTTTACCTCCATACCGACCTATTCTCAGAGAAGAACCTGATTATGTCACACTGGTGCTCACGCAGCATCTGAAGACACAGCCAAGCCTAATGATCAAGAGAACAAGCTCTATAGGGAGGATTCTTGGGCATTGGCTCAGAATGGTATTTTTGATGGCAAAGGGCTCCTAAAGAAAAATCCCACCTTTTGTTGGAGTAGGTCTATTCTGCCTACACACACCTGTACTTGCAATACCTTTCAGAATCCTTAGGAAAACAATGAAAGTAGGGATGTTTAGGAGGAAATAAGACCTTGTGAGACAAAACTCGTCAATGGGTTACATGAAAGCTATGAAAGAACGTGGCCTTTTAATGAGGTTCGTTCTGCCTAGCGCAGGTAGTGGGGTATTCAGTAAGAAATAATGATGATGGGAAAGGTGGGCCATAGGTTTTTAGGCCATTATGATGTTGCCAAGCTTTTATCTCCCCAGTGGAGGGTAAAGATGGGAAGCAGATGACTGGGCACAAGTGCAAACATGTTGTGAGGTGACCCATATTCTAATGTTGAAAGGGGAACATTAGAAAACAAAAGGCAAAACTCGTAAAGTTGACAATAAGGAGCTGATTTGAATTATCTGCCATGCCTGCCTTACAAGATGCTACCTCCCTGTTCATGCTGTTTCCTTAGCCTGGAATCCCTTTTAACTTTGCCTGGGCAAATGTTACCCCTCCTTCAAGGGCCATTACAAATGCCATGTCATCTATGAAACTCATCCTGATTACTCCAAGCTGCCAATAATCTCCAGACTCTGGGAACTGTGCACTGAGGTTTCTGATTACCAAACATCTTGAGTTAGTACTTCTGCACTCCTTATCTCTTTCTGATTAGGGCATGAGTTTTCTGAAGGCAAGAGTCATCCTCCATCCCTATATACCCAGAAAAGTTCCTTTCACATATTTGTAGAGTGAATTACCACTTTCCCCATAAATGGTTCCCAGGGTAGGAGCATTAAGAGGGGATATCATTTCCTGCAGGTAAGTGACCATTATTGTTGGAGATTAGACTTTTCCCCAGGAGGAACAGAGAAGGGAAATGAGGGGTAGGGAAATGTGGGAGGATGCCTGGCCTATGGTAGATGGGTCTGTATAAGGCTGTCATGATGTCAAGCACAGGCAGTCATGCCTTGTCTACAAGATGCATCAGTAGTCTCCATCAGTGAATCGAGATGCCACAGTGGACTTTGCCAGGCAGCATTTGGAATGACGCCTAAATCTTGCCTTACTATATTACTGAGAGAGACCCTTAAACCTCAAAGAAGATTCATCTAGAGAAACTGGCACATGGGATTTCATTTTCCCTAAGGCTTCCATGCCTTGTGTCAGTAAATCATCAATAATTAAACAGCAACAGTTAAAACAAGACCACCCAGGCATACAGGCCCAAGGGTTGAGCTACAGAAATGGTTTGTATGGTCCCCTTATCTAGGGCAATTTTAAAGATCACTCACAGTCTCCGGTTTAAAATGGTGCCTGGGTGATGGCTCCTGATGTTGCATCTATCAAAGTACCCATTAAACTGAATGAAAAAATACTAGGTGATGATAATTTACAACACCAAAATGGACATCATAAATTGCCAGAGCCTGGAAGGATTTTCTACCACTACAAAATATGAATGGGGCTAAAAAATGTAAGCAGTAGTTCACCCTCCAAAAGTCTGCTACTAGATTAAAAAAAAAAAAACTGCAATGTCCATAAAAAGCAGAAACTGAGCAGCTGTCTCTCTTATGAGTGGATGTTTCAGCTTACGAGGTATTTGGACTACTGTATTCATTCCTCTTTCTCCATGCTCCGCATCTTATTTCTTTTCTACAGCCAGCAAGAAACTTGAGTTCCTAGGAAAACAATAAATCAACATTGAAGAGCAACAGGAAGGGTGTGGTGTAAGGTACTGAATGCTGGGAAGTGTAGTCTTCCTAAGTAAAGTGTGCCTGTATGGGGTGGTAGAGGAGAGGACAGTTGAGCATCCAAGGGCTGGATATTTCTCATGTCAAAGTCATGGAGTTGGGGGAAAGAAGCATTTCCATTTCATTCCCATAAAGACAGTCTGGAAGACAAAGGACAATCACTAGACAGGGCTAAGCATAGAAAGCTGCCATCCATTTGCAGATCCAAGAAGAGGTTTTTCAAGAGTAATCAAACCAAATAAAAACTCAAAACAACATGAGGACGATGGAAAACAGATCCTACAGAACAAGGGAAAAGAAATGGCATCTTAAGAGTCAGAGGAAGAACGTGATTCTTTATAGATTTCCACATCATATACTTATCCTGAAAAAGTTCCTTGAAGATATGTCCCAGCTGACCACAAAATTAGATTAAGATGAAGGACTCAAGAATGGCAAAGTCACAAATGAGAGAAACATTTATTCTCTTCAAGGACACCGCCTTGAGAGATTAATCTATGAATGCAGACACATAGCATCAGGGTATGGCAAGAGCTAGACAAATCCTACATGTTTAACATAAAGGAAATAATCCTATGAGAGAATATTATGTAACCATTATAAGTAAGAATTACAAAGAGTTTTTCATGGCATGGGAAAATGCTTTCAATATAATCTCAATGTAAAGAGTGGGATATAAAATCGGGTATGTTGTATGGTCTCAATTATATAAATAAAATACACAGGAAAATACATAGAAAAAGCTTGGAATGAAATATGCCAAAACTTTACAGTTGCTATATTTCACCACTGTGATTATGGATGGCTTTCTCCCTGTTTCTTGATAAATTTCTTTTTCTACAAAATAAGAGGTTTTAAAGAACTTTTATTATTAGAAAAGACTTTTAAATTAGGAAAAAATGTAATTATGAAGACAACGTGGAACCAGAAATATGTGTAAGATATAATATTAAGTGAGAAAAGCAACATAATAATCTACATGGATCATGACTGAAAGAAGGGAACATTTGTATCAAAGAGGGTAGTTTGTTTCACGGTGGAGGGATTAAATATGATTTTTTCCTTTAAAAATTACCTGTATTATTGCTATTTTGTGTTTTATAGCAAAAAATGTGATTTACAAAGAGTGCCCCCGAATAAAATATGTTAGTCACATCCTCAGAGTGGTGGCATTACAGAAAAGAAACCTTTCTGAGGCCAGCAACTACTTTAGACCTAGCCACAGTTTCCCAAAGACTACTCAGGTTCACTTTCATGTTCCAACCAATTACTATTACCACAACTTAGGCTAAGCCCTTGGGGGCACGGCCTTTTTCGGGCTTACACTCCATCTCCAGACTCCATCTCCAGTGCTCACAAAATATTTGGTGATGAACAAATGAATGAAAGAAGGAAAGAAAGGCTACGCCACTTCATAGGTACAGCCTTTGGTAAAAAGATTCTTTGCAATTCATTCAGTTTTTATGCCATGTCCAATGTTGAAAATTACAAGGATGCTTTGCTTCAAGAATACTCATCATTCATCATAGATTACATGCTCCATGGAAATCCAGTTGGAGCCAAAACCTGGTGCCGTATTTTTATTTCTCTTTTTCCATTTCAAAAGAAAAAGCTGTGGTTAATTCTAATTTTCCTGCAGGCAGAAGGAAGAGGAACTTTTTATGTATATGAAAGAATGGCACCCCCCCAGCCACCTGAGAACAGTTCCTCCCAGGAACACCTGTTTGCTCCAATTGAAGCCTGTCCAAATTGAGTCCTGGGGATCGGGAGCTTGCTCTTCAAATGCCCCACCATTCTACAATATTTATTCCCCACCTGTCTGATGGCCGTGATAGCTTGGGAATGCTCCAGCCAGGGAAAGCTGTTTCTTGGCCCTGACATGGCAGAGCTAACAGCAGCTAATGTTCACCCAGAATCTGGTCCGAATCCAGTTGCCCCAGAGTTTAAAAATGCCTCTTTTTTCCCCCCTCCTCCTTTTCACAGTCTACCAGGCTGAGCAAAAGTTCTTAAGGAGGAGGAGGTAAATAATTTTTCATCTTCATACCAACATGTTGCAAAACCAAGTTATACCTTTCACTCTTTATCTCTTAAATCTGATTTTTGGGTTTTCCACTCCCAGTCATATTAAATAGGTACCCAATACTACAAATGAAGATTAGTAAATTATTTTCTCCAGTAAGAGAACTATTAAAATCCAAACGGTAAAATGTAATAAAGACGATCTTAAGCACAGAATTTAACATGTAATTCAGGGAAAGAAAAAGATGCCCACATCAAACTCCAATTATAATAGTGAAATAATGTTTTATTTAAAAAATTCTAGCCATGAGAAATCTGTACATTTGCAAAGCTTACATAAAGCCTTATAAAATAAGAGACCTTTTATCTTCTCCACATCCATGAGCTTGAAAATACTTTATCTATGCAATTTCAAGGCACATAAAAACCTCAGTGAATAAATAAAATGTTCTTTTTTTCTTTATACAGAAGCTTTAAAAATTATCCATATAAAGAGCTTGGCCTTGAACAAACAGATTAAAAGACCTAACAGGCTATGGTTTCAGATCATGTATACAGAATAGAAAAATGAAAGCTTTTCTTTATTGGCTGGGCAAGTTTTCTACTAACTAAATTTCTATAAGCCCATTTGATGAGAAAAGTTTAACTGGAATACATGAAAAAATTCAGTGTTTTAAAGTGATACACTTTATTTTTTTATCAAATAATATGCCAAAACAATATAGCCACTGTACTCTGCCAATATTCTTTGCATCTATTTGTGAAATAGTCAACATGCAGTATAATTTCAAAGGTCATAAAATTTTACAAATATGTGATTTTAGTCAAATGCATGAAAATTCTCAATATGTTTCTAAAACTGGGGTACAAAATGTGAAGAGGCATTTCGTGATTGTTTAGAAATCAGATTATTTAGGTGATTTCAAGCTTGTCTTATTTGCTCGAAGAAGATCTTAAATTCCATTACAATTAAAAAAAAATGCTCAACAAGTCTTTGGATCATACTTATTTTATGAGCAGGTGCAGTTACACATTGGTTAACTTCCTATGTGCCTTCAACATGGCGGTGGCCAAACAGATCTTTCTAACACCAACCCCCAACATTCTAATTCCGTTGCTGGGAGTTACAACCTTGATGCTGCCATAGAAAGGGAAACAGCAAACCCCACACGTGGACTGGGAATCAGGCAGTAACTTTCAGGTCCGGACACCTGCCACCTCCCCTATAAAGTCTCCCTAACCACAGGCCCCAGGGATTTCTCCTTCCCTTCCTCATACCGGGCACTTATCTCTTACTTACGGACAGCACAAGTTACTATGTATTGTTGGTTCTTAAAGATATCGAACTACCTGGCAGTGGAGTTCTGAGTTTATTGAGTCTCCTATACTAACATATTCCCTTTACACAGTAAACATTAAATATCTGCTTTTGGGGTGCCTGGGTGGCTCAGTCATTAAGCATCTGCCTTCGGCTCGGGTCGTGATCCCCGGGTCCTGGGATCGAGCCCCGCGTCAGGCTCCCTGCTCAGCAGGGAGTCTGCTTCTCCCTCTCCCTCTGCCCCTCCCCCCGGGGCTTGTGCTCACTCTCTCTCTCAAATAAATAAAATTAATTTAAAAAAAGTATCTGCTTTTGAAGATGTTCCTGTTACTGCTACAATGCCGCTAAGAACATGGCTTCTGTGGCTAAAACCAGGACACCGGGCCAAGGTCTGCCCCATCTGGGTGGAATGACCTTGGGCAAGACTCAACTATGGCAGGTCTCAATGATCTATAATATAAGGATAATAGCGGCAACACCAATCCACAGAGTTCTTTTCAAGATTACATTACATGAAATAATGTATGGGAATGGGCCTTACAAATCCTAAGGACCTATGTAAATTTTAATTTGCTGTGATTGTCTTTCAGGACATATTTTTTGATACATGATCTGATTTCCTGGGGAAGATATCCTGCAAAATTTCTTGTTAAACTTTGTGGAAACGTCAAAATAAGTGTTTCTTGTAGGTCAACACATTTCAAATACGCAGAGAATAGCAAAGTGATTAAGTGATGTTTAATGAGGGAACTGTGCGCAGTTCTATAACCATGTCCCATTTCTCAATTCTTTGGAATTGGTTGTGGATTCTTGAAAATTTTGTGGAAAATCTCCAGAAAGATACATATGCATACATATGCAAACATTTTCAGAAAATCCTGGTGGTTCAGAGACTTTGGAAAGCCCACTTCAGAATAGGGGCCATTGCCCTGTGGCTTGAGACAGAGAGTGTGGTTTCATGCAAATACCTGTGGACCTGATTCAGACACCTTTAACTGATTGGGTAATTAAAAAGCTGATAGTTTTTTCTTCTTCATCATAAAATCAGTAAGGTATCAGAAGTGGAAAGCAGAGTCTCTTTTTTCCTAGGTAAACCGTAATTTTACAGGAGACTAGAGTGCTGTTCTTTCATAAGTTCCAAGCCTCTTCAACACTCATTTTTTTTATTTAATTAAAAAAAAATTTTTTTTAAAGATTCTATTTATTTGACAGAGAGCACAAGTAGGCAGAGCAGCAGGCAGAGGGAGAGGGAGAAGCGGGCTCTCCACGGAGCAGGGAGCCTGATGTGGGGCTCGATGCCAGGACCCTGGGATCATGACCTGAGCCGAAGGCAGACGCTTAACTGACTGAGCCATCCAGGTGCCCCTCTTCAACACTCTTTGTAAATTTTTGGTAAAATTAATCATTCTCTCATTTTCTTCATTGATATTCATACTTAAGTTCCAAGGTTCTTCACATAACTTTGCAAAGAAGTCGCTAGCTTTTTAAATAGGGCATTGAGGTTAAAAAAATGATGCTGTCTCCTCTCGTTTCAGTTCTATCTTGTCCAAAAATGTTAGAGACAACTTAAAATAAAAAATAAAAACCTCAATTGATACCAGCAAGGTGTGGCCAACTTTAGCAGTTTAAGAAATATTTTAATTATACTTTTGGATATTGAATATATTTCTTCACAGTGTTTTTTTGTTTTGTTTTTTCCCCTTGAAAGCAAAGAATTCTTTCTTAATACCTAGATGACAAACTCTCAAGATGTACACAGTTGTTTCTTATTATGGCTTCCCTGGAAAACATTTCTGGGAAAGCACAATTCCCAGCCACTTACTTTGTTTACAACAGACAAAACTGCTTGTGTGGTATAAATAGGAGTCTGTCCTTAAATGCTGCTGAAAAATAAAATGCAACCATGAAAAGGAGCCATTTCCTGCCTCAAAGGTGGCTTAAAAAAAATTCTTAGCTACTTTAGGAACAGCACCAAAGCATAAATAATAATTATCAATCACCACACAATAAAAGACTAATTTTACCAAACAAAAAAAAAAAAAAAAGGGAGAGGGAGAGAGAGAGAGAGAGAGAGAGAGAGAGAGAGAGAGAGAACAACAAGCTACATATTCCAGAGATGCCCTCAGAATTGTCAGCATTGGAAGGTTTTCTTATCCTGCAAGATTATGAAACCCCTTTTTGTCCTCCTGCATTTGTGATGTATATCTATAACTCGTTCTTGTTTGTGCAGATAAGCCTTGCCTTGTCTCCCTAACTGCACTTTCAAAAGAAGATTCACAGTTGTTTGACTTTTGATCTGGGTAGCAGCTAGCTCGACCACCTGCACTGTGCATGAGCTGTTACTGAGCTTGCTTTGTCCCATCTTACAACACAGCGAGCCTTTTAAAATTGATGTGTGAATACGCTAATTTACAATGTGAGCGTTCAAACAAAAAAATATGGTGGTGGTGGTGGTGGTGGTGGTGGTGGTGGCGGTGGCCGCAGCAGAAGGGGGCGATTTGTGAAGAGAGAAGCCCTGACGCTCGCTTTATAAAGTTCAGATATTGTTCACTGCCTCTGGCATTTAATGAAACAGATGGCCAAAGGCCTCCCTCAGCTCACAATGGAGCAGACAGTGCTGTGATGGTGTGGGGGCCTGGAATTGTAAAATGTTGTTTGGTGATGGTATATGTTAATAAATAGCCATTTACAAGGGGGGGCCGAGGGCTCCATTACTTGTTTATAAGGAAGGCCTAGGGCTCCTTCCTTCGAGTTAACAGCTCAAGGCTGCATTCAAAGAAGGCATTGATGGTGAAGGTGAAGTGCAGCCTTCATATTCCACATCGTGCTAAAGAATGGCATGTATCCTGGGGAAGAAAGGAAAAATCATAAAAGAAAAGTAATTCAAGAATTAGGTCAAATTGTGGCTCACAACCAAGGAAAATATAAGATGCTTGTCTATTGTGATTAAATAACTGACAGAAATATTCTGTTATTGTGACGTTCCTTATTTTCTCTTTCAGTGAGCATGTTTACATTGTCGCCAAAGCGCAACAGATAAAAACCTGCAGGGTTTCAACTAAATTATACCCACGTGAACCTACACAGCAACTGTGAAACTATTCTTAGCCATTCTCCCAAGGATTATTCACTGATCAGGCCTATGCCAGGGTAACCTGACCCTGGGCTGAATGCCACGAGGTTCCTGACTATAGAGTGGCTTACGGTCCAGACCTGAGGACCCTGAGGAGAACCGGATATACAGACGCTCCATATTGCCTTCCAAGCGGGGATGTGCCCGGGGGCTGTCACCACCTCCCCAAAACCATTCTTTCCAGGGCCCATCTCTGCGGCAAGAAAGGCTCTGCTTGACCTCAACGAAAGGTTACTTTCACCTTATAAAACACTGTGAATCCTCTGATCGTGTTTCCTGCTTTGCTTTCAAATAGGACATTTTCCACCTGGCTATCCGTACAGGAGTCTGTTCAAAGTCTATGCTTTGGCGGTACTAAAGGGATTCCCTGGTTTTGTTTTATTACTCTTACACCTGGATTTCCTCCCCTATTTGTTTCAGCTGGTTGCACAATGTGGTGGGGAGCTATATAAAATCCTCTGAGGGATGAGGTAGGGGGTAAAAAAGTTCTAGAAGAAAGTTAAGACGTGTAAGCATATGACAACAATGGACACAATGCAAAGCAGAAGACGTTAATGCCCTGTAGGAAGTACAAACTACCGTGAAGAATCAGGGCCAAGACAGATCATTTCTGGCTAAGAAACTGACGAAGGCTTGACAGACAGAGTGGTATTCCAGGTGAGATACAGAGTACAGATAAAAGTTTATCTAGAACGTTCTGAAGATACTATCTGTTGTTTTTGACTACCCAGAATCTGTTCTCCTTTCCAGTAAAAGCTCCTGGATTTTTCTGAGGAAACTATGCTTTGTCTATTTTCAGGCTGAATGTCCATCCCCTGCCAGAGGTCCGAGGTCTAAAAGGACCAATCAAACATTAATGGGATTTTTACCCAACCAGAGCCAAACCAGAACCAGTAAGACTCCATGCTATGACTTCTATTGGAACTACTGGGGAAAAAAAAAATGATTATGCTCAGTGGGTGTCACTGAGAGGGCTGGCAAAAACCGTCTCCACACGGAGAAACCCACACACAAGAGAGCCGGGTTGGGAGACAGAGCGAGACCCCATCCTGACGCTGCGGGTAGAACCTTAGATTCCGCAGTGTTCGAAATTGCTTCTGCCCTGGAACTATTTAGTTACATGTGGCAATGTATTTCCTTTTGGTGGCTTACAGCTAGTTTGATCTGGGTTTCTGGAGATATTCAGGAGGAAGTAACAGAAGAAAGACAGGTGTAGGGTTAGTAAAGGGCTAGGGCTAGCTTTGGAGATGGGTGGTAGTGAACTTGAGTAGGGACATGGGTCTATCCAACGGGGGTAGGAGCAAAGGAAGCGAGAATGCTCACTCACCTCAGTGTTTAGACTAAGGAGGACATGTGTCAGCAGGCAGGGGGGAGCCACAGGAGGAAACAGTGCTACTGTTGCTCTCTGGAAGGTAAACTGGCCAGTAGTATTTAGAAGAACGTAAGAGGGGAAGAGGCATAGAGACTGACCCAGAGGCTCCCCTCTCTAAACAGTCCAAAGAGAAGGATGGACTGTCATTTGGGAAGGACTGAGCTTGGAGGATCTCTCTGCTCTGGGCAGTACTCTGAGGACTCTGAGGCACGCCAAGCAGCACCGTGAGGGTCACAAAGTGGAGAGGGAGAGTGGTGGCAGGGGTACTGAAGCAGGCATACTTGCAGAATACTGGAGGTAAGGGAGATTATAGATTCATCTTTGCACGCTGTCTGGTTAATGCCCCACAGCCTAGGGTCAAAACTAAATCTTAAAGCACTCCTTAAAAACACACCCCCTTGGACGCCATTGGTACACAACAGCTTCCGTGTCTACAAAGACCAGAACAAGTGCCTCAGCCCCATCTTAGCTAGTGGGATCTGGTCAGGCTTATACATTGCTTTCTAGAACAACTGTCTGCTCATCCAGAAAGGTTACCTATCTGTGAGGCACAGTAGGAAAAAACAGATGCTGGAGGCAGACAACCTCTGTATAGCTGAATGACATCTAATAACGGTTGCTTATTTCTTAAAATGGGAGTAATAATCTCTGTCTTCTAGGGTTGTCATGAAGATGAAATAAGATAATCTATAGTAAGTGCTTAGACTAGCGCCTGCTACCTAGGATGTATCCGTGAGTGCATACATAGCAGTGTTTTTGTTAATAAAAGACACAGTAGAGTGTAGAATATTATAGATCTTAAAATTCTGCATTTCCCAGCACAGTAAAATGTGGGGGAGGGGAAGAAGGTGGGACGACTGACGCAGGCCTGCCAATGTTTCTTACCAACCATCTATTTCTCCATTTGCTATAACAATGGACTTTTAAGGGAAATGGTTCACTATCACAATTATGTCACAGAAGAAACGGAATTATAACACAGATAGCATATGACAGTAACCATCTGTGTAATGAAAGCTCATCAGTTCGTACTCTTTCCATCTCAGCACTAGTTAGTGAAAACTGCCTCTCGGAACCTTTTGGTGCAGCGCATTCAAAAGAGCGAGCCAAGTTCACATCCTAATTCTGTGCCTTTCTGTGTATGTGACTATGGACAGTTTACTAAGCATAGGTATTCTCATCTGGGAAATGGGGACATGATGCTTCCTCCACAGGGTTCTTAAGGATTGAATCAGATAATGTGGGCAAAGTATGGTTAGGGTCCGGCACACTTATGGCAGCTGATAGAGTTGTCACTGACAGATAACTTCAGATGCTGTGTTTAAATGTCTGACACAGGACCAAAATTCTATGTGTAGACCTACAAGACTGTCGTCAAAGAGAAACATATATAAAGAAATCCAATGCTGTTCTTTAGTTTGGTAAAAGTACTATCCATGTCAGCCTTGAAAAGGTCATAGGACAAAGGCAATGAGTCAAATGCATAGTAATAAACTTACATAAAAAGGACCAAGATTATTTTTTTAAATTCTCTTTGTAGCATTATTCTAATCTCAGATCTTAAATCTGTTAAGTCTAAAGAATCTGCAGAAAATTCATTTTATTCTTTTTTTTTTAATATATTATTTATTTGTCAGAGAGAGAGCAAGCGAGCGCACAAGCAGGGGAAGCAGCCCAGGCAGAGGGAGAAGCAGGCTTCTTGCCCAGCAGGGAGCCCGATGCGGGGCTCGATCCCAGGACCCTGGGACCATGACCTGAGCTGAAGGCAGACACTTAACCCGACTGAGCCACCCGGGCACCCCGAATTTTTAGACATTGTAATAAGAATAATTAAAATACAACAAAATGTTTCCTGAGCAAAAGGAGGGAGGGCAGGGAGCATGAATCTTCAAAGAAGATTAAAACAAAACAAAACAGAACACCGAGTTGCAGCATATTTCTTTAAGAATAAATTTGTTTACTAAAAAGATTTGTATTTCCAATGCTTACATTGGTCTTGTATTGCTATTTCTGGTATACTTATCCTTATGAATCATTTTGACAGTACATTAAAATTTTCCAGATGCTTTACCTGTCATTCTACCAAAGCAACAAAACCATGTTGAAAAGGTAAAATGTGATAGCAACGATAGGTGGCAATTATTCCCCAGACCGACTCAGAGGTAGCTCTTACAAAAATACAAGTATTAAATAAGAATGTATGAGCAGTGCTGGCTAGGCCAGCGGCCTTTAGTACTCTCTGGTTTGTTTATCTTATAGATTAGTTACAAAAGGCCTCTCACCCCTACCTGCTTAAACAAGTTACTACAGGCATGCTGAAAGGATAAACGAGAATTCACTTTTTGAAGGAAACATTCTGATTTTTTTTTTAATGAAAAAAAAATTTAAACAACAGGGGCACATACAGGTCATGGGTGGGAGAGAGGAAATTATTTGATATTAAGGTAATCATACAGAAAAAGATGTTTAAAAAATACAACATATGCTGTTTCTTTTTGTAAGCCTTTTGCCAGCACGATGAGCCAATATTTTGTAACGTGTCCTCCAAATTTATGTCAAAGGAGATCTCAAATCTTAACTGTTATAGTCCCAAGAAATCCTTCAGATATTTTTAGAAACAAATATACTATTACTGATAAATTAGTCACTCTTCAGAGGTAAAGAAAAAAAAAAGAATCACAAAGTCTTTTGTTTTCTGACTGAAAACCTTGCAAAGTTCCATCTTCATTTTCCCTGACCACCAGCTCTGTCTGCTCTAATAAGACTTCCCAGTCAGCTGTACACGAAATAATACACACACAAACACACACATACACACAAATATACGAAGAGCAACATGTGAGCCACTCAGCGCTGTTTGTGACGCTTTAAGACAAGCAGTTGTAATAATCACATTTTGTGAGAGTCAATGAAAAATTCATTTCTTTGACCCCAGTCACCACATGAATGGCCATTTGTTTCATGACCATTTTCATTATTATCTGAATAGCACTTTATTCCAAACTTCTGTCTACAGAGTCAGGAAATGAGCAGTTTGTCCCTAGCTAGTTCTCCATCTTCTGTCAAGACAGAAGAAAAATTACTTTCCAGGAAATCAGCGATATCTGTGTTCTGATGTCAAGTTTCACTATTATAATTTCAAATGGACCAATTTTCTCCTTTGCTTTCTTCCTTTTGGTAATATAGCGTGGTTATGTGAAGAATAATTTATTTATTTATTTTGGTTGAATCAGTGGCTATGTCACTAAACTAGACATATCTCAATACTTTTCGCATGTTTAGTTCCTTTCAAAACTTGTTTATGACTCTATAAATCATCTCCTGCATCTCTAAACTTTTGAAACATACTGGTTTTATAGCTATTTAAATGAAATTTTTTATTGGTTGTTTTCCTGGCATCCTTTTTAATGACCAGTAAGCATTCACTGGAGTCACAGAATCGTCGAGAGCTTCCTTGAGACTTAGGTAATTTTAGGAATTGCCCCAGGATTTCTTTCTTTTCTTTCAATTTTTTTAGAAAGAGCACACAAACAGGGAGAGGGGCAAAGAGTGAGGGAGACTGAATCTTAAGCAGGTTCCACACCAGGCATGGAGCCTGAAGCGGGGCTTGATCTCAACTACCCTGAGATCATGACCTGAGCTGAAATCAAGAGTCAGAAGCTTAACTGACTGAGCCACCCAGGCGCCTCTCCCCCAGTACTTTATAAGCACGTATTCTCTAGCAGAGTGAAGGCAAGGATCAAAATGGTTTCATTTGAGGATTCCCCAAGGCTTTGTACATAGGCATTAAATAATTACTGAGGAAGTGAATAAGTAGAAAAAAGGAAGTAAAGAAAGAAGGAAGAAGGAAGGGAGGGAGAAAAAAGGGAAATATATATATTTTTTAATCTCATGTGATGGTAATAAAAAAGTAAAAAGCATGAATGGTGGTGGCTGCCACTTACTCATTTTTATTTCCCTATCTGCTTTTGGCCAGTCTCAGATAATCAGGTGGGTTTATATACAGACTATGGCACTGATAGAACAATAGTTTCACCTGTCTTCACAAAAGACTAATCAAAACAAATAAAATGACCCAAATGAGGGGCCACAGCACGACATTTCCGTTCAATATACAAAATTAAAAATGATCTAAGCTTAAAAAAATAAAAATAATCAGCAATCTTTCCTTTAAATAAACTAAGCCCATGGTTTAGTATACTGTAGAATATTCCCAGTCATACAGAATCTACCATATGGAAACAAAGAACTTTAGGTTGTATGGAGGTAAACACCTATACTGTACAAAGAGGACATTAATTTCTTTTATACATTTGTGAAGGTGACAAATGGGCATGTGGTTTGATATTATACCTTTACTTAAATCAGAAGCAACTGTTGACACACGATGTAGCTATGCAGTTTTTGGAAAGAGAATGTGATCTCTCTTTCTGAAAGAAAGTCTCCCCAGTGCTGGATGGGAATGCCATGTGAATGGGAGAGACGTAACAGAGGAAGCAAAATCAGCGCATTCAGTAAAGACTTTGGTACATAAAAGCTGGCTCCGTTTCTCTAGAGACTGGTTTTCCAGGGAACAATAAAAACAATGAAGTGAAGAAGTTGATAAAATATTTTTGCCTTTTCCCAAGTCCAAAATAAATTGTATATCATATGGCATAGTAATTAGAAACTAAACAAAACCACCACCTGCATTTGGTTCCCCAGAGACTCAGTTTGGTTACAGCATTGATTAAGAATATCTGGATACCTTGGCTGATACCATGATCCCAGTTGAGCCTTATAAAAAACACAATAACCAATATGCCCGGGGTGGGGGGGGAGCGCTAAGTGTTTCCTTTGCTCACCATAGCAAGGTGATGCCCACCTGGGGATTTTTATTTCTGTTCATGCCCTAGACAGATCCCAAAAGGAGATGAGTCAGTGATTGACTGAGCTTGCCTACAAAGAGGATCCCAAGTAGATTTCCGTGGAGTAACTTCCCTCTATAGGCTTATGAAACAGGCGCGTTAGTCTAATTGCCCTACAGAAAGCCCAGTCAAAGGTTGCAGAAGTGTTTGTGCTTCGCCCTCTCTAAATGACTTGCAAATTTATTCAAACACAATATGAGGAGATGCTTTATTTGTTGAAATAACTGTCTGCAGTGTCCTGCACAAAAAGGGTGAGGTACATCAAGCAGAAACATGGACAGAAATACATTGGTTTAGAAACTCATAAATCCTTATTTGAATCTGCCAACCTGAAAGCCACATAGAGCCCGAATAAACTATTTTTCCTAAATGCTACATCTGATTAAGCCATACCATTAAATGACAGCTGAACTTTAACATTAATATGATATCATTTAAATAACCACATGATTTTTTTTTTACACTAAAAATGATGAATGATTTTTGGACAGCTCAATTGACATAAAGCAGGAGGACTCTTTAATGAGATTTGACAAAATGGAGACATATGCAGAATATTCGTTACAGCTCACATCGCAGGGGCCCTCCCAGGGAAGCAAAAGAGGACTTTTTTCCTTTTTTTTCTTTTTTATTGTCTATAGGCACTGAAGCATTCCTTTCAATTGCCACTTCTCTGTGGATTTTGAGTTTTTCTAGGTCATTTACATATTGCTCTTAAGCAGAGAATCTGGTGGCTTATGGTTTTGAATCGGGACTGTGCCTGCAGGAAAAGCAGGGATGTGGGGAATTAGGTCACCGTTGGTTGGAAGTGTCCCGGAAACTTCAGGCTCGCTACTGATCAGCCTGATGGAGACCAAGCAACTATACCTTTGATTGGTTCTCGTGCCATCCATCGCGAACACAGCAAACACACTTCTAGCAAATTATTATATACAGATACGTGATCAGAGACTTTCCTTACTCTAAAATAGTGTCTCTACAGTATCAATGCCAAAGGATTTCTCCTTTAAAATTCCAATGCAGCTATTCTAGAGGCGATTCTCACCATTCCTCGTTCACATTTCCAGCTACCGTCCCAAACTGAAGGTTATGCTAAATGATAATCTAATTTGGTAGATTCTGAATCTAAGAAAATGCCATGCTGAATATACCTATGTAAAAAAAATGGCTCTGATTTTCAGAACAATGAAAACATTTCTCACCTCCCTCTGAAAAATACAGAATACAGAATACTAACCACTCATTCATTGATTTTCACACTCTCCCCAATATCTTCCATCAGTCAAAGGTTAGGGACAGATATAAAACATTAACATTTGTTTGCTCACACATGTGAATTCAGATTATTGAGATATTCTCTAAATTTTAAAAAGCATCTTTAAATATATGTAAAATCGAAATATTTCCCCCAAACAGCATCTCTGAAAGAAATGAAAACAAGGCAACAGAGAGAGAACACAGCTAATACCGAGTATGCTCCTGATACCGGCAGGCCCGCATTCCTTCTATAAGAAGGAGGCTATCGAAACAGAAAATAAAATCAGTCTGCTCCTGCCATGGGGACTTCCTCGGGCTATGAAAAAATACTTCATGTCTAACCCTAATTTTTTCCATAGCTTGAGGTAACCCCCCTAGCTCAAACCTTCTCTCTAATCTAAGTTACTCAGTATGTGTCCCTGTCCAAACAAGACTTAATATCAGTGCTTTGTCATTTCAAAGGGGTCTTGACACAGGGTACTAAGAGCAGAGGCTCACATGCCTGGAAAATGCCCCGTTGCAATTAGATGAAAAACATCATTTCAAAAAAGGAAGAGAGACGAAGATAGGTCCCTACCTTGCTCTTACCTTCGCAACATCCCTGTCAGAACCCTGGAGCTTTTCCCCAAGTTAGCATCTGTTTCCCGAAGCTAGGAGGAGAAAAGCAGCATTAAAACAAAACAAAACAAAACTTCATGCAATTGGATCGTTTTGAAAGAGCACTGGCAAGCAGTAATCTTTTTCATGGATGAAAATCCAATTAGTAATAGATAATTAAATACACTAAAATACATCTCGATACCTATACAATCCCTGAAAAATTTAGATTTAGAAAATTACATGTAATACATAATCCCAGGAGCATTAAACTGGATACTTGAACTGGCTATAAAAGCAAATATCTCGCAGACTGACAAAGTTGAATACACATCTCATAATTAAAATCCAATTCTGAACGTGTGAAGTCCTAGAAATATGAAAGGAAAGGAAATAAACTGAGGGAGGAGGAGACATCATTATCTTTACAGCTTTCACTCTGAAAGACTTGACATACTCCCAAATCTCCCTCATGACCTACTGTTAGAGAGCTAAATAAAATATCTACCTGGGGCCAGTCCGGGATGGGGAAAGGAAGAGTCAGCTTATTCTCTCTCTATTCCACACTCTTTTTTTCTTCTCCCCTTACCCGACATCCCTCATATACCCTTGCCATTTTTATACACACTTATATTTATGTCATTGCTACTGTCTACACATGTGCTAAAGGCCTTTTGTTTTATGTCTTCTCATTTACTGAATTTATGAAAAAAAATTTCATCACTTCTACTTACTCGTTCACGTGCACGCTGTATTTTTTCTCTGTCATGACTGAGGTTTTCCAACATCTCCTGGCCAATTTGCTCTGTGGGAAAGGAAATCTGAGTGAGGAAAGGCGACTTTCGGTGTAAGTACAACCTCCAGAAGTACCACAGTGGCAGTGGGTACAGAGTTCACATTCAATGAGTGTACATTATATATCGGACACCTGTTTCATATACTTGGAAAATATGTAAGAAGTATTTAATACATTTAGCTATGTATCTTAGGTATGATTAGGTGGGATTTACAATTCAATCTATAGAACGTGACCAACAAGGCAGTGATGATGGAGAGGTGACAGGACTTGCCCAAGGCCACCTCGGCCAATTTGTTACCCGCCCAGATGGAGAGCCGGGTCCAGCGGCCTTCCTATTATCTTATCATCCTGCAATCTAGTCTCTGGTTTTGCGGGTTACAACTAACGTTAATGAGTCTACTCTTCCTCCCCCACTTTATTATTGCACTGCTTTGCATATGCAAGCGGAACTCCAGTTAGAGCAATTTTGATTTTAATGTATTCGTCCCACATACACAGTCCTTGTACTCTCAACCACTGTAGCTTATTGCTAGTGGAACTCTCTCTGGGCTTGGAGCAAGGGCTCCTTTAGTGTGTTCTCAGCTGCCATGGGTATTTGAGTCAGGATGAGGGGCACTTCACACATGGTTGAGGAGAGCTCAAGCTGCAGACAGAACTTCCATTTATACAGGAATAGGCAGGTGAGAACATTCATTAAAAAGCACACTGCTGAGTTCCGACGAGGTTTTCTTCTGCCGTGATCATCCCATTTGGTTGGCACTGGCTGGCTCTCCTCCTTTTACGAGAATGTAGGTATATCCTAACCTGACAAATATGCAGCTGCCTTGAATAATTTTTTTTTTCAGACTCACTCTCCATCACCTGGGAGGTACCTTATTCTATAAGAGAAGGATGACAAATCTGACTCACCTGTAATGCTGGCAACCTATCTAACTACCACATGCACACATTTCTTTCTTTTCTTTTTTTTTTTCTTTTGTATCGTTCGTCTCTACCCACAACTTACACCAACAATTATCTTTGGCTTATAAATGTATTGAAACACTCAACCAGCATCTATTACAATGACAGCAAATAATTTCATAAAGTCATTAGGAAATCACCATGGTAGTTATTTGGCTCAAGTATGTACACTAACAAACTTTTTAGAGGGACATCCTAATAACTGTCGGGCAGTGGTTAGGCCACATTGAGAGCTTAGGTTGGGAACTCACATTGTGTGAGCCTAATCCCCAGTGCCGATGCTTACTGGCTGTGTGACCTTGCATATGTTACCTAACTTCATCGTGCCTTAGTTCTTCACCTCTAAAATAGAAAGAAGATCATTCTGTGTCAAGGGGCTGGAGCAAAGGTTAAATAATTCAGTTAGAATACTTAACATAGTGACTGGCCTATTGCAATAAGAAGCATTTATTGAATGATGATGATCAATATAAAGAACCAAAGGACTGTTATGACCTGGGCCCTCTCCCATCCTAGGTCAGCTACAACCCACTGGAACTGGGTATCACCAAAATAAAATATCTGTGCTACCTTCCTCACAAAATTGTGGTTATAGTCAAATGAACCTTAGGAAAATTGTTTTGAAAGCTATAGGAATATCATACAAATGCATGTAATTGCATAATACATGGGAACCAATGCACTCAGTGAAAAATCATAGAGTTCCTACTCTGTGCTCAGTGTAGATGCTGGGGACATGGCCAGTAAAGAAGATCAAGCCCTTGTACTTATGAACTTTTGTGCTAATAGTGAAGATTTGGCAGCCAAAGGGCAAATGCTATATTAAAGTTTGTCTTTCATGGCACAATAGAAAAAGGACTGTCTATTCCTTTCATGATAAAAAATCCAATAAAAAACGCTTAAACGCAAAAGCATCAATGTATTTTTGATACCTATACAAACTCTGAAAATTTTTTCCAGTAGAGTACCTTCCTACTATAGTATCTCATTTCAGACAGATGTTAGCTTCTTTTTAATTCTATTCAATATATCCTTAAGGTACTTTGGATAAGATATGTGGCTCCCAGTAGAGGCACCATAAATGTAGAAGATGATACCAATAATGAAGAAGGAAAAACCAACTAGAGTTGAATTTTTCTTTTTTGCAGATGAACTATAATATTCAATTTTGTCATCCTATTAAGTATCACACTGACTTCCTTTAAGCACCATAATTAAGCAATCTTAATTCATTTTAACTCAAAATCTTGAATATCTAGAGACACCATCAATACTCTATTTCAGAAAAATACTACTTATATAATATTTTCTCCTATCAAGATTAATGGCATTCTAATAAATAATTTTAAACAAATAGGAAATAGGTTATCATCACTGTGCCTGTCACCAGCATAATGTTTCCAGTAAGTGCTCGTGGAAGGAAGCAATGAGAGATGGAAATAGAGTACATGAAAGGAGTATGTGAGGTGCATGAGAGGTCTGTGTCTATTCTTGCTCTCAGAGCACATCAAGTGGGGCATTGGAGAAGTCAACATTGGAATGCAGCTAACAGATCCACAATTCTATCAGGTTTGCTAGGGGAAAAACTATTCTGAATGGATCCATAGTCTGCTACTGAAGGAGTCAATAGAACAAGCAGTAAAGAGCTCAGGCCTTTCCAGGAGTTGTTAAATCACTCCCTCAATCTCCTGGGAAATATCTCAGCATCCGAAGTCCTAACCCATCTGGCAAGAGAAGCGATATTGGGAAGAGTGCACACGTCTTGGTCTTAATACACAGATGCCATCCATTTGTTGGAAACAGAATTCTTTCTTTCATTTCTTACTTGCTACCTTCATTTTTAATGCCCCAGTAAAGCAAAGTCTGGGCCAAGCATATTAGAAATGCTTACACTTATAGAACGAAAGGAGAAATTCATCAAACAAAGTTTGGTATGGTTTTTTTCCTTATGTGTTCCCCTACTCCAATCAAAACAAAACAAAACAAAATTGGAAAGGATTATTTTTTAAAACAGACTCTCCTTGGGCAGACTAGTATTAGACATTTAGGGATCACCTTATTAAAAAACTTAGTAACACTGTTAGGTTTACTTTTCTTGAATAATTTCACTGAAGGTGTAAGCACTCACCAAACTCCAATAGAGAAAGAACACAAGCTCGTAGGCCTAAACCAGTGTGGATATGATATTCCCAGTTTAGAGTTTTCAGATCTTTAAACTTTCACAGTGCCTTTAGAATGGGAAATAGTCATGCTGCCTCCACTGAAATAACTTGAGAAATCATAAATTTTATAAATACTGCACTTGTTGACTGTGAGGATCTTCTTGAGAGTAAGAAACAATGGGAAGCATAGAAGAAAATCAAAACCGATGCTGTATCCTGGAATTCTACATGTCAGTATGAGCATGACAAATGAATTCCTGGAAAGAAAAGTTCCTTCCTGCTCTTCTTCTATCCTTCCCACAGAGGTCCTGGGAATTATCCTGGGAGTATGGCATTCAAACTCATTAAGTGAGTTTTTGTTTTCACAATATCCAGAATGAATCATATCCTTGGTCTATGGCCCCTTTTGGGGGGGGGTTACAAACGGCAGAATGCATTTTGCTAACATTTCCTCTCCTTTTCAGTATATTTGGGGTGGGGTTGGGAGAGACACACCAGGCACTCTTCACTTTCCTGCCTCATCAAGGAAGAGAGAAGCAGGAAGCTGCAAATCTAGCAAGACACTTCCTGAGGACTGGCCTGGCATCACAAAAGATAAGACTTAGCTTGAGGACCCTGTGCTACAGAAAGCATCATTGCCCTTCATTCAAAATAATAATGTCACCTGAACGATCATAAGACTGACATGAATGAATTTTAACTAATAATTATTGGACTTGTATTTTGGAGATGAGCAGATTAAAATATTCTTCATATGAAAGGAGAACTGACTGAGGCTCACATCATGTTAAAACATAAACATGACTGAAAGGGAAGGAGCCTCAAATATAATTAATCAGAAAATGTTCCCTTGATAAATTCAAAATATTAAAAAAAAATCTTAGCCATTATACTATAAATAGTGCACTCACCAGAAAAAAATTATTTTTCATCACATGTCCATTTAACTCTCTTGTTGCAAACTTTAAGGATGTGATTGCCAGCAAATTATTTTAAAAAGTGAAGACATCCAGTTGAGCCTTCTTTAAAGAACTAAGATAAGGTAAGGTTATTTTCTGGCACTCAAAATTTCATTAGCAATTTTAGTAACAGGTAAAAGGTATTCATAATTATCCAGCTATTGTGGTGCAGATACGGACTTCACTGAAATGCAGGACTGCATAGAAATACCATAAAAGAGCTATTTTTTGAAGAATGTGCTTTCATATGTATGCTGCAGAACACCAAAAAACACAAAACATATTTCCTAATAACGTGGAGTACTGAATTTTGGACCTGACTTTGGAACTTCTGACCACCAAACTAATAAAAGTACTGCTTTGGGAAAGCAAAGGAAGTCACATATAGCCTTCCCAGGAGGGAACAGCTCATGGAGTGCTTGGGTCAGCCATTCTTTGGCATTTAGCACACCTTCTTAGACACTGACTCTGCTATCATGCCCTGAGTGGGGTAGTTTATCCTCAGTATTGATGTTACTCAGACATGAAGAGTCTTTTGAATTCCCGATGCCTGGAAAAGTAAGGGAATGGAAAAGACAGTTCTTTCACCATCTTTCATTATTTGACAATTCAAGACACGTGAGGAACTTCTGTTTCCAGTTAGGATGTAGAAAGATGTAAATGAGTCTCATAGAAACAAGAAAAACCCAGACACAATAATTACCATTGTTGTGTGGGGAAGTCCAGTATATGCAAGGAAGCTCTGATAGATTCTAGAGAGAAACAAGCACCTTATATGTGAGCAAAGAGCTATGGCAATATTCATAGCTAGGGTGAGTGCCTGATTTAAGCACAGGATTGCCATAGAGAAACTTCTCAGGGATGAAGAGAAATCATTCAGACACCGTATTCCTACATATTCTTGTGGTGTTTGTATTCTGAGACACTGCCAGGAGTTAAGCCCAAGTATGAACCAAAAATATCGAATACTGCAGACCCACTCCCAGATCAAATACTGACAAGATTAAAAAAAAAAAAAAGCAGCCTAGACACAGGTTGGGGGGTGCACTCATCTCAGATAAATCCAATCTAATTAGAGATTCAGCTTAACACCAACTCAACTTAATTTTGGAAAGAATCCGATTGGTCCATTGATCAAATATAAGATAAAATGCTTTCAGAGAAAAATAAATTTAGACTCTACTGTCCCTTTTCACACTATGTCCAGAATACTATACATATTTCAAGGCATGCAAGAAAAGAGGGGAAAGAGAATAATAAAGTAAAAACACAGCCTATGTAAGTAGACCAACAGATGGGCTTATTTATTAGAGTTAGCAGATAAAGATTTTAAAACAAATATCGTAATGGTGTTAAAGAATTTCTTGGAAAAGGTAAGCATAATAGGTGAAGAGATGGGTTTTTTAGGAAACAAATGGAAACTCTAAAAAGGAACTAAATGAAATTTGAGAATAAAAACAAAAAAAACAGCATCTGAAACCAATTCACTGGGTGGACCAAATAGAGTATCATTTTACTCTACAAGAAAGTCCTTGAACTTAAGACAGGTTAATAGAAATTATCCAAACTAAAGGAGGAAACGAAGTTTGAAAAAAAATAAAAATAAAAAAGAACAGAGCATCAATAATCTGTGAGATAATAACAAGTGGTTTTACACACATACAATTAGATTCCCAGAAAAAGAGATTCCCAGAGACAAACAATAGAAGAAATATTTGAAGAAATAACAGCCAAAACTTTTCAAACTTTATTTTAAAAAAGTCAATCCACAGATCAAAGTAGTTCAACAAGCTCTGAGCAAGATAAATACAAAGACAACCACACCTGGTCACATCATAGTCAAATTTCTAAAAACTAAAAATAAATAAAAAATCTTAAAAGCAGCCAGAGGGGGAAAAACAACATGTAGCAATGATAAGAATGAGGGTTGAATTTTCATCAGAAAACGATGCAAGAAGACACTGGAGCCACATCCCAAAGTGCTGGGAGGAAAAGAAGTCATCCTACCCTTCTGTATTCAGTGAGAACATCCTTCAAAAGTAAGGTTAAATAAAGATAATTTTAGATAATTTACAGCTGGTAGAATCGTCCAGAAGAACTGAGCTACAAGAAGTGTTAAAGGAAATTCTTCAGGCTGAAGGGAAATGACAGTAGATGGAAATCTGGATCTACAGAACTCCAAATAAAGTAAAAATAACAACATATGTAGATTTAAATATATGAAAACCAGAGCACAAAGGATGGAGAATAAATAGGAGTATACTGCTGACTGGTTTTTAAGTTATATGTGAAGTAGCCTATTTCTTTAAAGTAGACTGATAAGTTAGGGATGAAAATTATAATCCCTAAGTTTCTCTGTCCAATATGGTACCCACTAGCCACATGGAGCTATTTAAATATTAAAATTAAATTTACAATTCAGTTCCTTTCCGGCACTAGTCACATTTCAAGTGCTCAGTAACTACACTGGATTAATGGTTATTATAATGGATAAGACGGAAATACCATCTCTAGAAGGGTGTCCCAATTCCCCCATCTTTAAGACCCACTTAAAAGAAAATAAAGAAGTAGCCATTTGAGCTTTACTTTAGTAAAGCATTTCCCTTCTTTGGGCCTCAGTTTCCTTAAATGTAAAAATGACAGCCTTAGACTGGATAATCTTCAGTGCCCCTTGTGGCTCTAAAATATTAGAACTCAATGATCTATAAAATCCTAATACCTCTTTTTCTCTATAAAGCATGCAAAACAACAACAACAACAACAACAACAAAACTAGAGCACAAGGGCCAAATCAGGCCCAAAGATGTATTCTCATCCCCAGGGCACCCCAACCCTGGCAATGTTCCCAAAAAAGAAAAGAAAACAAGAAACAATTCAAACTTGAATGCTTTTAAGCAAGTCATACACTCTCCAGATTGCCCATGTCTGTAACAGTGGACTGCTTCATACAGTAGCCTGTTGGGCCTCTGAGGACATTCGAATTTACTACGTAGTATAAAATATTTACAAGCACTTGGATGATGACACTATTACAGAAAATTATACATTCATATAAACTGAAGGTAAGCTTATGCATTCTTAATAGACATACAGCAAAAGAGTGTGCATGGCCCAAGTTTTTAGCAATTACGATTTAATATTACCTCCTTAGCAGGTGAGTATGTCTTCTATTTTGCTTTAAGATGATCAAATCTATCATTAAGCAATTAAAAAAATCATCAGCACTACTTTCATCAAAGTCAGAGGAGTGGAACCTCCCCTCAGTTACCTGGTTTGCTGCAGATAATTAACAAACACTATTCCCAGAGCCCTCAGACATTTGTCAATGAATTGCTGTACCACCAATAATGATGCTTTGGAATTGAGCAGGTACTATGTAAACTGAACTCGCTAAACAAAAGGAGCCATGTTAATTACAGCTCCATTCAAAAATGAGGATGAATCTGTTCTATTCTGTGAAACAAGACCAGAGCAGTGGGAAGGACATCCCTTTCTCACAATTCAATAAAGAATGTAAAAGCCAGGAGATGAAGCAGCAGAAAACCTGAATGGGTAAAATTGTCAAAACACATTCCAAAGTCTCACTTGTGGAATTTGCTAAACATGGATTTACTTAGCAGACAACAGACACCTGTTCAGCATCATCCAGATCTCTAGGTTGAATGAATGACTCAAAGAAAACCCAAAAAGTGTTGTAAACTATGACAAGTGACTGGAAAGTAATTAGAAAGCCTTTTTAGAAATCAGTATGGGCAGAGTTAATCACTATCTACACCCTTTGTGAACTACACCCGCTTCTATCACAGAATGTATAACATTCTAATTATCCACTTATTCAGAAGTCACTATTGGGCACCCCCGCAGAATTTGTGTGGCCAGCAAACATGTCTTGCTTTCATGGAACACTTCTGAACTGGTTAGCGACAAAACATTTTTTCAAACAGACTTCACATAAAAAGCTGGCCTTCTAATTTCTTTTGAAATGTGGAATTCATGGCAACCCTGAGTCCCCATTCCCACATGGTAAACAGGCTGGGACTGAGATACAGCTGTCCCGTGTATAAGAGCCCCATACCATGGGCTTTGCCACCTCCCCATCTGACCTTTCACTCATTTATGTTCCTGCTTTGCTGCTGTGGAATCTGAGTTTGTGACTCCTTGCTTATATGTCTCCCTTCCGCATTAGATTATAACCTTCTCTAAAGATGAGGTCATTTCTTATTCCTCTTAGTCTGAGACCATTTTCAGAGGCAATGCCTGACATACATGCAGGTGCACAGAACATTTTTGTTGATGGGAGCCATTGAGCTTGAAACTACAGTCGCTTTCTATAAATTTATAGTCATAGATATACAGATTTTTAGAAGAAATATAAGCCTTAAAAGTAACTGCACAGAACCCCAATGTTTATAGCAGCAATGTCCACAATAGCCAAACTGTGGAAAGAGCCAAGATGTCCGTCGACAGATGAATGGATAAAGAAGATGTGGTATATACACACAATGGAATATTATGCAGCCATAAAAAGAAATGAGATCTTGCCATTTGCAACGACGTGGATGGAACTGGAGGGTGTTATGCTGAGTGAAATAAGTCAATCAGAGAAAGACATGTATCATATGACCTCACTGATATGAGGAATTCTTAATCTCAGGAAAGAAACTGAGTGTTGTTGGAGTGGTGGGGGGTGGGAGGGATGGGGTGGCTGGGTGATAGACATTGGGTAGGGCATGTGCTATGGTGAGCGCTGTGAATTGTGCAAGACTGTTGAATCACAAATCTGTACTTCTGAAACAAATAATGCAACATATGTTAAGAAAAAAGAAAAAGAAGAAGATAGCAGGAGGGGAAGAATGAAGGGGAGTAAGTCGGACGGGGAGACGAACCATGAGAGACGATGGACTCTGAAAAACAAACTGAGGGTTCTAGAGGGGAGGAGGGTGGGGGGATGGGTTAGCCTGGTGATGGGTATTAAAGAGGGCACATTCTGCGTGGAGCACTGGGTGTTATGCACAAACAATGAATCATGGAACACCACATCAAAAACTAATGATGTAATGTATGGTGATTAACATAACAATAAAAAATAAAAAAAAGTAACTGCACAGATGAACAAATGAGGGTACAGGGATTTGGGGGTGAAGGTCATTCAGGTCACACTGCTAACTGCCAATAGAGTTGCAACCATGACCCAAGCCTCCCGAGTCCTTATGCACTGATCCTTGTGGCAATAAATAAATAAATAAATAGTATTTAAAATGTCCAGTCCAAAATGCATTACAGTGTTGGTGATAAGGAACAGTAATGCTGTGGTACACTTTTAAGATGTCAGTGTCCCTGGGTGATGTATGGAATTGTTGAATCACTACACTATACACCTGAAACTAATATAACACTGTATGTTAACTATCCTGAAATTAAAAAAAAAAAAAAAGTAAAAAATAAAATAAATTGTCAGTCCCAAGAAAGCCCTTTCCAATAGCTTGGGCAAGAGTGGGACAGGAGACAGTCTCTACATTTCTCAAACATCATTCCCATACAAGAGCCATAGCACTCTACAGACAAATGTGCTGTGATTTCATGGTCTGACTGAAATAACTTTCTGTTCTTTATAAATTATACAAACAGCAAAAAGGTATTATAATTATCCAAACCTTTTGGCTTCAGTATATTCCTGTTCTTTTAAAAAATAAGGGGCCAATTCTCATACAGAATTGTGAAATGTCCATCCCACTGACCCATTTCTCTTCTCTGTTCACTTTGGCAAGTGAATTTGTTATTCTTTTTTTAAAAAAATATATATTTATTTGAGAGAGAGAGAGAGAGAGAGAGAACACAAGCAGGGGGGAGGGGCAAAGGGAGAAGGAGACAAGCAGACTTCCCACTAAGTGGGGAGCCCAACGTGGGGCTCGACCCTAGGACCCTGAGATCATGACCTGAGCTGAAACCAAGAGTTGGATGCTTAATCGACTGAGCCACCCAGGTACCCCTGAATTTTTTTATTCTTAAGAAATGAATCTCGGAGGTGGAAAATTTAATATATTTAAATTGCTCATTCTTGCTGTGAAAAGCAGGTAATTGGGAGATGACATTCCAACCTCTCTCCTCTGCACCCCCCAACACCCACACAAGTACACATTTATGGAATAAAACATATTGGCTTCAGACCTATGTTCAGAGCATAACAGGAGAACACTTCACTCACTGTTTTGGAATGGAATCTGGAGCAGATAAAATCGCAGAATCGTCATATGTGAATGAAAGATGATACTAGAATTTTTGGCCCTGCCATTCCTTTTCTTGATATATTTTTTTTCTGGTCTTAGTTTTATCCTTAATTTGAACTGAAGCTAGAAGGGAAAAATGGCCTGAAGGATGGAATCATTTCTTTCCTTTTGATTCAGGTATGTGGCAATAGATGTATGTCAATATATAAATATACGAGTAATAGACACACATAGTTTGTGATCTTCAGATTAAATACTAAAAATTACTTATGTCACATCAATTTGAAATATGAACTGGCTTCTCTCACTTAGCTTAATGATTCTAAGGTTCATTCATATTGTGGCAGATATCATTCATTTTCATGGCTGAAAAAATATTCCATTGTACAGATAAACCATTAGGTTTACCCATTCATCCACTGATGGATATTTTGGTTGTTTGTACCTTTCTACCTTCTACTACTTTGTGAATAGTGCTGCTATGAATATTCATGTACAAGCATTTCTACGACTATCTGTTCTGGGTATATGCCAATGAGAGGAATTGCTGGACCATATGGTAATTCTGTATTTAAACTTTTGAGGAACCACAAAACTATTTTCCACGGTGGCTATACCATTTCATACTCACATTAGCAATGTATGAGGGCTCCAATTTCTCCTTGGCCACACTTACTATTTTCCATTTTTAAAACTTATAGCCTTCCTAGTAGGTGTGAAGTAGCATCTCATTGTTTGATTTGATTTGCACTTCCCTAATGACTAATGATGTTCAGCATCTTTTCATGTGATTTTTGGCCATTTGGGGAATCGTCTTTAGAGAAATGTCTACTCATAATCCTCTGTCCATTTTTAAGTTGGCTTGTCTTTTGGTTGTGGAAGCTGTAAGAGTTTTTTTATATATTCTGGATACTAGACCCTTAGCAGACATGTGATGTGTAAATATATTCTCTCATTGTGTAGGTGTCTTTTTACTCTCTTGATAGTGTCTTTTGGTGTTCAAAAGTTTTAAATGTGAGCGAAGTACAATTTATCTATTTGTTGTTGTCGCTTGTGCTTTTGGTGTCATATCTAAGAATCCATTGCCAAATCCAGGCCACAAAGGTTAATCCATATGTGTTCTTATAAGAGTTTCATAGTTTTGGTTCTCATACTCAGGTCTTTGATCCACTTTGATTTAATTTTTGTTTCTGGTATGAGGTACAAGGCTGCAGAGCCATTTTTGATTCACAGAAAATATTCAGAATTCACCTGGAAAAAGTTTTCTTCTTATATATCTTACATATTTAAAAAATCTAATTTATCCCTTAACTTAAAGCTGGAACCAACATTTTCATTGATTTATAAATTAAAATGTCATATTTTATACAGTATTTTTTCATATCTTGACTCATCTGAGCACACTGAAAGCCAGACACATAGGTTAAAATAGGAGGAGGGAGCATGGATATATTGAGCAAAGGAAAAAAGAAAGTTACTGAATCCGAACTAGCACAGGACAGTGGGTACAGGCAGAGACAAGGCCTTGAACACTGATGCTGCTGAATTTTAGCGTTAAGAAACACAACGTTTTGATCTAAAATCCCTGATCAACACTCAAGGTTGATACAAGGGTACAGGCAGGAAATCATGTTGGACATTTATGGGGAAAAATTGAGCAAATGAGAAGAGTGGCATTAAAGGTGGCTTAGAAATTAAATGATTAAAGTTTGGAAATCAAATTTCAGAGGGATAAAATCAGTTTCTTTAATTTTTCAACAAAGTGTCACTTCTGCTACCCACATATCTAGTCCATGAGAGCAAAGTCAACAAACGTACTCCATACGGGCTGCCGCTCTTTGATACCAAACACCTGGAAGATAGTATTAATCAATCACATTGCCCCTGAACATGCCTTGTAACTATCTCTCTCTCCGCAACGCTCCAGGCAATCAACTCCAATTGATCAGAGTGGGCACAGGGGATAAGGCCTACTTGCTATCGTGGATCTATAGCACTGGGGTCTTTCTTCAATTGACAACAGAGAATACCCCCACTTTCCAGCTTACAGCCAGTGCTCTCATTTTTGAATTTTCTGCCATTTATTTCTTTCAAAAGCCTGTGGGTGATGACTGAAATTTAAAGGGGATAGTCAATGGCAATCTGGTAGTATGCTCCTCCGTTTCTAGACTAGACACATCCATGGAACTTGAAATAAACAGAGTTGTAGAGCCCTCATTCTAGGCTGACTGAATTAGAATCCCTGGAAATGGGGTCCAGACATTTATATTCTTAAAATTTTCTGGAAGTCATGTTAAACTCTTTGTGAAGGACTGCCAGCTTTTATTCCTCAACATTTTCTAGCGCTATATATTTGGCTCCGATAGGGAATTTACCCCCTCAATTCTGGGTCTTTGGTACTCATGAGATTTACTTAAGAAATTATGAAACAAGGAATGTTTTATGCTGTTTTAGTGAAGCTGATTTCAAGAATAAGGTTCATTACATTACTTGGTTTGTCTTAAAAGACCACCCCCACACTTTCTCCCCTTTCCGATTTTTTTGACAGTACAGGAAATAATTAATTTTGTACTATGGAACAATATAAACTGCGTAATCCAACATAGTTTCTTCTTTGGCCTGAATCCTAGGAAACTCTGGGTGAGCTTAATCCTTAATTGCTAGAGCATTGCTCTAGGATTTCTTCATAGAGTGAATCCCTCCTCCACCCTCTGCCCTCACCCAAATCTTCCCTTTAATTCTTGGCTTCTGTCTTCTGTCCTGGGTGAATTTTTTTCTGCCCCTGGCACACTTGCCTGATCTTTTATGGTAAGATATTTCTTTTTGTGAAAGAAGATGGGTCATAGATCAATCAATAAACAAAAGTAAGCCATATGGTTAACACACAAATTTCTGGGCCCCACATCCATAGTTTCTAATTCAGTAGGCCTGGGGTGGGGCCCAAGGTGTTGCCTTTCCAACAAGTCCCCAGATGATGCTGATGCTGCTGGTTCCCTGAGACTGTGCTTTGAGAACAACTATTCTGGAGTAGAAATCTGCAAGGGCCTTTCAGCCAATCTAGCCCATGGTCTGTTTTTGTAAATAAAGTTTAACTGAAACACACACAAACACACAGAAGTAATCCAGAGCCATCTACAGAGGACTCTAAAATGTAAGGGGGAGAATTTATACTATATCATGAAGCAGCTAAAAGGAGGGACACATTTTATTCCTGAATAACTCCAAAACAGAAAGGCCCTGCATTTTAGACACTGACATTTAGAGAGGTAGAAATTAATGAAACTCAAGGTAATCAGTGAACAGAAAAAGGATGGATGATTTTATGATATATTCTAGCAGAGTTTTAAGGTAATGTGACCTTAGTACTATTTCTCAACTTGAGATGTATGGCTGATAAGAGATACAAACTGAGCTTAAATTATTGTCTTCCTAAAAAAATAAATGATATATGAGGGAGCTAAAGATTTTCTAATATTTATGCTATCCTTCTGATGTTAAAGAAAAGGCTAAATAAATATGGATTTGGATAATCTAGCTCATCAGATGGTAACTGCTGGTCAATGTCAGGTGAAGAACAGTAGAGAATCATTCAAGTTTGTAAACTGAAACACCAGTTTGACCTTACAAGGATAGTATATAACGAAGCATGCACTTAGAGACTTCTTTTAGTAAAACTCCTTAAAAAATAGTGTACTATTGTTTGCCTTTCTTAGCAAGCACTATGACATTGGGAGTTTCTAAAATACAGAGTAAAACAAAGTTACTATTGTTTCTAAATACAATAGAGAATTTATTAGGCTTCATCAGCAAGGCTGTATATTGAACTTATTAGCATAATTCTAAGTAGAATTTTTAATTATACCTCAATAGGCTCTGTTAGAGAACCACTAAAATTGAGTCCTTTACCAAACTTCCATGTAAGAGTATTAACAAGTTGAGATAGGACATTTTTGAGGGAAAAAGGCATGCAGGCTTAAACCCTTGGTGATGAAAAATGACTTCATTCATTCAATATATACCCAACAAAAGTTTACTGCTTACAGGCTGTGTGTAAAATACTGCAGTGAATGTTTCCCTCCAGGGAAAGTTTTTTATTTTGGGCTACTATTTATTGACTGCTTCATTGTATGCCAGACACTGAGCTAAGCACCTGACAGATACTGCATTTAATCTTCACAACCACCATACGAAGTAGATTATTATTAACCCCTTCTATAGACAAGGAATCTGAGGCTCAGAGAGGTTAAAGTAATTTGCCCAAGGTTGGCCAGCATTCCAAATCCATGTCTGCACATCCAGAATTGCTTGGTAAGAATTAATCCTTTTGAAACTAGACTTGGAAAAAAACAAACCAAACAAAACCCAACCCAACCACAAAAACCATGTCTGATTGATCCCCAAGTCGATGGTTGTGGCCACTGCAACACATGTGCTTTCAGCACCCCAGAAAAGGCCAACATCACAGGCATTCTGGCCTCATAATATGGAGCAACACTTCAGACAAACACAGAACAAAAAGGTAAGCTAGATGTTTTATGGTTTCCTGAAGGTCATAAATCAATTACAAGGATGAGAATAGAAGGACAAATTTAAAAAATTAAAAATGACTCCTACTTGAAAGGAAGAATAGCACGATGGGTTTTCTAAGGCCCAAGAACATCATATATGGTCTACTTCCCAGCTAGCTTCTTTTTCCAACTCTTTCTTTCCCCCTCCACTTCAGGGTTTCCAACTCCTCTCCAGGATTGTGTGCATTCTGTGCTTTGAGAGATGTGCAGTGCCTGCAGGCTGAGACGAGACAATAGTGACTGCTGATCATGTGTTTCTGAGGACTGGATCATCTCTCTGGTCTGTTTTCACACCCATCTACCAGCACTGCCTTGTGAATATCTTCATGGCATCACTCTCGAGGGTGGTAGGCTTTGATTTCACTGAGGGTTGTCTAACTGGAGTTCAGACACTGCACTAAGTAAGCACCAGCTCAACCATATTCCCAGGCCCCTTAATAACAGCTTTGATTCACAGAGTTGGTGGGTTTCTTCCTACATGAAGCAAATAAATATCCATCACTACAGAATTCTCCACATTCTACTACATTCCACCGTAAATGTCCTGTTGGGAGTTGTGGCAAATTCTGAAAGATCAAAAATCAGACAACTGTGCTCCTTTTCCATTCCTGGCTGAGGCCAAGGTTCTAAGGAGGTTTCAGGAAAAATTCGAGTAACACACCTATTGCTAAAACTTTTCCTGTGATAAAGCAGGAATGGAGAAAGTGGACCTTCCCAACTCTCTTTTTCAACCTTTTCTTTCTTGGAGGAAGCACTGTTGAAAGTGGGAAGTCCAAAGTTCATTTATTTATTTATTTTTTTGATATAAGTCTGGTGTCAAACAATTTTAAAAATTATTATTGTCACTACTATTATAAAGATTTCATTATTTATTTGACAGAGCAAGAGAGCATAAGCAGGGGGAGTGGCAATGGAAGGAGGAGAAGCAGGCTCCCCGCTGAGCAGGAAGCCCGATGGGGGACTCGATCCCAGGACCCTGGGATCGTGACCTGAGCCGCAGGCAGACGCTTAATGGACTGAGCCACCCAGGCGCCCCAACTACTATTATTATTTTAATATAGACATCTGTTTCATCAAAAAGAAACAGATTATTAACTACTAAAGTCGTTAAAAGAGGATGTCAATATCTTTTCTACCCAATTTAGACACTGAGATACTACAAACTATTTTGTCATGATTATAATCTCATCTGAAAACCATCTAATAGGTCACTTAAGCATAAGAGAAACTCTGAAGTCAGGGCTGTTCTCTCATGTCAACCTTCTAGAGCTAAGGAAGACATCATCCCAAATATAGCTGAGCACAACAGACGAGTTGGCCCTGAATGTTGCTTTAGTCACAGAGCAGTATTTAAAATTATGTTTAATATGAAGAGAAGAAACATGGGTTAGAAAGTCAAGCTTCGTGGAAACCCAAGAAAATATCTTCTATGGATTTAATGTAAGCCAAACTTGGGGAAATAGTAAGGGCTATTTTCAGTTTTGGAAATCTTCACTGGGAGGACATATTTAATGTGATGGCAGATGGCTTCTCCTTTTGTAGCCATATTTGAATTTACAGAGACAATATTTAAAGAGGATTATAAGAAAGCCTCTAAAACCTCTTCTAGCAGAGAGTGTATCTTGTACATCTGCATTCCCCTGCTGTGTAAATAGTATGTTGCAGACCCCATAGTAGGCACTAAATAAATATTACTGTCATGTAATAGTCACATTTCAGATTATCAGTATCAATCCAGTTTGGGGGACTGATACACCTTGAGAACCTAGATGATGCCAAAACATAAGGAAACTTCTTTTTTTCCACACAAACAGAAAGCTCGGGAAGCTGGTGAACAGCTCAGCAACCTAAAAATGGCTGTGCAGAGCACTCTTTGAATACGAATTAGCAGTGGGGAATGGCAGCATATTTATGAGGTCGCTTGCCGGGTCCTTTCCTCCTGTGAATGCTGTATAATTCATTGCGCACGCCCTGACCCCAGTGCGCTCCTGTTCTGACAAATCATACTTGATTAAGACAAATCTTTATTAGTTAGCTAGTCAACTTCCCCATTTATCACTGGCAAATCCCATTCTGCTCTTCAGGTGTAGGAAAAGTGACTGAAGCCTTACAAAAAACTCCACACACCCAAACATCTAAATACAAATAAAATATGTGTTATACAGCAAGTAAAACCAGAAGTCTCAAAGTCTTAGTAGATGATTAAACAAAGTATTTAATAGGTATATATTATACCTACTGACAAACTCAAACCCACTACACATTTCATCCAGGCTGAAGAATTGTTAATTAGGGATTTTTAGCTCCTACTAAACTCTTGTTCGAAAGCAAATGCCCTATTTAAAAAAAAAAAAAAATGTATTACAAAGTTAGAAGCTCAAAATCCCGGAAAAAAAAGAAAGAAAGAAAGAAAGAAAGAAAGAAAGAAAGAAGGAAGAAAGAAAGAAAGAAAAGAAAAAGAAAGAAAGAAAGAAAAAAAGAAAGAAAGAAAGAAAGAAAGAAAGAAAGAAAGAAAGAAAGAAAGAAAGAAAGAAAGAAAGAAAGAAACTGCTGAGTAGAGAGAATGTTTAAGGCTCCTACCAAAAGAATAACAACAACAAATCTTTAAAAAAAGTGAGACAGAATAAGGCAGAATGAATTCAAAATTATTCTTGATTCTTCAGTACCAGAAGAAAATGCATCTCTTTTTGAACCGTCTGCAAGGTTTTCATGAACTTCAATGTTGGTTTACCCAAAAGAGAATTTAAGGTGTTTATAGCGGATGATACTCATTTTAGAGTCTGGCGCACTGAGCCTAGTGCCAGAATTCTTCTCAGAAACCCAGAGACGAAGCTATCAGTAACAAAAAAGCATGCCATGTCCTAGGACTGCCACTGCATAGAATAAATAGCATCTTCTGACAAGTTTCCAAAATTCTCTACTTTCACAGAGGTAGCAGTAGGCACAAACCATTAACTTTCTTCCCTGAGTGAGAGCAAGATGGAATGAGAATGAATATGGTCAGAGCTGATTTTCATTTCTCATATTTTTACTCTTAAACCCTGAGTCCAATGAAGGTGGAAAATCTTTTTACTTTTTCCTAAGAAGCTACAAGTCAATCCAGATGTGTAATTTCTGCATAGATTAGCTCACTGTTCCCTCTAAAAACAATGTAGAGACAATGTGTCATATGGGAATTATTTTACAAAAAGTTTCTATGTGAGATCCTAAACATTCTGCAATAGCGATAAATGAATCTGTACGTAACTTATGAGGAAAATCCATTTTTAGTCTTGACAATTTTAATGAAATGCCGGTTAATACTATATAGTACACATATCATACTTTATCTTATTGATGACCTTAAGTGTTCAATGGAAACAACACTCAAAAATATTTTGTATTTGGGGTTGTCTTATGTTTGCCGAAATCTCCCATTTAGAAAATGTGGATACATCTTGAGAAATGAGGTCAGAGCTTGGTATGAGAGACTTCAAAAGAACATCTAATACAGTGGGAAAGAGTGTGTTGATTTTTTAAGCAGACTGACTGATTGTATCTATGGATTCGGAAGGGATCACGCCTAAACATTCCCTCCCCATTCTACGGGTCTTTCATCACAATTTCAAAGCACTGAAAAATATTCTGAAAGTGAAAATTGCCATGGTCAGATTGGAGAATCTTTATTTCATTTGGGAGTGGGCTGGAGAGTTAAGTAGTTTACAATATGCCCATGGCGGTAAAGGAAAAGTCTGTATCACTTTCATTTGTCCGTGGATGCTCCACCCATTTTCTTCTTGGAAATCGTGATGAACTCTCCCAGAAAGATTAAACAATTTGCCCATGGAGACGAATTTGACATCAGAGGTAGGACGAGAATTTGGTTCAATAAACATTACTGAGAACCGGTTATGTGGCAGGCACTGTGAAGATACAAAGAAAAATAAAGCATGCCCCCAACAGGCAGCAGCTCATGCTTCTGTGGGGTAGGATGATATGAGAATCACCACCACTAGAGCAAAGCACAAGACTTAAACCTCTCTTCTAATTATGTTTAAAATGCCACACCTCAGGCCTGTCTCTCCTCTTCTTTTTCAAACCAAATTCTGCTTAAGAAAGATCTTGTACAGACAAGTGCTAAACAGAGGAATGTGCCAAATGTGCTGACTCAATTAATTTGTTCATCATCTTTGCAGGTCTCCGAGAATCTACATTTCATGACTTCCATCCCAGGCTGCCTCCAACCCCCCATAATCATCTGCTTCACAATGATTGGATATCTTTTGACATAATTTGAAAATTGAGTGTCTACTGACAACCTAACTGTAACTGATACTCTACTGTGCAACACATTTCTTTCCAAATCTTAGAGGACAAAGGTAAGGACCTGTGGAAACGATGATTCCTATTTGTTGTTGTTGTTTGTTTTGTTTTTTCACTGTAGCTTCAGATTGAGAATGGACATACTTACTGGAAACTAATAAATAATAAAACTGTAAACAATAAATAATAAAAACAGTGGTTTGGGTAAATTGGTTCATCTACAAGAACAGTTTTATTTCTAGCAGTATTTGCAGGTAAAAATGTTGAAAGCCATCTGGTCCCACTATAAACATATATCTATCACCAAGTGGCACATAAATCAAAATGGATGATAAAAAGACAGTATTTTCTCCCACTCCCTACTTCTGGCATCTACTCAACTCTCCATCTCTCGCATCAGGTAACCAAGAAGCAACACACTGCTACTTGGTGTTGTTTCTTTTCTACATGCTGGGCACATAACAGATGCTTAACATATACTTCTTGGATGGATGGATGGATGGATGGATGGATGGATGGATGGATAAATGGATGGATGGATGAATGGTGGGAAGTCAAGAGAAACAAAGTAGGAGTGCAAGGAAAAGTAAAAAGTGGAGAACATAAAAAGTTAGAAAGGCTAAAAAAATAAAGGTGGTAGAGACTCATTTAGAGAGCTAGACACTGATCAACAGAATTCTAGAGTCCGCAGAGATTTAGAAGTTTTTTATTCCACTTGGGGGTTGGATTAGATCACATGGAGGAAAGCAATTTTCCTAAATGCCTTCTCAGGCAGAGCTTGGATTAGAATCCAGACTTCTTAACTCTTCATTTCATATCCTCTGTAACACATAATACACAAGCAGAAAGTTCAAGACCATGTAATCAGTGTGGACTCTTTCTTATTAGAGTCAATGAATGGCCCTGGGGCATGGCTCCTTAAAATAGCCCTATCACTTCTGCAATTGTGGGTGAAATGCTAGGGAGGCAGATTTCCACCCAGGAGAATCCCACATAGCACTAGTCTAACTCATCATGTTAGCGATGCTAGCTGAAACCAGTCAGAAATACCAAATCTATACCCATTTATACCCTATAATGAGTAACTGGGTCGAGACAGGTGGCAGAAGGAAATGTTCTTTTTCCTTATGCTTCACTTATTCAAATTTTATTTAATTTTGAGAAAATAATTCAAGTAGGTTACATACTCAGCCTTGTGAACTGATTACTCATTCATTTAACAAATATTTACTTTGTACTTATTACGCACCCACCAGGCATAGGAATAAAAACCCAACATGCCATTGGATGATCACAGTGAGATGTTAGGTGAACAATGGTTCTTTAAAAGTGAAAGTTAAGAACACTTAATATTATAAAGTACTCTTATAAACAACACAAATAAAAAAAATAAGATCCTCAGCTGAAGTTTGATGTTATTACTCATCTATACATTTTAAGGTGATAGTTTCATATGGTGAGTGCTCTCAACTTGCAAGCACATTCCTAGAAAGCAAAATAAATATCAAGTAATTGTACTGTTGTGTTGCTATGTCTACCTACTCCCAAAATCAAACTAGTCCTCACCACAGTATAATTTTGCTATTGTGTTTAAGGTTGGCAAGTCAGTACCATCAGATATTCTACTGCAAACACTCAATAGAGAAACCCAATTCTGCTGCAAATTTTCAGAATGTGTTAAAATTGATGTCAATGTCTCAGTAATTTTGCAGTTTAAAAAACAGTTAGAAATGTAATGACTACACTACACTTGATTAAAGCATTTACAGCTCTAATCAAAAACTGACAGCAAGATCAAAGATGTTAACTTAAATCTCTCTTCTAATTATGTTTAAAATGCCACACCTCAGGCCTGTCTCTCCTCTTCTTTTTCAAACCAAATTCTGCTTAAGAAAGATCTAACACTTCTTAACAGTTCATTATCCAATAAAACTATTCAAAGCTTAAAAGCAATCTACACAATTAGTCAGGACCTCAGGGAGTCCACCGGTAGTCTTTATTACAGGACTTCATATTAAAACACCTTAATTATATTTGTCAAATGGATTTCATTAAAACCCATCGTCACTTTAATTTTCATATTTTGACAGTGCTGGCATCGGCATTATTACCACCTGCCAGGCTAGGAACTACAACAAAATTGTCAAATTCCTTCAAATCCTAAGCAGTTTCTTTTGTACCTGACTGATAGTTTTCCCTTTGTGGGGAATCTATCACAATTAGGAGAATTAAAATACTCCTACTTAAATTTGACTCTGAATATATATGTTCCTTGCAGGTGCGGGGAAAACAAACTACATGCGTGCCGGGTTGCCAGGTGCACTCTGCAGAGAGGGTGATGCACATACTTTGCAGTGTATCTGAATAGCAAAGCCCAGACATCAAACAGAATGCACTATGATTCAATCACATCAAAACCATCAGGACTTGAAAGCGAGGACATTTTTTTTTTTTTACCTCCTATTCATTATGCTGCCATATTTCATAAAATATACGGTGTTTCTGGCCATTCACTTGAGATTCAATTGTATTTTCATTTGCCACTGCGATTTAGACTATTGAAATAGCAAATGGAAAAAATACATGCATCCCTTTCTTTCCAGCTATGCAATGTTCAATGTCAACAGAGATGCAGTGTTAATAGCATTGCCCTAATTTAGTTAGTTATGCAACTTCAGGAAAATGAAGATGTGTACATTAATAAGCAAAGAGTTTTGGTCTGTTTTTCTCTTGATTTTCTAAGTCTTTGGTAGCATACGCAATACAGAAAGAGAATTCCTCAATGAGACTCCCCTTAGGTTGTGCACATAAAATTCTATTTTTCAAGTGTCTAAGATAGAGCAGGAATAGCCAAAAAGGATAGCCTTTTTTTTTTTTTTTTTTAACCTAACAGACTCATAAGATATAACAAAGGAGAGAGGTTTCTGGCCTATGTCTAACACACTTCAGGGCTTTGTACAATGGTCTCAAGAGTAATAATCACCTTGCTTTATGAATACTTTAAATCATAGTAAATGATCTTGGACTATTTTCAGTAAAGCTGGAGTTTTAAAGATTTACTTACAAAATCACAAGATATTTAAAAAATTATAAATGACCACTGACTTACATGTCTCAAGATGTAATATAATAGAAAGAGAAAACATGCTCAGGGATTTAGGCATGGGGAAATACATTTAAGTACAGTTCCCACATCGCCACTGCCTAGAAGCCTTTCATGATCAACTTTGCTGGCAATGCCTCCCCCACCTCTGGACTCAGATCAATTCACTATCTGTACCAGTATCATGGCACATATCCCAGGGTTTGGGATTTTGTTCTCTCTATGCCCAGAGCCTAGGAGAGTGCCTGGTACTGTGCACACAATGTATATCTATCAAACAATGACTGACTGGGCTCATGGCCACCTCCCCTCCCAAACTGTAAGGAACTCCCCGAGGGCAGGGAAAACCTTAACATCATTCACTCTCCCACCCATACAATTCTTCATAAATGGTAAGTCATTTGGCATCTCTATCTCCATATAGACAGATTTACAGAATATATCTATATAAATTTACAGAAGTAGATATATAGATAGTATGCTTATGAGTGTGTGTGTGTGTGTGTGTGTGTATGAGCCAGTATAGTGAATTTGTTGAAATTTATAAAAAAGCTCCCAAATTCTTCTACTGAAGAATAGATGAATCATCAACTCCTTTTAAATTTTTATCAACTGTCAACTATAATCTTGAACTACGAATCCTTCACCTTTGTCTCGTCTTGCCCTTGTTGACCCCTGAGCAACTCTGCCTGGGATGGTTGCTAGCTGGTGGAGCTGGTGAAGTAGGTGGGTCAGAGGAACAACTTAGACACTCTGCAGTGGGAATTGGAGTTCTTTTCCAAAGAGCTCCTCAGCTGCTCAAAAGTACATTCCGTTGCAACCAGTCAATAATTTATTTGAAGCCATTATTATTAATAATTACAGAACACATGGATTTTTCTCATTAGGAAAAAAATTGGAACAATCTACTATTTTAGAAATGTTCCTAGAGGGACACTTCAAAAATGAGGCCAGATGCGGTCTACGTTCTGGAATATCTGAAGTTTATTTGATATAAATAGAAGCCTACAGAAACCCTGCTGACCCAAAAGTCATGAGACACATATAAGTTGATAAATACTGCATTTATTACATTTTAAATGCAATACATGTTAACTTGGTGCTCCAAGAGTGATTTTGGTTATTTCAAAACCTTTCTGTCCTAACACTGTGCTATCAATTTCTGCTTAGTAGAACCCTGGCTCTGGTCATTCACAAAGGCTAACATGGTTCCTGTCTGTTGTGTGTGTTCAAAGGGGTGCAAGTGCAGGAGTTGGCTTGTAGAAGGACAGCTCTACATGGTTTATACAATGGACTGACACAGGGATGTGTCAAATGTGACTTGTAAAAGTAAGCACTTTGGGCAACATGTAAAATACAACCTGAAGTCTGGGTAATCTAGGGCTCCCACTGGAAAGGGATCATCAGGAATGGGGATGGAGCATCTGGAGGGGACAGTGATACTAGAGGTAATGGGTAGAGAAGACCATTTATGGGAGAGCTCCTGCAAGTGGGGCTTTGGTATGGAGGCTCTCTGAAATTTCTGCCTGGGATCATGTTTACACCCTCAAGACTGCTAGGTCATGTCCCTTCTCGAGCCCACATGGTCATGTACATCATCACCTGATTGCTTGCTATGGCCTCTGCAAGTTCTTCCCGGTCCCCCAGTTTCTGAGCTCATGGGTTCTGGTGAGACTCCTCAACCTCTCTGAATCAGACAAAATAAGGAAAGTGGCTATTGTGGCTTTTCTCTTATCAATAGCAAGCATTGTGTGTTCAGGGATGGGGTAGTAGGGAGGTAATGTGGGACATATGGGATCACAGGAGCCTGCAGGAGGACTGGAAGGAGAGTTGCAAAGGCTTTCGAACAGCATGATCAGAGAGAGAGAGCCTGAAGTGCCCAACTGACAGCTCTCCAAGCCTGCACAGATATTGCTTTTTCCAATAGGAGAAAAATCCGTGACTGTTGCTGTTTTCTCCCCCTCCTTTTAGAAAGATTACCTTGAAAAAAAGCTATTGCTTTTTCTGTATTAGTCAGAAGACAACAAAGCAGTATTTACTATTCTTTTGAAGTGATACAAAAACAGCCAATGAGACCATGCCTGATGGTCCACCACTGGCTAGAAACTGAGACTTGTGCCTTCCTCCTGAGTAATGCGGATGCGAAACCACAGCGTTCACCATCTTTCTGGAGCCCAGACAACGAATGACCCCAAGACCTGTTTCTGGATTGAGCCCTGTATTTTGCATGCAGACTACCCTCAGGGCTACTACTCTCTTATACACAAAAGAATACTGACTCTCTTGAAATAAAACAATGACTGACTAATTCAATCGTTGCCAAATGATGGGCCAATATTAAAATGCTTTTGCTATATTTTTCTTTTGGGACTCACCACTGCAGTCCTTAATGCAGTGCACTAATAAAGGTGAACAAATCACTTATGAAGTACAACAATTTGATCCACTTAAATATTTATCTACAGAAACGTGTGTGTGTGTGTGTGTGTGTGTGTGTGTGTGTGTGTGTTTTCTTGGAGTGCTGAGATCCTCCCTACCCACCTCCAGGCTCTGTAAGGCCTGATCCCCAAAGGAGCTGGTCCACTGGTTCTCCACTGGTGGTTGGGGGTGGGGCATGGGGCAAGCTATGGGCAAAATAGATTTTAGTAAGATTCAAAGACTGACTGCTAGGATTCCTGATAAATGGGGAAGTTTCTCCTTATTTTCTTTTTTATGCTCCTTGGTTTCATTCCTAAAACAGTAGGATTTTATGCTTCCTAGGTAGATAATATTTTAATGGCATTGAGAGATATCACTATTTAAAGACATACTAATAGGACATTTTCAGCATCTCTGTAGTGTACATGCAATATGAACACAAAATAAATAGTTTATAATGTGATACATTCTTAAATGGGCATTTAAAAATAAAAAGTATTTAAGAGATATTCTCATATTCTATGGACTTAATTCTTTGAATAAAGAAAAATAATTTCATCTTTTTATTTTAACTCTAAATGGCCCTTTGATTATTACTCTTCAAAGTCCCCAGCTGAAGGTGGATGGCAATGATTATTCCTAATTTCCTGGTGAAGAAAAGCTGCACAAAGGAGTTCAATTACTTTTCCATTGTCATAAGTGAGGAACGGAATCATGAAATAATACTTTGTCCCCTGGTCTATTTTTTTAGTCTTCAAAGCAGAAAGCTAGTGTAAACCATACTGGGAATATGTTCAGGGTCTGGAAATTTGTTAGGTTTGAGCCTAACATGGAGAGTTGGTGAGGATTTCAAAAAAACCTATCTTTTAATAGCAAAAGCAGAGTATTAGACTAAGCTGACCTTTGTTTGTTACAAAAATTCCCGTATTCTGTATATACTTTTTCAATGTCAATAAGTTTCTTATATTCCCACCTGAATTCAGAGATAAACAGATTGCTGCCAGGACTTAAGGGTTTTTAGGCAGTTTAGGGCTCTTAGGTCAAAAAATGTCAGAGAATGCCAGCTCTTGAACATTTCAGTGAATAAAGTAGTTCTTTGCATATGCATATTTATTAAATTTCATTAACGAGTCAGCCACGTAACTTCTATGTATGAGTATGCCAAAATGATGATGTTCATCTGAAGAGGGAAATACAAACATGTTCAAAGATCTACCCATTTTGAAATTTTTAAAAACATCACTGTTATAGAATAACTATCCAATTAGCAATTGTCTATGTGACTCATCAAAAGAATAAACATCAGAAAATCAAAGTCTGTAAGTCCAAAAGCTCAGTACTTAAATAATCTTTTGCTTTTTATAATCATGTCAACTTTGATTATGCATTTTTAATTGTCAATGAAATTTGGTAATAGAAAGGGAAAGCCTTAATTGAAATGCTTGTAAAATCCTCTTACTTGGAGAGTTTGTGTGAGTTGATTAATTAAGAGACTTTCACAGTTTTCATATTGATTGCCTTTGTGTTTCTGAACTTCCTGTCTGTTGCTCATGTGCAGAGTAAAGTAAGAAATCCTGGAGGTAACAAGATGTAGGATTTCTGGAGACAGGTTTCCACTTTGATAAATTGAGTGGTTCCTCCCCTCTCTTTTCCAAAGTATTTCTCTGTTATCCCATTTTGTAGAAAGAAACAGTCTTTTAAATGCTGACACTTTTGCCCTGATGTCATAATTTCACCAAATGTTTTTTAGGAGATAAGATCTAGTATAGTTTTTCATCTGTTGTATTAAACTTGAAAAACAGAACTAGAAAACAAACAAACAAGCTTGTTTTGCTAGGACTAAGACAAAAGGAAATGTTAGTATCTCTATACTAGATCTCTGCTACAGAAAATATTAAAGAAATCAGTATTTTCTGCCTATATTTGGGTGTTGAAGTACATTGGTGCTATAATTTTCTGATGATCCTGAGAAAAAGAAAGGTTTAAAATCAATCTACCTAACGATAAAGTTAAATATTTCTCTGCAGTATCATTGAAGAGTGTTTTATGGGATTTTATGTAACAGGTTATATTTCAAAATAATGAAAATAAAATTGATCTTTGGTATTTTTGATTAGTCTTTCCTCATCCCATTAAATATTTAGGAGGGCACGGTAAGATAAAATAACTAAATATTTAGGGTGTTGCCACAAGGTAAAAGAAATATTTAGGATGCCATTGTAAGATAAACTTAAAAATTTTCTAGTTTGTTTGTTTAGGAATTTTCCCCCTATAGCAAGACAAGATACTTCTCTCTTCTTTTGAACATTTCAGCATATTTGTCCAGCATTATTTTTTCATTCTCTTTTATCCCCGGGGCTCTCAATGTTTAAATAGCTCCCTCCCATGTAAAGCTTTGCACCGATATCGACCAGCCTAGGCTGGAAGTTACTATGAGGCATTTTCAATAATCAGCCCAGCTGTTCAGAGAGCTTCTTGAATATAACCCTTAGGTAAACAGCATAATACACTGAGAACTCTCTGCCAGCAACCAGCCCTTCTTGGCAATCTCAAAGATTGCTACTAATGCTTCACTAAACAAAGAACTTAATTCTGATTTTAACAATGGAGGCTAAAGGGTAATTCAAACAAATCCCATCTTTGATTCACATATGTAGAAACTATAAGGGGTCCCCCCTGCCCACATGCTTGCATATCTGATTAATTCAAAAGCACGTGTGCCAAGTAAACCATTTTTAAAGGACCCAAAAGCAACTGCATGCAAGGCAATTTTTTAGTATTACCATTTTACTCCTTAAATCTCACATTCGGATTTAAGTTTATTCTCTTAGCTCTCTTAGGGCAATTATATTATCTACCTTTATGTAATGTACAGCAAAGAAATAAAGGCGCAATTATTTATTTATGCCTTTACATTACTCTTTAATTCCCTCTTTCCTTAAGACTTAAATGCTAAAGAAAAAGAGAGACTTTTACATAGCACTCCTGATTGTGATTCCCGGCTCACAGGCAACAAGGGAACCTTAAAAGAAGCACCAAAAAAAATGGACACTATATATAAAGTATAATGTAAAAATAGAGTTAGGTAGCCATGCAGTGAAACCCATAATGTTCACACCCTTCAGTGGGTGAAGAATAAACATCATAAAAGTAAACAGCATTCCAAAATAGATGGCACCTATAAGGTCCTGCGAGTCCCCAAATTGTTTTGCTTTTAGAAAAAGAAAACAAAACCAAATAGAAGTTAGGTATAAACAATTCCAAATGTTGCCATTGGAACCATTCAAAAAGACTGTCAGTTCATTATTTAGGTCAAATTAAACATATTTGTTTGGTTAAGGCTATTCTGAAATGTGGAAGTCACAGAGGTCTCTAGGTTCTGGAAGGATAGATTAGTCTTCTGATAAATAAGAGATCTGAAATGTTTCCTCTGGTTTATGACCCACCCCAAATAGCATATCCATCACAGTAAATCAGAATGACCCTGTTTTTTATTGGTTTGTCTTGTTATGGTTGTTTACTTTCCCTTTACTTGGGGAGAGAAGAATTGTTCTACAGCATTTAATTTATACCTACTGTGCCTGTGGTAGTATGCCAAAGAACCAGACACGACACAGTCTCTGCCATTCAAATAGGCTTGAAAAGATGGGACTCTGCACCCACCTCAATACACTGTCTAATGGCAGAAAAAAAAAATTGACCAATTACAACAGGTACAAATAACAATACTGAGTACCATGAATCGCAATTGTATATCCCTACACAAAGTCCCGATACTGAAAAAAAATCAAATACACGAGCTGGTTAGCTCAAGATTCTTGGTCTACACGACGCTACAACACAGAGCTCTCCTTGGTCTACACGACACTGCTGCAGAGGGCTGGCCTGGACCTTGACAGCTATTCACCCACAGGTGAATCTGTGCAGCCTGCCGACTGGGAGCGAAGCACTTCTCCTGGATCTTTCTCCCTTGCAGGTGCCCATAAGTGTTGGCAATTTGAGTTCTTACCTTGTATTTCTTCCCCACATTCTTCAAAACATCTCCCTCAAGACCCTCATTCACTTGGCTTTCAAATATCACCCCCATTTCTATGCTTAACCTGTCTCTTGACCCATTCCAAGTTTTACCCCCTATTTCCTATCTATTTCCTGGATACTTCACCCTGGTTGTCTACCCAGCTCCTTACATTCAACAGGCATGAAACAAAAATCCCATCTTCTCACTCTGTGCCTCTCGCCCTCAGTTAAGGGCAGGCAAATCCAGGTGGTCTCCCTGGACCGACACATTTCTGTTCATTTGGACTTTTCCTTTTCCACGTGGAGCTAGGCACCAGATCTTTTCAAATCTTCCTTGGATGTGTCTCTCATATTTTTCTTCTTCGTCGCTGCTGTTCTAACCTCTCACTCAGACTTGCACCTCCTTCCTGACTTGTCCTCATTGTCTCCAATCAGCAATACCTCTTGATTGCTTAATCTCCCTAAACCATCAGCCTCCTCCTGTTCAGAACGCTTTAAAGCTTTAAATGCTTACCAAGCAAGCCCAAGGCCTAAGCTGGCATTCAGAATGGTTCAGAATAGAGGCCTAAATACTTTCAGACTTCTCTCCCAATTCTCTCTGGCATAGAGTTGAGGCTCTAGTCCAGGGTTTTCAACCTTGGCACCTGCTGACGTTTAGGGCTGGATAATTCTTCACTTGATCTTAGTCAAAAGGCAGAGAAGCGATGGGCTGGATAATTGCTGGAGGGGAGGGTCTGTCCCATGCACTTCAGGACGTTCGGCAGCATTCCTGGTCTCTACTGACCAGATGCTGGCAGTAGCCCCTCTCCCCCAGTTGTGAGAACCAAAAATGCCTCCGGACATTGCCAAATGTCCCCTGAGGGGGAGGGGGAGGACAAAATCAGCACTGGTTGAGAACCACTGCTTTAGTCAGACTGAACATGGGCACCTTTGAGCCTTTACCCATGCGGTTCCCTGTCTGACGTGCCTCTAACCATCTCTATTCCTTACAGTCCTGCTCATTGTTCTCGTTCAGCAAAGATACTGCATCTGACATGAGTTCTTGTGCATGCATCATCATTAAAAGAGATCTCTTTCCCCTCAAGCTCCTAAGCACTTGGTCTCACCTCAGTAGGCTTCAGGTGCCCACGTCATCCTCTCTACTAGGGTGAAAGGTACCTGAAAGCAGGATCTGGGTCATCTTTTATTCCCCAAAATGATCAGCCCAATTCCTGGCTCATATTACAAATGAAGGTACCTCTAGTTTTAGCTTCCTAAGCCTTGCAGTCATAAGAATATGGCGAGGCAGTAACAACTCTGGCAAATGTTCTGAAGAGACTCCCAGCATTAGCTTCTCTGAGGCTTCTCTGCTTGCCTGTCTCAAAGGGCAAGGAAGACACAGAGCAAATCTTGACTACTCCATATAGGGTCCACCCTTGAGAGAAACAAGCAGGCAGATTGTGAGGGAGGCCAGGGGCATGGTAAGTAAGTAGCTGACAAACTTAATGAAAAGCAGACAAACCAGGGTAAGAATGCTAAAATGCCCTTTAGAACGTGGCAGGTATATAAAAAAGTCATAAGCAAGTTTACCATAAAGAAAAGAAGGTAGAAGATTAAGAGTTAAAAAAGCTAATTACATGGAAGGTTTTAAAACAGCCTAATGGAAAAGTTGAGTGAGGGAGACAAATAGCTGGGCAAGCTACCTGGTCACAGGGACATAAATCTGAAAAAGCAGCAGATTCTCCAGATAGGTCAGACAGATCACATTTTGTCTTTAAAAGGGAGAGAACATGAAATTTGTGCACGGTTTTGTGTGTGTGTGTGTGTGTGTGTGTGTGTGTGTAGTTATTGGGAGGGAATGGTATGATAAACTTTGGAGATAGAAACCACCTGTACTGTGAAGTGACTTAAAACTTGAGACACAATCCAAAGTAAGAATTAAGCAGCTCAGCGTAGTGCAGCCAACACCATGTGAGAAGGTGCCTCAGGGCACCACACACTGCTGCTAGAAACACCAACCCAAAAATGGACACTCGGGATCTCAAAAGAGAGGAGGCATCCAGAGGGTCTCTGTAGGACCAGCCTAGTTCCTTAGCCTTGAACCAATGTGGTCTCGCCACAGGCAAGGAAAACGTTGCACTCCTGCACAAAGTCATTTCCAAATGCATAAGCCTCCGGAGCGTATTTCTTATGGAATGAAGACTGAGAAGAAAATAAAGACTGAGTAATAAAAGCAAGAGTGCGACACTAATTTTAAAGTAGTCAGTCTTGCAAAAATACTTTCAAGTAAAAAGGAAGAAATCCCCATGACTCTGGAAAAAGGTGTTTAGATATACCACTAACAAAGGAAGCCTGAAAGAGACTTTATTTTCAAATTGTGTTTGACTGTGGTCTTTTTTTTTTTTCCTCTTTTGCTAACTGGTGGTATTACTCTAGGGTGGATCCTGACATTGTGGCTTTTATTTTGGCCTAGAATCATGTTGATAGTGTTACTCAAATAAATTAATTGACTGAACTGCTAGTTGTACACTTTTATGCTCATGAAATTGCAGAAAAATTGGGAGGGCACAGGCACAGGGACACAATGGGAAAGGCATACACTAGAGTTTGGCTTGAGTCTGGGGACTCTCTCAATGACACATTCACAATGCCAACATTCCCCGAATGGGGGAATATTATTTTCTGGGGCAAGGTCCCTTTCCTCATGACTATTTCCCTCCGATCTCTTCTCTGACTTCCCTTTTGGCTGCCCAAGTAGCCTGTGGTGCTGTCCCCACCCTTGTGCTTTGCCTACTGTCTCCTTACAGTGTCTGGAGATCGAGTGTCCTTTCTTGGCAGGTAGTGCGGGGTCTTATTTCACAGCCACACGCGGACATGCAGTGAAGAGAAATTAAGGGAACTACAGCTTTTCCAATATGCTTGAAAGAGGACAGTGGCCCTCACTCGTAACATGGAGAATTCAGAGGTTGCCTCATAGGCTTCTGGTCAGAAGCAGAGAATTTACTTACAGGGCTTGGCTCAGTGCATGGCACATGGGAAGCACTCAATAAATGTCAGCTAATATTCTTTGTACTATTATTATGTAAGTCCCTATAACTCTCCATGACCTACTGTATGCTCTGGATGCTGCTGAAGACCTAGAAAAGCAGCTTTCATTCCCATCAAACCTCCTTTTTATAACAAATACTTTTTTCAATGCCCCTTGATCCTCTTGAGATGAAATTCGGAGCTAAAATAATCTATGGACACACATAATTTAAAAAATAATCAATATAATGCCCTAACCGCAAAATAAGGAAACTATACAGGAAAGCAGTAAGATGTATTTCTATATGTAAATGTGCAGGCACTGCTATCCTAGCAGACACGAGCATATGCTTGTATTCATATGTAAAGTTAACATAGCCGTGACAGGCGCACATGCAAACCAATACATGGGCCACCTAGCGATGACTCAAATACTGTAAGTGGCATTGCCATGAACGCTGTATTGCCAAGCTTCCCTTCTGCTCCTCACTCCCTAGCCCTTTGTGCTTTGGAGGGACTATATGTTAGTTCTGGCCGTTGGGCTGTAGATGTGCCTCATCTGGAGGCAGAAGCATTGAGGAGCTGGTGTGCAAGCCCTTTCTACCTCTGCCTGAGATGGCTGGGGACAAGCCCCATGGGGGAATCAGTCTTGGACCCCTGGTTAACCGTGAGCAAACAAAAAATAAATTTTGTTGTGTTAAGGCACTAGGATTTCTAGGCTAATTTGTTTCTGCAGCATAGCTCTGTGTATCCCTCAACTGTGAGCAACTCTTTTAAAATATGCCCTGGTTTTACACAATCATTGTATGCCTGGAAAATCAGTGGATGCTAAAACCATGCAAAAAATACTTAACTAGGTTCAGATCATTATAAACACCGTTTTCACCTACTTAAACGATCAGCAGGAGGTTTGAGAGTTTGTGTAGACCAGGGGCTGTGTGTGTTGAGAAAGAACATTCATTGCACTGCAGAACATTTATTATCCTTGTTTCTCATCATTGGGATAACCAAAATGAACCTGCACAGTTCAAAACTTCCCCTGGAGGAAGAGTACCTCTAGACCAGTAACCTAGAGACAAGATCAACATGGACTCGACTAGCAAAGCTGTGCATAGTAGGGTTTCAACAGTGAGTCATTCATAGATTATAGCATCTTAGAATATTGAACGATATTCCATAAGATGTAAAAAAAAAATAGCAAAATAAAGGGGTTCTCTAGTCACAGCTTGGGAACCTACAGGATACAGGAACTCTTCAGGGCTAAAGAGTACAGAGCAAGTTTCAGAGTCTTTAGGGCATGGAGCACTGCAAATCTCCACAAGGGAGATACAGCATGCACTGTTCCCCACACTTCTCTGAGCAGTCAGGCCTTTTGTTCCAGAGCTTTCTACAGAACTCAGGTTCGATAGGATATGCAATCTCCACTTTACAGATGAGCACACCAAGACCCATGGAGAGTGAGAGGCTTGTGTCAAGTTTTCAGTGAGTTAGTAGGAGGGCCAGACCTGGAACCTCACTTAAACATCAATGTTCTTGACCTTAAAAAGGAATTAAGTGAGATATACGCTCCCATATGGAAGAACCTCAAAAACATTACACAAAGTGGAAGAGACCAGACACAAATGGTCACATATTATAGGATTCCATTTATATGAAGAGACAGATCTGTAGAGACCAGAGAAAGTTGCTGGCCAGGGACTGATGGAGTATGGAAAGGGGAACGAGTGCTTAGGGGACATGGGGTTTCCTTGTGGGGTGATGAAAATATTCTGGAACTAGATAAAGGTGGTGGTTGCCCAACATCGTGAATGGACTAAATGCCATGGATTTGTACACTTTAAAATGGTTAATTTTATGTTATGTGACTTTTATTAAAAATGAATAAATAAACAAGGTTAAAAAACAATATTCTTTTCTCTATACTATGGTCTTATGAATTTGAGTTCTCCAATATACTAGAAAGTAGTATAGCAGTATGATCTTTCCTATATGCTTCCTCATATTGTTGTTACAAATATTATTTTATTACTTTTCATTTTCTGGTTATTGTGGATGCCATAAACCTACAGTGAATAGAATTTTATGGGGATTAATTATAGGCTGAGAAAGATAATTCATCTACTTTGAATGCGGTAGAGTGGTTTTCAATCCATTAGCTACTACAAGCTAGAGTCTGTGTTCTGCAGGATAGAAATATCAGGGCACTGGAGTCAGATGAACAGAGGTTCAAATCCTGACTCCATTACTTCATGGCTATACAGTTACAGCCAGTTATTCAAATTCTCTGAGCTTCCATTTCCTCACGTGATATGGAGCAGTAATACCTGCAACACAGAGTCACTGGGTGAATTAACTGCAATGATGTAGGTAAAATGTCTAGAACAAAACCTGAATCTGTACTATGAAATCAACCCAAGTTCCAGTACCTCCAAGTGTGCTTTTTTCCTAGAGATCGTACCAGTGGTGTCTAAAATTTCCTTCAGAAGGCCAGAGAGGTGCCCCAATCCATGCTAGGGCTTTTCTTTCTGAAGTTGAGGACATATTCAGCTCCAGGAAAGAATTTCAGAGTGAAGATTTTCTTTGTTCTCTGACTCCATGGGATTCTCTGTTGTACTGTGCAGATCAGAAGTGGGAGTATTGGGTGGAATGTATTATGCATATGCATGTGTTTATAAAATAACAAGTATCTCTAGAAGGGAACCCCTACACATAATCAAGTCTGTCAGAAGAAAGACTCTCTGGAACCTTCATCTTTTGATCAACTGGGAACTAAGTGGGCATTTTAAGAAAAACAAACACCTTTAGGCACAATTAATATGTTTCTTTAATACACTATGATTCCTTTCATCTTTACTCAGCTTTAATAGTATAAAATGGTGTCTTAGAAAAAATATTGAAATGGTTATCTTCATTTTAAGATAATCCAGTAGACAGACAATTGTACACTGTACTACACAGAAGCACTTATGAGTTACAGATGGCAGGTTAAGGAGATTTGGTTCAAAGGAGGATGGAGCACACTGAAGCCCAGTAGATATATCTGCATCCAAACCACCAAACTGTTTGGTGCCATTTTCCAGTTTAAAAAAGAATAAGTGAAGTTACTAACTCTAGTCACTGGAACTCAGCAAGCTTAATTCAATGTTGCTTAAGCCACTCTGGGAAACTGAGGCGTAAATGAAAACATTTTCATTACTAAACTGCTGTTAGAGAACCTCATTTGCAAATAACAATTCCTACGTTTAATAACCATTCACTCCCCAGTTACAGAGTGGGTTACACTGGCCACTGGCCCATCGTGGGCTATGTAGGAGCCCGAAGACAAGAGGCCGTCTCCTCAGGGAAGCCTAACTGTTGAGACGGTGAGTTAGCTCCTATTTTTCCAAGATTCTGTTTCTTCTTAATTCCAAGATGAGGGAAAACATAAATAAACTTCCAGTTAAAAGCCAGCTCTTCTCCCAGGAGTTAAGTGGTGGTGAATCAGAATGAGAAGAATGAAGGGCACAGATAAATCATGTGGGAGGAAATCCTTTAAAAAAAAAACCAAAACAACAACAACAAAAACAAACAAAGCAAGGGCCTAGAAATGAGGAGGGGCATAAGAGAACTTTCTGGTACCCTGTCCACCAAAAAGGAATGTGAATCATGGGTTCAAATGTTCCCCACATGTAGACTGACCCAAAACCAAGATGTCAGCCCCTGGGCAAGTGTCCAGGGGTTCTGAGTGTTGCAGTGACGTCACCTACCACTCCAGAAGCCATTCACTTGATGCAATAGATGCAAGGTGCATCTATTCCACTGATAACACAGAGAAAGTCTGCTGTGTTATTCATAATAAAGTAACTAGCAACACAAATGTGGGACATTAATGAATCTGTTCTCATGTGCATTAAAGAGGGTCGCTGGAATTGGGTAACCCAAAATGAAAACCCAGACCTAAAAAAAATAAAAGCAAAAGCATGTGCATTGAAAGATTAAAAAAAACAAAAAAACCTGGCAAGATAGTCACCAAAATATTAGCAATGATTATTTCTGGGTGATACAGTTTTATTTGAATTTTATAATTATGGAAAAATTTTAATAAGAAAATTTTACATTTAAAAGAAAAAGTATAGTTTGGATCAAATACTTTGGGACCGAAGAACAACATAAAGGTAGCAGCACTGAGGAAAAAATGGATGATCCAATATTAAGAAAAGAGACATAAAAATAAACTAACCCAAACGGACCCCAATCCAGTAAATGAGACTCAGTCCCTAGGCAGTAGTAGGTTGAATAACCTAAAAAAGGGAAAAATGGTAAAAATACGGTCTTTTATGATAAAGACGTGATTTAGAATTCTTTGATGGCCCAATTTAAAATTAAAAATGATTAAGTGGCGCTTACCTCTACATATAAAGTGAGTATTATACACTTTTGGGCCCCAAGGTCTGGTTCCTATATTCCCGAACAGTAACTCTGTATTTGACTGATATGATCTAAATTCTTAAAATAATCTCACTTTGCAAGAGAACTAGAACATTAATCCTGTAATACCTAAATATCAAGATTATGATCCATAAAATTTCATGCAGTATTGTTTCTAACGGTATAATGAAAAAAATTGTCCAATCATATGTGAAGAGTTAAGTTCTGGCACATAGTATGGAATACTGAGCAAACCCTAAAGAGCAATTCAGATCCATATATACAGACACTGGAAATATGTACACAAATCGTCGTCGAATGGAAAAAGCAAGGCACAGGACAGGACACATGATGCAGTTTTATGTTTTTAAAAGAAGGAAGTGTGATTTTGCACCTGTAATCTAGGAAGAACTTGGCCTCCTCTTCTCCAGTATATGCACAGGGATTGCTCTCTCCCTTCCTTCTGGACTCTGCCTGAAAGTCATCTCAGAGAAGCTTGCCCTGATCACCAACTCGGAAGCAGAACCCCCTGGAATGCTCTACCTTTTATCCTACTGGATTTGTCTTTATAGCATGCATCACTACCACATTTTATATTACATTTTTATTGATTTATTGACTATCTCCCTATTGGAATACAGGTTTCATGAGAAGGGACACCTCCTCTGTTTGTCACTGTTGTTTACTTAGTACCTGTTCCTGGTACACAGTAGGTACTCAGATATTTGTTGAGTGAATGAGTAAATAAATGTAATATATAAATATATATATACACACACACGTATATAGACAGGTATGTATATACATGTATTTAAACACATAAATCTATACTTACTTACAGATGAAATGCGTAAATACACAGAAAAATCTCAAAGCATATACATCACTGTTAATATTGGTTACCCTTGGGAGTGGAAGTACGACAGAGGGGTAGGGAGGGAGGAAGGCCCGTATACTTTTTTTTTTTTTTTTTTTAAAGATTTTATTTATTTATTCATGAGAGACAGGGAGAGAGAGAGAGAGAAGCAGAGGGAGAAGCAGGCTCCCAAGGAGCAGGGAGCCCGATGCGGGACTCGATCCCAGGACCCCGGGATCATGACCTGAGCCAAAGGCAGACGCTTAACCATCTGAGCCACCCAGGCGCCCAGGCCCGTATACTTTTTACATTATATGCTTCTGCCTTGTTTGAATAGTTTGTCATAAGGATGAATTATGTTATGATAAAAAATACAAAGGAAGTTTTCACATAAGGACCAGGGTTTGCAGAACCTGTGTAATTGCTTTAAAATATGTCCAGTGATTACACTTAGGTATCCAATTTTTCAGCTGGACTGCTCAGCTGAAGATATTTTAATCAGTTACGATTTCGATCTTTTTACTTTAGGCAGTGGTTCTCAAACTTTAGTGTGCATAGAATCATCTGCCCGGTTTGTTAAAAATATAGAGTCTCAAGGCTTTATTCCCAGAGATTCTGAACAGGGGTTGGGTAGCAGGAATTTCTATTTAAAAAAGTATCACCCAAGGTGACTGACTCAAAGCTCACCATTTGAGAAACTGGCTCAAGACAGAGTTAAGACAGGGAAGATGGAATCAACATATATTTAATGAGGACCGATTATCTGCCAGGCAATTGTGGTTAATTAACATCAGATAAGTTTAATTAATTGGTTGTTAGTGGATGAGTATTTCAGCTGGCTGCATTTGCAACTAATTGGTAAGTGGTTAAACACTCTAACAGTCTGAATAGAACAAAAAATGGTGCAAGTGAAATGTTATGATGCTGGTTTTGTGGTTCCTTTGGTGTGTATTTTTAAATAATCTTAGAGTTAATAAAATGATGACATTATGCCATCATCTATATATGGGGGATGACACCGTATCTGAAAACAAAGGCCAGAGAATATCCCCACCACACAATCGCAGTAGTGGACTACCAGTTGGAAAACCTTTGTCCTAGCTCCTTTTGACCACCACATATATCCCTTCACTAGGGACTCAGGTTTCTTATTAAAAGCTGCTAGAGTTGAGCCAGGTGGCTATAAGATCTCTTGTGGCTCTATCAGTTTTTCCAGTACAAACACATACCAGCTTTTCCTTTGTGTTACACATGGTATTTCTGTGAAAGGTGCTTCCCTGTATAATGACTGCAGATGCGTTCCCAGTCTTTTACACTCATGCACATGTGTGCACACAAATATAGGCATATACATAAAGGTTTCCAATACACCCAACTCAAACACGCATTTAGCCCTTATTCTATTATGAGATACCCATCACAGGAAACAATTTCAAGACTGTAAGTGAAAAATAACTTTGGGGTGACGTGGTGAAAAGGTATCAGAAACTGCTGACTTAGAGACCTAAAACATAACGGCAGTGGGAGCAAACTGGTGTTACAAGGCCGTGGCGCTCTGAGTCCAATTTTAAGTACCCTAAGATTGTGTCTGGAATTCTCACCTTTTCTGCTCTCATACTTCGCTTACAAGGATTTATCCCAGTAAGACTATTTCATAAGAAAACATAAAAACGAGGGCGCCTGGGTGGCTCAGTTGGTTGAACGACTGCCTTCGGCTCAGGTCATGATCCTGGAGTCCCAGGATCGAGTCCCACATCGGGCTCCCTGCTCAGCAGGAAGTCTGCTTCTCCCTCTGACCCTCTTCCCTCTCGTGCTCTCTGTCTCTCATTCTCTCTCTCTCAAATAAATAAATAAATAAAATCTTAAAAAAAAAAGAAAACATAAAAATGAGAAGGTATATTAAAGAAGCAGACAAACAAACACCCTTCCCAGGAATCCTGGGGATCCCTAGATACAATGAAGCACCAGCAAATACATCAGCCCCCATGAAGATATCAAAATAACATCTTGAGAACCAGGAGATGCAAGGGCTCGGTTCATTCATTTTCCCCTTCACATTTCATTCTCGACTAATCGGGGGGCTCAAACTGCCTTGCTGCCAGAATAATCCATGTTCCGTTTGGCGTTGCTGCTGGTGGGGAGGAAGGAAATGAAAGAAAGGGGATGCCTCAAGAGGACAACAAAGAACCAGATCACAAGGACGCTGACTGCTAATTAGCAACATATTATAAATACGGGTAAATGCACTAGTCTTTCAATTTTTGTGAGCCCCTAAGTTCATATCTTGGCTGGAAGTGAAAATGTGTTTGTCAGTACCATGCTGGTCTCTTTTCTTGGAAGATGACGGACAACATGGAGCTGGGGCGGAGGGCCCGCTGCAAAGAGATGCGATGTGACAGTAGGTGCCACTGTGCAGCAGAGGTTGCGTCTGCCCAGTGCCATCCTCTGCTCCCCAAGCAACGTGGTTACCAGCAGTTCTTACAGTTGGAAAACAGTGTGCTGCTTCAGCAGGGGCCATTTTCCCCCTTTCCCCAAATAGTGCCTGGATCGTTCATCAGCAACCGAGAACCCTCGCGAGTCGTGTCTTTGAGCCCCTGCTCAAGCACTGAAGATTTTGTCTGAGTCAGAGGAATCCTGCAGGAATGCATTATAAAGCACCTCCAGGCTTGGGTACCAAGTCCCAGTGCCTTTTGGGAAGCAAAATTCAATTTATAGCCCCAATCTCTTACTCTAAGACCTGTTGGGGAGAACATCCCCTTGGCCACACAGGCGCCAGCCCTGTAGCTGTTTAAGATGATGGGATCCAAAGAGAGTTCTTGGCCAGGAGGCTGAGGATAATGGCTGAGGCATCAAGTGCTCCAAAGGAAGGAAAAGATTCAGAGAGTTCTGTTTTTTGTTGTTTTTTTTTTAAGAGTTATTTTAATACTGTTTAGAAGAAAGAAAAATGTATCTACACACACACACACACACACACACACACACACACACACACACACACAC